>NC_044332.1:8453668-8764180 GCF_007399415.2 Gopherus evgoodei | reverse complement strand
AAATGGGGAGGGAAGCCCAGAGCATCTCTCAGCACAGCGTGAGGCAGCCAGTGGAACTCCCAAATTAACTGTCCTTCCTGCTTCGATTGGAAACCCCTCCAAGCAGGGGCTGGGGTAACATTTTCAAACACACCTCAGTGACAGGTTCCTGTGTCCCGTTTCAGGTGCATCTCACCTAAAGGAATTAGGTACCTAACTCCACCATTGAGTTCAGTGGGAGTTAAGTGTCTTGATACGTTTAATAATCTGGGCCTTAGGCACTTAGAGCCAGATTTGTAAAGGGATTTAGGTGCGTAAAGATGCAGAGAGGCCCCTAGGGGGATACTAAGATGAGCCGAGGAGCCTAACTCCCATTGACTTTCAATGAGACTGAGGCTCCTAAGTCATTTAGGGACAGAGTTTAAAGGTATGAAGGCGCCTGACTCCTGTGTATTTCAGTGGGAGTTAGACAAATCTTTATCTATCTGGCCCTTAGGTGCTTTTGGAAAATCTTCTCTGTCTCTACACATGTGGGTGTGCCCAGCCCCGAGCACACAGGGCCCTGATCCTGACTGCGGTCTCTAGGCACCACCACCACATCAGTGCTTCTGTTCCAGCCCATCACAAAGCGCCACGCCAGACTTTCCAATTACAGGTTCCAGCAAAATAAGCTTTCAGGAAATGGAAGGCCCATAGAAATAGTCCCATGAATTTAAATGCAAGTGTCTGCCCCAGCCTGCAACAGAATCCCAGGTTCCCAGCCACCAGGCAGCATGTGGGCATCTGGGAAGTGGGCTCTTCCCTGGATGACTGAATGTTTTCTTATATGCAATTCAGCTACGCGCTTAGGGCTGGAGTGTGCCCAGCCTGCAGGAATGCAGAAGGAACCTGCACATTGCCAAACACAGTCTGGCCCCAGGCCTCTACGAGGCCAGCGCTGGGCAGAGAGGAGGGGAGGTCGTGGCAGAGCAGAGCTGGCCTGCTGTGGAGGGGAGAGCATACCCTGTCCGCCCTATCGAGGGGTGGTGCAGCAGCTGAACTCCTCCGTCACCCCAGGCAGAGCCAGGAGACATGCACGGGGGGCAGATTCAGCTCCAGAAGATGCCATCCAGCCTGAGCTCATCCCATAGATCAGCCAGTGTGTGCAGTGCCCTATAACGCGCTTGCATGGGCAATAGGTTCTGAAGCCACATTCAGGCCCAAATATTCAAAACATGCTCCCCACCCCCCAGGCCCTGCACCAGCATGTAGAGATCAGCTCCCCCTCTCGTGCCCCAGCATCTGCTTGCTTGGGGAGCTCTTTGAAGGGTGAATGTCATTACCTGCTGTGTGTGCTGCAGCAAGGGTGACCCGGTCCCACTGGGCTGTGAGAACGCCATCGGTGGCAGAGCTTTCAGCATCATGTTCTGCATAATGATCTGGTGCATCTGAGCGTTCTGCATCAACATCATCTCTACCATGTCTGAAAACGGACAAATCCCAAAGGGAAAGGAAGAGCATTGGCAGTGAGAGCCAGAGGGCAAAGGGCGTCTCAGTGGGTCAGATCCTTAGCACAGCGCCCAGGCAGCTCTGACTTAGGGAAGGCAGCTGAAAGGGGATCTTGAAAGGGCCTTTCACGTTTGGAGGAGGAGAATGTGAATAGACACCACTGTCTCCTTGGCCCGTGACTGCCCTTTATGGCAGATACCTAGGGCTGGATTAGAGTGTTCAGGCTCTCAGCCCAGCTTAGTTTTTCCCTGTCTCTGCGAAGAAGCCCTCGCTGCATGTTTGTGAGCCAAACTAAGACAAGCCTCACTGGTTGAGTTTGTTCAGACTCTCAGATGGAGGCGGATTCAGAAGGGGCAGACCCTAGCTGATCAAAGCCCTGCACATGCAGGTCCAAAGAGGCTCATCACAAGGGTTTGCATAGGAACCAGTTCCTACAGCTTTACAGGTCAGAAAGTCCCACAAGGGTCCCATTCAAACACCTGGTTTGCCTGTGGCTGAAACACGTCACCGATGCACATTCACAATTCAGCGTCACTGGATTCCTGCCTGTTTGGACCATGAGCACATTCCCAACCGCAGGGTAACTGCAGGAGTGTAGCCGGGTAAGCACCCGCTCTAGCCCGGAAGAGGCTAGAAAAACCCTGTAGAGGGCTGGGGCTAAGCAAGGGAGTAAAACCCCAACTGATGGGGGAAGTGGCTGCAGCTGGGGCCATGCCCCAAACTGAGCAACTGGGCCTTATAAGAAGGCCAGGGCAGCCAGAAGGAGGAGTCTCTTTCTGACTTGAGAGGGAGACAGGTCTGGCTGCTGGGGAACTCACCCAGGGGACCTAGTGGGAGGCAGGGCTAGGGAAAGGCCTTAGGAGCTGGGAAGCCCTAGGCCAGCAAGTCCCCACGCTGCAGGCCTGGTCCTAGGCCCACATAGGTATTGGGCTTGCAGGGGGGCAGCTGGAGAGTGGGTAAAGGCAGCCAGTCCAGACCCCTTGTTTCCTGTGAAGATTGGCTGATACACTGCAGTCTGCCCCAGGGCGTGGGGGCTAGACAGTGCCTCAGTCGTGGCTACTGCCAGTCAATGTGGGGATAGGAGGTGGGGTTCCCTGGGGGTGGGGAAACCCAGAGACTGGGGTACTGCAGGAGGGAGAACCCTGAGATAAGGGCACTGGGGTCCTAGGAGGGACATGGGGGCCAATGGCAAGCGGATCACTGGCCTGCAGAGGGTGCTCCTGGGTCAAAGAGCTAACTCCCAAGGATGACCAGCAGGAGGTGCTGCAGGGGTGAGTCTGCATTGTGCTACAGGGAGGTACAAGACTGATGCAGCCATGGAGTCTGGGACAGTGTGCTCTGTTCTTTGTTTTCCCAGATGAATCAGAGAGGTCAGCCTGAGAAATCCCTTGACAACAGCTTGGGCTGGGCTAGCCCTGCTGGCCACAGAGCACAACCACAGCCAACCAGGGCACAGGAGGATACTGCATGCTTTCCATTGAATGACCTATCCCAAGAAACCAGCCTTGTGCCGCCAGCTGCAGCCTGTCCAATTCTGTGGGAAGCCAGGTAGAGAAAATGTTTCACAAAAAGCTCCTTGTGGGCAGTTTGCAGGAACAAGCGAGAACCCAGCCAGCATGGCTGGGTCCCAGATGTTGTGCAAACATGAGCTGAGACGGTGGGGAATTTTGCAGGTTAAGTCAAACAGTTCCCGGCGCTCTCATGAGAACCCACACAAACTGAAAGTGAAAGATGGTCTGCATCTACTCCCTGGAGCCCAAACCACTGTGCGACACGCAGCTGCAGTACAGGTCTGTGTCTCAGATCTTCATTTGCTGCCATGAAAATGATTGGGAGACCTCAAATGAGCATCATCCCTTCACTGCAAGATCACACAGGGAGAGCTGCTGAGGGACAAACTGTTAATCACCCAGGGCATCTATAATCAGAAAACATGACTGGAAATTTTAGGGAAAAAACAAGGGAAAAGAAAAGAAATCTTTTAAATGTTTGTTTGTTTAAACATCTTCTCCAGCTTTGAGACACTAAACTGTCACCCTGACATTTTTTTCCATGTGGATTTAAAAATGCATCTAGAGTATATATCCACCTTGAACCAAGCACCCTGGTATCTTGGCCCCAGAATCAATTCAACCACAACACAAAAACAATTAAAGTAACCAGGTTTTTCATTTAACTGGACATATTGAACCAAATTCATCCATGGGGTAAATGCATCACCTTCGGGGAATTAGAGAGACCAGATGGGTGAGGTAATAGCTTTTACTGGACCAACAGAGCTCTGTGTGGCTCAAAAGCGTGTCTCTCTCACCAGCAGAAGTTGGTCCTATAAAAGCTATAACCTCACCCAGCTCATCTCTCTAATATCCTGGGACCGAAACGGTTACAAGCACACGGCATCAAATTTCAAGGTACTCGGACATAAAAGTGGTTCATTTTGTTTTAGAAAGTAAATTGATTCAAATAAACCAGAGACTTTATTAAATCCCCAAGCAACAGCCTGTGGAGGTGCCTTCTGATTTTTTCATTTCCCTGCAGTACTAGGAAAGCCCATGCAAAAATCTGAGTTGGGGAAAGGCCCAGATATTAGCTCCATATGCTATTCTTGGACCTTGCCCACCTCCATTTAGAAACACAAAACACATTTGTTTATGTGCATGCAGGGTAGCACATTCAGCTACCTCCTCTTGTTTCCAGTAACAGGCTGTTCCTACACATTATAAAACAAACGCTTGCATTGCACAAAGGAGAATGGACAGTGGGTACAAAAACCCTGTTTGCTCATTTTAGCATTATTCATTGTTTGTAAAACTTTTAAATATTAACAAGGGTATTTGTAGCTAATCAGTATCTTCCCTTGTGCTGTTCTACTTCCCCTAAACCCTCTCCACAGCTTAATGTGGTTTTTACCCAATGTATAGTGCCTCTCTGTCGCAAGATAAAGTGCTCAGCAGCACTAAAGTTATTCTAAGTTCCCACGTCAGAGGGCCCATATATTTGATTGGCAAGACCAGTAATTCCATTGACAGCCTGGTTGTGCTAGGTCACAAGATAACTTGAGTGCTGTCTTATGTTACCACAGTGATACTTTCTCCTGCTTTCCTGAGCTCCCTCTGATCTCAAAGCACTGAATGACCCAGCATGTTAGGGTGGCTGATGCTTACCTTCCTTAATGCTTCCAGAACGGGGGACGGGAAGGGGCTGTGGAGGTGGGATCTGTGTGATGAGAGGTGGCTGCTGAGGTAACTGTTGGATGATGGTTGCAGGTTGCTGAGGAATCTAGGAACAAAAGGAAAATAAGAGAAGTCAGGGTTACCGACTGCCTGCAATCCTGGACTCTCTGGGCTACTGCATATCATCTTCTGATGCCCTGCATGCTTCACAGCTGAGCCACATGTTATAACTGCAGGTGTCCAGCTCAAAAATAAGGATGTGACCCTATGCCCCATATTCTTCATAGAGATATGCTAATGATAAGAATATGGCATAGCTAAGAGATGTTTTCTGCAAGATGGGTCATGTGAGGTTGTAACTGTGCCTTCGTGAGTCACAACTGAGAATACCAAATTCAGGACAAACTGCTGAGAAACAGGGCAGACACTCCCCACAAAACTGGTGGTGATTCTCCCATAAGATCTACCAAGCCAGCAATAACAGTAAATTTCTTTTACCACACTGGTTAACAAGAAGTCATAAAAGCAGTTTCCTGAGGCATTCCAGCCTTGTATCACCACTAAAAACACTAGACTTTAAGATGAGTGGTTCTTTACAACCAATTTCATCGAATGAAAGGTTCTTCTGATCCCAAACTATCAGCCACACACCAGGTCAATATATAACTCAGATCTTACCCAATAATCATGATGTGGCCAATCCTTTAATATCTAAATCTAAAGGTTTATTTATGGGCAGGTTTACACTATAGCAGGGATCGACACTCTGAGATCAATTCACCAGTGGTCAATTTAGCGGGTCTACTGCCAAATCGACTGCAGATCGCTTTCCAGTTGACCCTGTACTCTACCCCCAACGAGAAGAGTAAGGTAAATTGATTGGAGATTTTTGTCCATTGACCCTCCATGGTGTAGACCCCTAGGCTACCCAGCCGTGAAGAATGCAGTGAGTTCTGTAGATCAGGGAAAAGAGGGAATTGTTAGAGCCCAGAGGAGTGAAGACAGGGTGGCAGAGGACAGACCTTAAGAGGAGAAGGCTGTGCCCAGTGGAAGATTTGGTTTTGGGCTTATGCTGGATTTAAACCCTGGAAGTGGGGGACTTTACTGAAGGGCTAGGTCACTGCCATGACTTGGGTGTGCTGTGAAACTGAAGCAAGGTCTGACTCCAGCCTTGGAGAGAGCTTGCTACATGTCTGCTTAGGCCACAGCTGAATACAATCCAAAGAGTCCAGGTTCCCTCACAGAATATCAGGGTTGGAAGGGACCTCAGGAGGTATCTAGTCTAATCCCCTGCTTGAACCAGGACCAATCCCCAGACAGATTTTTACCCCAGTTCCTTAAATGGCCCCCTCAAGAACAGAACTCGCAACCCTGGGTTTAGCAGGCCACTGCTCAAACCACTGAGCTACCCCTCATGTCCATTATTGTTCCTGGCTTGGCTCCTTGTGACACGAGATGCCATGAGAGGCCGTGCCATGCATGAGGCTGGAGGGCAACACCATGGCAAATACACCTGCACCTCGAAGGCAGCCCACATATGTATCATCACAAGCTTGACTCCATCTCCTGAGGCACTGCACAGAGGCGAGGTGGAGAGGCACTCCTTTCGCCCTTCCTTAACCCCAGCAGAGCTGTTCTGGGGCCTGGCCTGACCAAACCACAGCAGTGCCCTCGTGTGCTGGCATTTACCATAACATTTCTAGTTGGGGTTGATGGTATTTATACCAGCAGGCTTTTGGCATCCTGGCAAGGGAAGACCCGCTGCAGCTGATGGGAAACATCTGCTTAGCCCTTAGGGAAGGAGCCAACTCCCAGGTGGGTGTCACTCAGGAGCGGGCTGGCTCCTAGGGTTTGGAGGTGGTCACTGAGGATGTGTCTACACTGCAACTGGACACCCACAGTTGGCCTGTGCCAGCTGGCTCAGGCTTAGAGGCTGTTTAATTGCGGTGTAGAGATGCAGGTTTGGGCTGAAGCCTGAGCTCTGGGACGCTCACAGGGTCCTAGAGCCTGGGCTGCAACCCAAACACCCACACTGCAATTAAACAGCCCCCTGAGCCCCATGAGCCTGAGTCAGCTGGTGTGGAGCAGCCATCGGTTTTTAACGGCAGTGTAGACCTAGGTATGTCCCATACTGCAAATGGCCCAGGTCAGCTGACTCAGGTACGCTACAACCTGAACCTGAATGTCTACACTGCAACTTCATAGCACTGCCGCCTGTCAGCTGAGCTGGGCCTGCTGGTGGTCTTTTACTGGGGTGTAGGCATGGCCTGAGGTGACTGCCGAGGAGGAGGAGGGGTGTATGGCTGCTGGGAGGAACAAGCTGCAACCTGCCTTGCCTGTCTCCACCCGGGCACCTGCTCCTCCCCCAGCACATGCTCCTTAGGTGACCCCCCCCGCCCGCTCAATCTTGGCCAGGTCCCCAGGCTGAGAACCAGCAGCAAGCAGGGAGGGGAGAGGCAGGCTGGGTTGGGTAAGAACTGCCATGAACCCGAGTAGCAGAGGGGAGCTTGGGGATAGGAACATATTTCATCTCCCATAAAGGGAGCATTGGGAGGAGGCATGGGGGATGGGAAGTGTTGCTTCTGGTGGTGGAGGGAGTGGGGAAGAGGCAGAGCTCCTTTTCGGGGACAGTCAGAGGGCCAAGGCACTGAAGAGGAGCATGGTAAGCAGGTGCCATAGAGCGGGGATCAGGTAGCTAATGAGGCTGTGAAGCTGTTTACTCATAGAGCAGGTTAGCCCAGCTGGCAGGAGCTATGCTTGTGCATGTCGGCTTGACACACAATATCACGTATGTTCAGTTCTCTGTGAACATGAGGAGAAAACATGTATAATTTGGCAATGGACAAGGAATGGGGGGATATAGGTGTGCTGCCATAATGACACTGTATAAACTGCTCAGGTTGTGTGGATTTGTCATCACGTTCCCCCTCCCAGTGCTGTGAACACAGATGCTCAGTACCCATCCTGAGTACTAATCTCTGTCCTGCTGCAGGACAGCGGGCTCAGAACGGAGCTGGGATACATCTAGTAACAGTGCTGTCTCCTGCCACTGTTGGGGCAACAGCACATAGTGTCTGCAGCTCAGTGATACAGCCTAGGTAACAGACACAACCAGATGCTGCTTGTCTCCTCTGAGTACTGGATAACAGCTAATAACAACTTGGGGATAGCGAGTATTCTCAGAGAAGGGAGCTAAGAGAAACCTCAAGAGGAAACTCCGAGCCAAACCAATAGAAGAACTGACAACAAAACAAAAACAGCATCTATCCCTGTGACAGTAACTGGGAACCTACTGGGAACCTCCACAGACTGTGCGGTTAAAAGAACACACAGTTCCCTGTGGGACCTCTAGTGGTGGTGAATACCACCCTGGGGTGTATGATAACACTCTGTAACCCAGACCCAAGCCAGGAAATAGGGAGTAGTCCTTCAGCAGCACTTCTGTCTCACACCTTGAGTAGAGGGCAAGAGCATGTGTAATGGCCATTGGTGGGCAGGATCAAACCTGGGAACTGCTGAAGCTTAGGATATGAGCTAAAAGCCCCATGGCTCTTAGCCAAGGCTTTGGCAGACACATCAATCTCAAAGTTCTAGGCGCCTCTAGAAGGGGAACAGAGTGCCACACTGAGCAGGCCTGAGTTACACGTGTACTGCTAAACAGGAAAGAACTAGAAACACAAACTACGAGTTAGCCTATCCTCTGTGCAGTGGTGGCACCTTTGCTATAATATGTATTGTTGTAACCCCTAAATGTATGGAGTTTTCCACACCCATTCCATCTCAGCCCTGCTGAGGCTATTGCATCACTGCAGAAGGTGTCTGCTTCCATTTGTAAGCAACTTTTTTTTTTTTTTTTTGGCAGATGGGAACACAGATCTCAATATAGTCCCACATGGCCTTTGAAAGATTAATAGAGAAATCCAACACTTTGGATGACATAGGCATGAAAAGGTCATTTATTTCTATCTCCCCTCTAAATCTTGCCCAGCAAGGCAGTCTCAGCACAGGGATGTGCAAAGCCTGCATTACCAGATCACTCTCAGAGTTTGGGGGTAAATTCTGTTGGAATAATTTGCAGTCAAAGGATTATACCTAGCCTGAATATTGTTCAAGATACTGTCAGACAGACAGACCCATCTGTTTCAGAGAATCTGGGCCAGATTTCCAAAAGCAGTCTCTAAAATTGCAGACAGTTCTTCCATCGCTAAGTTTTTGCATGTTAAAAGCTCTAGTTTGGTCATACAGACTGCATTTGCACACCAGAATCATGTGGTTCAATGACTCATCCTGATCAAAACCTTAGAATCTTCCCATTTCTCTCCCGTTTAAATCCCATCACCACCTGCAATGTTCAATTTCACAGTCACCATTTTCCCAGCCAATGAGATTCAAAGGCTCAGGTTTTAAGGTCCAAAGTGATTATTAGATCATCTAGTTTGATTTCCTGTATAACACAAGCCATAGAATTTCCCCTGTTACCTCTGTATTGAGACCACTAAATTGTGCTTGGCTAAAACTTATCTGCAGGAAAAAAATCATGTCTTGATTTGAAGACTCCAAGAAATGGAAAATCCACCACTTCCTTTGGTGGATTGTTCCAATGGTTAATCTCACCCTCTGTTAAATGCCTTCTTTCTAAGGCTGGAGAGGATCTCCACTAGCGCCTGCCAATCTATAATCCCCTGAATGAGTTCTGTAAAGCAACATGAGGCACTTCTTCCCATGTGGTAGGGAGAGCTTGCAACCTGTGCAGCATTCCCCATTTTGTTAGACCAGGGGTTGAGGCCTGGATGCACATGAGGAGTTGGGTGTTGTGACGCTGAGTGTCACACTGTTTAAAATCCCTGGAAGACACTGCGATTCGCAAAGCCTGAGATACTCACTGTGACAAAGTGGGGGACTTCCTTGGTTTTTTTTCAATGGTTTGCATGCAGAAGGGGTGGAACTTAGTTTCCCTGTACGTTACTGGTTTAACAAATGATGGAAGAGGGAGTTTGCTGTTAGAGAGGATCAGTGATGGAACTTGGGACCCTGGCCAATGGTCAGTGGGAGGACAATGGGCTGCGGACAGAGGACCCTGGTGACCTGACCAACCGGTTCCAGGCATGGGGGGACAGCGGACAGCTGAGAGGAGAGGAGACCCAGGCGACCCTGTTTACCTGGACAGAAGACAAAGGGAAGAGGCGGGGCTTGTAGGCAGGTGACGTTGGATGCCCAGCTGGAAAGTTGGGGGATCTCTGGACTGGGGAGGAAGAGCAGGCATAGCCCATCTGGGTGCAGGAGAGACTTAGATGTACTGTGCTGAGAAAGGCCAGACCTGAGGGCCATGAACGTTCCTATGTTGTGTTCAGACGCTAAATAAACCCTTCTGTTTTATGCTGGCTGAGAATCGTTCCGGTCTAGAGAACAGGGTTGCATTATTTCCTCTACCACCCTGGGGTCCAGAGCAAGTGGACTCCCTGAGGGGTCCCACAGCAAGATACAGACATGCTAAAGGCTCAGAGAGGTGTGGTTCCAGGAGGTGGAGAGCTTACCCCCCAAGAAGGGCTGTTGCACTGAAGGGAGTTCCCCCCAGGGACCGTGCAGGGCCAAGACTGGGCACGACCTGTGAGTCCATGACAATGTGCTAGCTGAGGATGGTTTGTGGATGCACCCAGCAGACAGTTGGATGCAAGTGCAGACGCTTTGCAGTGAGTGGCTGCCAGCAATAAAATGAGGGAATTGAAGGAACCAGGGTGGAAATGGCCTATACCCAGCTCCATAAGAGGAGCCTGGCACATCGTGCAGGGAGAGAGGGCTGAGTGTGGGGAGGATCACTAAGGAGCAACTGATGGCTCAGCTTGTAGAGAATGATCAGTCTGAGGAACAAGCTCCTGAGGTGGAGTCTGCTCCTGCAGGATTATGACATGGAGGTGGTCCATGTGAGGGGAGTGTCAATGTTAGAGCTGAAGCTTTATCATGAAGCTGGGCCCCCGAACTTCCCCAGGTCACTGGCTAAGTGACTCCACTCAGTTCAGATACGAACGGAGGAGAGATGTGATGAAGTGGGGGATTTTCTTGTTTTTTTCAGTGGTTTGCATGCAGAGGGGGTGAAACTCAGTTTCCCTGTATGTTACTGGTTTAACGAGGTGATGGGAGA
Source organism: Gopherus evgoodei (assembly GCF_007399415.2). Classification (NCBI taxonomy): domain Eukaryota; kingdom Metazoa; phylum Chordata; order Testudines; family Testudinidae; genus Gopherus; species Gopherus evgoodei. The sequence continues at coordinate 8,753,401 of NC_044332.1, read as the reverse complement.
GGGAGTTTGTTGTTAGAGAGGACCAGTGACGGAACTTGGGACCCCGGCCAATGGTCAGGAGAATTAATACCCCAGTGACTGATGACCTGGGGACCGGGAGGCCCAGCTTGAATGTCACAGCTGGTTCTGGCCAGTGGGAGGATAATGGGCTACAGAGAGAAGATCCCAGTGACCTGACTAGCCGGTTCCAGCTGTAGGGGACAGAGGACAGCTGAGAGGAGAGGAGGGCCAGGAAATTCTGTTTATCTGGACAAAAGAAAAAGGATAGAGGCTGAGCTTGGGGGCAGATGATATCAGATGCCCAGCTGGAAAGTGCGGGGTCTCTGGACTGGAGAGGGAGAGCAGGCAGAGTCCACCTGGATGCAGGGGAGACTTAGATGTATGGTGCTGAAGGAGGCCAGGCCTGAGGCCCGGAGAGTTTCCTATGCTGTGTTAAGACACTGAATAAACCCTTCTGTTTTACGCTGGCTGAGAATCGCTCTGGTCTAGAGATCAGGGTTGCATTATTCTCTTTGGGAGTGGAGGCCCTGGGGATCCAGAGCGAGTGGACTCCCTGAGGGGGCCCACAGAGAGAGACAGGCATGCTAAAGGCTCAGAGAGATGTGCTTCCAGGAGGTGGAGAAGCTTAACCCCCGGGGAAGAGTGGACCCCCAAGAAGGGCTGTTGCACTGAAGGGGGTTCTCTCCAGGGACCCTATGGGGCCAAGAGTGGGCATGACCTGTAAGTCATGACAGGCACCCAATCTCTTGCAGCACAGATATACCCCGGCAGGTACATTACAGCTGTGTCCAACCAGTCTCCTGACATGTCACCACGGGGGTCGGGCGTGGTCTTTGCCAAAAGAAAGAGCTGATCATCATGGTGTTGACATTTGGAGAGAGGTTTGTACAGGAAATATTTGAGAGATGTAGAATATTATGTTCCAATGCTGTTGGAGATGAAGCGTGTCACCTGAGGCGGGGGTCGGGTCTCAACTAACTCAGTCAAAACTCTGATCACCAGATGCAGAGCTGAGCACTTACAAAGAACCCCAAGAAAGATCCAGATAGGGGACCCTCAGGGCTGAGCTGAAGGTAATGAAACTCCCTGATTATGAAACGAGTCACAGTCTGGGGCTGCATAAGAGAAGAGGAAAAGGCACAAGATATTATCTGTTATGGAGGAGATACTCTTCCAACGCCAGTGTCTTATGAAAAGTGGATCCCAGCTCCTGAGACTGGACAAGTGCTGTAAGGTTCAACTGTAGGGCGAGAAATACCTTATTGGCCAGGAAAGTATTTGGTTAATAAGTACAGGCTATAGATCGTTTTCAGGACCGGCGCTAGGGGTTTGAGCGCCCTAGGTGGACGGGAATTTCGCCGCTCCGCGCACTGGTCCGTGGCTCCGGTGGAGCTGCCGCAGTCATGCCTGCGGGAGGTCCACCGGAGCCACGCGAGCAGCTGACCGTCTGCAGGCACGACTGCGGCAGCTCCACTGGAGCCGCGGAGCACCAGACCCTCCGCAGGCACCACTGCGGCAGCTCCACCGGAGCCGCCTGCTGCCCCCTCCGGCAAAATGGTGCCCACCATTTATTCTGGTGCCCTAGGCGATTGCCTAGGCTGCCTAAATGGTAGCGCCGGCCCTGATCGTTTTATATTTTTCTTTTACCTGTAACCTTATGCTTCCACAGCCTTTTGCTACCTTTTATGTGACTCTTTAACTCAAGCTTTGTTAAATAAATTCTTGTTTGGTTTCACTATCAACACGTCTGAGTGCCTTGTGCTAAGGAGAGTGTTGAACTGAGGTGAAGCCAATAAACTAGGGTGTTCTGCTTGCACAGAGCCAGTGGATTGGTGCACACTGCAGGTTCCAGAAGACAAGGCTCTGTGCATTGGACTGTAACAAGGTGGGGTGTGCTCACTGAAGGCCTGCAGAGGGGAAGAGCGAGGCTCACAGAGCCAGAGGCAGAACACTTGTGCTGCTGACAGGGACAGGAGGATTTCCCTCAGTGGGCGCACACTAGACTCTCTCATGCTGTAAGCAGGTGATAGTGATTTACCCTGGACACTTTGGGGAACCCCCAAGAGCAGCACAGCTCCCCTAAAATGGATGGGGAGAGATAGGTGACTCCAAATGTCATTCACAAAAGCCACTCAGGCTGAGAGCCACAAGCTGCATGTGTCTCTTTCGTATGTGATTCAATCATTAACCCAATCAGGATGCTTTGATCATGTTATTAACCAACTGTAGAATACTTGGTCAGTCATTTTGCTGTGAGAACATGTGTGTATATAGCAAATGGAACAGTGAACTCACACTGTTGTGGCTCCTTTAAGTAATACTGATCCTATTCAGCTCCTGAACCCCCGAGGCCTGAGTCGCACTGCCCTTGCCCCCAATGGTGGATCTCTGTTCAAATCCTTTCTCCCCCCTCAATCAAAAGGGAGCTTGAAGGGGAGTCTCCCACATCGTCAGTGAGTGTCCTGACCCATTGGGCCTCCTTTTCTCTCTCCTGGCTTGTAGGAATTGGCCTGAGGGCCCAGTCCAGTAGGTGGCTGCTGGAACTACCTACCAGATGAGAACCTGCACACGATTTACGTGGCAAAGGCCTATTTGCGTTTTTGAATCGCTCTGGGGCTTAGGTTCTGGCAGCCCTGAAGGAGGCAGATGTGCACCCATTCAAAGAATGAAACACAGGTGCTCAAAGAACTTTTTACTGCAAAAATGTAGATGCTGAGTGAGTTTAGGTGCCCCAGGGTTCCGTGGAAACTTTGTGAAGTGCAGTGGGGCCTCAAACTGGATCTGAAGTGCCTAAACCACAGACGTAAACACCTAAGTACTTTTGTGAATGTAGCCCTGCTCAGCCAGGATTTTGATAGCAGCCTTGCTGCGAGGTGCTGGGTGCTGTACTTGTCTCTTAGAGCTAAGTGTGGTAGGGAAGCTGTCCTACTCAGCGAAATGGAGGCTTAAAGCAGCCCTCAGGGAGGCTGCACAAAACCCAACCAATGGAGGGAGGGCTTCTAGAGAGCCAGTCAGGAGAAGGTTTGTTGGAGCAGCCAATCAGGGCCAGGGAGGGCCATATAAGGGCTGCTCGCCAGAGCAGAGTCAGTCTCTCCCTGGAGTGTAAGGGAGAAGGACTGGCTGCCTTAGAGGAGCACCTTAGCTAGAGCGCTGCTGGGCAGGGTCAATGGGGAGCTCCAGCCTGAGGCCCCTGACACAAAGGGCCAGGAAGGTGCTCAGGCTATGGGGAAGTGGCCCAGGGAAATAGGCAGTGGGGGTTGGAGGCACAGCAGCACATGGCTGCCGGCTATAGGGTCCCTGAGTTGGGGCCTGGAGTAGTGAGCAGGCTCAGGCCCCCCTCTTGCTTGCTACAGAAGGGGTGGCAAGTATTCAGACTGCAGTTTATTCCTCGAGGTGAGGGGCCAGACTGAAGGCTACAGTCGGCCACAGTGGCAAGTGGCTGCACTAAAGACAGCCGGTTCCCCCTGGAGTGGGGGAGAAAGTGAAGTGGGGCACTGCTGTAGGGCGGTGCCCAGAAGAGGGCACTGTGGTCTGGGCAGTGACTTGGCTCTTAGAGAGGGAGCAGAAGTGATGGCAGTGAGACACCACTAGAGGAAGGTGCGCTGACAATCAAGAGCTATTTCCCAGCACAGCCAGCAGGAGGTGTGAGTCATGCCCCCTCACACAAAGGTTAACATTTTGTCATGGTTATGTCAGTAAAAGTCACGGTCAGGTCATGGGCAATAAACAAAAATTCATGGAAGCCTATGACCTTTCTGTGACTTTTATTAAAAATAATGGGGGGCTAGCTGCTGGGGGAGACTGACAGCTCTGGGGCTCATGCCACTGAGCACATGGCTGAAGCTGAGGCAGATAATGTCACGGAGGTCTCAGAAAGTCACAGAATCCATGACCTCCATGAGAAAAATCTCACCCTTACTTATGGCACGTAATGTTGGGGGTACGCACAGGTACCGACATGGGGAAGATCTTACCGTCTGCTGGATGATCCTTGGTGGTTCTGGTGCAGGCGCCAGAGGGGAAGGCAGGTAAACAGGTACTGGCTCAGGTCTGTACTTCTTTCTGTGGCCTCCTGCCAACATATAGGGCTGTGAAAATTCTTCCAAAAGGTGCTGCTCCTGAAAGATCAAGGTGACACAGGAGCTCTTGTGAGAGAGAGAGTGAGCCCTGTGCTGTGAAGGCAGGAAACACGAATACATTCGCAGGGCTACACTTGACCCTGATGTAACTCTAGTGACTCCACACCAGGGATTAATTTGACCCAATGTGGCTCCACAGCCACTCTGAAGATGGGGGAAATGGGGTGGGGGGGATTCCTTTCCCTCTGCCCCATAGAGAGACCCGGCTCTTGGCCTAGTGCTTGAGCCGTGTACTGGAAGAGGGGATCTGCCCCAGCAATGTTTGGTTTTCAGGATGAAGTCACAGGACATGAGTGGTTAACTGGAAACATCCCAAAGCTGGTCAGCCTCTGCCCTGGCACTGCTATGATGTGCATCGATTGCCCTTTTGGGCAAATGCTGCTTTCTCCTCCCTTCCCCCCAGCTCTTCTAGGGATACTCAGTTTCCTGGCTGTCTACAAGCCCCATAATACATGGCTCCACTAGCAGCTGCCCATACAGCAAGTTCCCAATGAATCTTAGGGGGTGATCTGGATGCCTGGAACATGACCTGGGGCACAAGGGTTGGACCCACTTCCACAGCATTTCCCCTGGTATCCCAGGAATATGGTAAAAGAGCACTCATGAATTTTGCTTCCCTTTTACATTCTTCTCCAAGTTCAATCACCTCTGATACAGGGACCCCAAGAAAAATGCAGTCCCTGAGCCTCCCAGTACCAGCAGAGTCTGGCAACTGCTATTGCAATTGCTATTGTTCATTGTGATTCACACTCCAGGATACTGTTTAACTACTGAAATCCCTACAGCAGTCACCTTGTAGTGAAGACCTTACCCTAAGCTTCTGCAGGAGGTCTTTCCTTCGTTTCAGCGCATTCTGCAGTGCGTCCTCGTGTCCATCGTTACTCCCTGAAAGAGGAATCTGATAGACTCTGTTGCCTTCTTAAAGGATAACTAAGAGAAAGGTCTGTTTTAGCAGTTACAGTAGTGGGTTAACTCTAGAAAATGTGATACTCTGTTATTACTTTCCAGGCAAAAATTTTTATTTTCCGTTAATTTTCTTGACAATCCTGTCCCAAGAACGAGAAAGGATTTTATTGTACGAGCACAGCTCCAGCCCCAATCACTGTGCAAAGTTAATATCACCTCTTCCAAAGCTGAACTGCAATCAGCTTGTATTATAAAGTCCTATTTTTAACTTCTCTAGGGCAAAACTTTGTCTGGAAAACTTAATTTGTCCTGATGTTTTCTGGATTTACTTTGAAGACAAAGGAGAATGTGCAAAGTCTCAAAATGTTTCAGAATGACCCTCTTTTGAAAAAGTGACTTTTGTCTAACGCGTCTCATTCTAACTCAGAAATGGCTTCTTAACAGCATGGAAATTTTGTGGTGACAGTTAAGTCCCCTTGCAAGGCTGATTTTGAACTCTCTTAAAATTCTGTGTGCTTTCAGATTTGCAGGATAAGTCTCACTGACAGCTGCAATTTGTTCTGAAAAGTTTGAATAGTTCTTTGCCATTAAGATTTAAAGCTCCTTTTAAACTTTTTGCTGAAGTATATGAAGTTTTTGTCCTGCTGCCAGTCCACTGAACTTGCATCACAAAATCCATCCTCGAAGGAAGTGTTACTGGCTGCACATAGATACTCAGTTAATTTTTAGTCCATGTACAGCATAGCGCTGAGTGATATGTATGTGTAGCTTCTGCAACAGGCAGTCTTCATGATCTGGAATCCTATCATGCTTAAGAAATAGCCATGATTTGAAACCTAGAAATGAGTCTATATTACTGGGGCTAGGGAAGAAGAGGAAGTTGGTGGATAACAGATACTATGGCAGACCCTATTACTGGCAAATGGTTTCAGTAAGAAAAGCACAGACTTAACGGGATGTTTCACTTAAACACTGAGTTCCCATAGACAGGAGGTCCTATTGGTCCTTACATCACCCCAATATATTTGTATCACTTGTGCATATTATCTGACATTCTTTGCACAAGTTTCACAACAACCTGGGGAATACAGATGTTGGTTTCCAACTGCATCTGCTTGGCCAGCACTGCTTACTCCCTGGGTTTAATAATCTGGCATCCTCTTTCCCCCATTTGATTCACATTCTACGAACTGTGATCTGTGTTCTGCTCTGTGCCGCTTTGCTGGTGCAAAGCAGGCCAAGACTGCCTTAGCAGGTGACTGAAGGATTATTCCTGCTTAGTGGCGCCTTTACACACACTCCGTCATGACTGCTGGGAGTGTGGCCTCTGCTACACTAAGTGCTGCTCAGAAAGAGATGAGGATCTGGCCCTGTCTGCTCTTTTAGACACACAAATGAAATAGTGGAGGGGGGGGAGAGGAGAAATTCCAGCAATCAAAATCAAATGGCTGCCTAGTGCACAGTGCCCTTCCTCATCACTTGCTGGAACAATTGGTATTTCATCCCAGCACTGATTTCAAGATGAATCACTGCTGAGTGGCAAATGCTTTCCTCCCATTGAGGCTGCATCTTCACCCTGCCCCAGCTCCTGCTGGCCTGTGGATCTGAAGGCAGAGCAGCTGTCTTAGTGTAAGCAGGAGAATGGGCCTGCTATTGTGGGGAATTTTCCTGGGTTATACGCTACTCCGGTGAAATGGGCTAGCGAAAGAATCTGAGTCCTCGCTCCCACTTCCTTTACCCAGAGGCCTGCCTGACCTCAAGGGCTCCCCTTCCACTCTCTTACATAGACTCATAGAATATCAGGGTTGGGAGGGACCTCAGGAGGTATCTAGTCCAACCCCATGCTCAAAGCAGGACCAATCCCCAGACAGTTTTTTGCCCCAGATCCCTAAATGGCCCCCTCAAGGATTGAACTCACAGCCCTGGGTTTAGCAGGCCAGTGAGGGGCAGAGTCCTCATAACCCCAACAAGGCTGGGCCCAGAATTCCTGGGGGGCCTCAACCCTCAATCTTGTCATGGTCACTTAGAGCAGGGACTAGGGTGTCCCCATTCTGAGGTGCTCTCTGCACTGGGTGCTTCCCTGGCCCACTGATCATTACATAGAGTTCAAAGCGAATACAATTTATTAAACAGCAACCAATTAAAAAAATAAGGAAAACATGGGAAAGGTCAAAGGAAAACCCATCATCCCGTTCTGTGAAACAGGGACAGCACAACCAGCCAGATCTGGAAAGTAAAGACAGTTCAGTCTGCTCCTCACATATCCCAGGCCCCTGCCCAGGCCCTGGCTGTGCTGCAGGGATGCTCCAGGTCGGATACTTGCTCTGGTTGTGGCCACGTGCCCTCAAGCTCTAGGTGGCAGGACCCTTCTTCCCAGCATCAGCCCTCCCTCCCCACCCCCCCCGTTGGATTACGATCCCCCTCCAAGTCTGACCTGGAAGTCCTCTTGGCTGGGGGCATCTCCCTGTGCTGAACCTGCTGCCAAGAGTCCCCCTCACTCTCTCCAGCTGCTCCCTGCACCCGGCTCCAGTCTGCTCCAGTCCAGCTCCACTCTGCCTCAGCACTGATGATGCTGCTCTGTCTCCAGCTCCCTGGGCTGCTTCTCTGGCCCCTCTGGCTCTGGTTGCTGCAGCTCTGCTCCCAACACAGGTCTGCTCTCTGGGCTGCTTCTCTGGCTTTTGTTAGTGCAGCTCTGCTCCCCAGCTCAGATCAGGCTCCTGCTTTCTCCTGAGCTCAACTGCACTCTGTGACCCAGACAGCTCCAGCTCACATGGAGGACAGGGGCCTCCTGACTTCCTCATTAGCCTGCCTGCCCGGCCAATCAGGCTGACCTGGAGCATTGGCCTCTCCCCATTGCCCCTGATTTTCCATTGACCCTCAGTCTCTGGGTCCTGATTTCCCATTGACCCTTCCCCTTTCTTTTGGCACTGGGAGCTAGCCAACCAAACCCCCCCATTGAGTTTTAGTAAGGAGCCAACAGTTGCCTTACATTAGGTTAGACAGCTGTACAAGATGCCTAGACTGAGGGAAGGCAGCACCAGAGGAGTTTGAGGCCACTTTCCTGTCACACTGTTAATACTCCTAATGACATAGGGTGCTTTCTGACTGCCTCACTGGGTGTGGTGGGTGAGAGCAGAGATGCATCTTCTAGATTTGAAGGCTGGAAGAGACCATTGACTTGCTGTGTAGCCCAGGCCTGAGAACACCACTCAATGATTGCTACATCACACTATGATCTGGACTAGAGCAAATCTTTGATCTCTTACTTGCTGTGGAGAGGGGTGACTCAACATTCTCCAGGGTCTCACGTTCGTTTTCTAGTTTCTGTGGATAAAACCATTGTGAGAATTGATTAAAAGTCAGGGACTGAGGCTCACAAGAATATCCAGGATATCCTGCATGACAAACACACTTTTGGGACACAAGGAAATAAAATAGAGTTGGAGAGAAGGGACACCTCTCACTTCCTGCTAGTTATACTTATTGTGCATCCGCAATAGAAAAATGAATCCTGTGCAGAGCTATTAGCCACATCCTTGGCTGTGGCTGGGAACTCCCAGGCTAAGGTTGGAGGTTCGGGGGGGTTGCCTGGTGATGGGACTGGTGCATACAAGGCAAATAGGGACAAATTAGGGTACTTTGAAGACAGTTCGGATGTTAATATAACGTGAAAGGAAGTCTCAGTCTTATGTCCTGTAGAAGCTGCAGGAGGTCATGTGAAAGAGAAGAGAGGTCATGTGGAAACTGCTATATTGCCTCCACATCACCAGAGAATCCCCTTACACAGAGGTGATCCACCCAGGGCCAGGGGTAAGTGTCCCTAAAGACAACATTGTCCTGGCAGAGCCAAGGACCAGGGTCAGCTGGATTTATTTATTGATTTAACGTCACTGATTTCAACAAGTTTAAGCACCTCTAAACTACACACAGGGAAAAACAAAGAGCTTGAAGTAAATGGGACCGGAGGGAGCTCAGCATGGCACAGGATCAAGACCTTTTTTGGGACTTTAACTATTCTCCCAAATGTACTATAAGGTAGAGACACAACGTAGAAAGTCACGTCCAGTGAAGGTTTAAATGAAAGGCACACGGTTATTTGAGTACATAGGACAAATATTTGTCCAATTTCACATGTGTTGTGCACATAAAGTATAGCTGCTAGGGTGGTGGTTCTCAACTTGTTTACCATTGTGGGCCCAGATGCAGCTCTCTGTGTTTATGTGGGCTGCATCCACACAATATATATAGTACCTGTATGGCTTTGAGCCTATCGCAGGGGCTGCAGCAGTGTGCTGATTGGCCACAGGTTGAGAACCACTACGCTAGGGAGACAGGGTGAATGAAAGGCTCTGTCTTTTTACAACTGCAGCTGCTGCCTTCTCCCAGGCCTGTTGCAGGTATTTGCTCCCCTCCTCCCACCGCCACTGGATGAGGTTGTTGCCCGTCGCTGGAACCCTGTGGGGACCTCTCAGAAGGCTCTAGCCTGTTGCTGGAACCCTGCCCCCGCCCCCGCCCCCCATGCTGGAATACTGCCGCCTCTCCCCCTCTGGGAGCTGGCATTGCTGTTTGTCCCTTTTGCACCACACCCCACTTTTTTTGACAAAAGTGGGTATTTCTCCCATTGTCAAGAGCAAACTGATGAAGTCAACAAGAGTAAACGTGACAAATGCTCCTTTTGGGGAAAAAAAAAGTTGGGATGGCCAGGACAGGGCTTAAAAAGGGGACTGTCCTGGCCAAAATGGGACGTATGTTCACCCTACCCCTTTTCCTTTAGTTGGGGCCTGAGCTGAGCTCTCCAGTCCTCCAGAGGGTCCTCCAGCACACACAGGGAAGGGAAAACTTGGCCATCCTTCTACCCCTAGGCTAAAACACAAGAAGAACCTTGGGGTGTACACCCATAAAGAAAAAAAATGATTGATGCCATTTTTAAATATTACAAAAAAGCAAGAGTGCACAGGTAAAACGAGTCCCCCTTTAATACACAAACATGTGGGCAGCTTGGCTGTCTGCATGGAGTGATTAGAAGTGCAGGTACTTTCCTCCTGGCATATCTTGAGGTAAAATATAATCACAGTTAAAAAAAAAATCTATAACCCCCACCTAAACCTAGGACCAGGGGCAACTCTAGGTATTTTGCCACCCCAAGCACAGCAGGCAAGCTGCCTTTGGCGGCTTGCCTGCGAGAGGTCCCCGGTCCCGCGACTTCAGCAGCAGCCTACAGGAGGTCCGCCGAAGCCACGGAACCAGCAGATCCTCCGCAGGCATGCCACTGAAGGCAACCTGCCTGCCGCCCTCGTGGCGACCAGCAGAGTGCCCCTCGTGGCTTGCTACTCCAGGCACGCGCTTGGCATGCTAGTGCCTGGAGCCGCCCCTGCCTAGGACAATACCTTTGTTGAATCTCCTTTGCCTAAGGCAAAAGAAGCAAAGGCCATGGATCTGTGAGGTGCAACAGAAAAATTAAACCAAAAATGATCAAGACCTGCATCTCACCAAAAAATGTGTATGCTTTCCAAGGGAGCATTTCCAGGGAATACAAGCACCCAAATGATTTTGTTATTGTTTGTTAATCACAGGGAATCGTGGTACAGAGCAGAATTCTAATGGAATAACTGCTCCAAACGGCAGACGAACCCCACAGTCCGTCCTGGATTTCATTTTAGAGGCCCATTGGCCACCTCAAGGGCTTTTCCTGCGGTAGGCAAACTAGAAGATGTATGCCCCTCGCTAACTGCATCACAATAGCAATTCCTTAGCATTCTGCAGTTGTAGGCCCCAATCCTGGCAGTCGCTCCATGTGAGAATAGGGGTCTGTGCACATGGAGAAGCTGGCCAAATCAGTGCCCTTGGCTGAATGGTCGGTGCTGCCTTGAACAAGATAGAGCAGATCCCGGAGCCTTGACGATTACAGACTATTTAGAATGTCATAAATATACAAAAGGGAAAACAGACTGATATTTGTAAAAGTCTATTGATCCCAAAATGGTTAAGTGTAAATCTAGTTTGGTTAAAGAATGAACTTTAGTGCCAAGGAGCCAGATAATCCCTTCCATGGGAATTACTTGCATGAGGGACTGGAAAATCTGTGAAGCACCATTCTCAGAGTTTCCCCAGCATCATTTCTTTTGGAGCATTAGAGACATGTAGTGGATTAGTCCCCAGTGCCTACAGATCTTGGAAATCCAGAGATAACAAGGCTGTCTGCATGAAGGCCTTGTGCTTCTGCATTTTCTTGGCCCTCTGGATCTGCAGTGCCAACAGTTCCCCTGCCATCAGCAGATGCCCCCAAGACTAAAAGAGACTTCCACAGCACAGAGGGAGGAATTGACTTCAAGGTTGATGGGCAAATGATATGTGAACAGCATCCATCCCTACAGTAAATCACACTTGGCAGCCGACAAACCCTCCATGTTGAGTTGTAACACGCCTAGAGCTGGACCAATGACATAGAAATCATTGGGCTGTACGCTGGGGTTGTCAGTGATGACAGTGCCGGGATTCGTTGAGCTGGTGCTCGTGGAATTCGGCTTGGTGGTTGGATCATTAGCTTCCCTGATTGCTGTCACGTACTGGTGGGTGGCGTGACAGGAACGCTGATCCAAGGTCTCTGTGTAGCCGACCAGTATCGCTGGGGCCTTCATGACAGCCCTTTGTGCAGCTGAGGCACAACACAGACGATGATGCACGTTGTTGAGGAATGCCGCTGACTAGGTTCAGCGGTGTCCTAGAAGAACTGAATCATGCCACTGAAGATGCCATCACTCATAGACTCATAGACTCATAGACTCTAGGACTGGAAGGGACCTCGAGAGGTCATCGAGTCCAGTCCCCCGCCCCCACGGCAGGACCAAATACTGTCTAGACCATCCCTGATAGACATTTATCTAACCTACTCTTAAATATCTCCAGCAATGGAGATTCCACAACTTCCCTAGGCAATCTATTCCAGTGTTTAACTACCCTGACAGTCGGCTAGATGACTATGCACACGCTAAATATATAATCCCTGCAGTCAAATTCCTCCACTCCCATGGATCTCCAACCCAAACAGCTTCCACTGGTGTTGCCATCATGGCCTTAGGCAAGACTCCCTGCAAACCTGTGCCTAGAGGATGTGCCGAGGAGGGAGGCATGCCAGGTGTGGTAGGGGACAGGGCCACAGAGTAGAGTGCTTCAGAGATTCTGTATGGCACTGCAGCCCACAGGCATTTGGGGAGGGGTTGCTCCACTTGCACTGGGAACCACACTGGACCCCAAAGCAATCCATAGTCAGGAGGGCACAAAGATGTCTAAAAGCTAACTTAGCCCCTTGCTGCCCTTGGGATCCACCCGTTTGTGTTGCTTTGCTGAATGATAGTGACATTGAAATTTTTATTTCATAGGCAACTTAAGCTTTGTTTAGTTAACCAATTATTACTTTGACATTATGGGATGGTAATCACTCTATCATTATTTTCACCCTTAAATTTGTTTTAAGGTTCATATAACATTAATATTATAAAATTATTTTCTTCTCTGAAAATAATTATAATTATGATACTCTAATGCTGCACACTGTTTGGCTTCTCATTATAGGAAAAAGATAATGAGTTGGATGCCGAACGCTTCTTGTGTTTTGGTTGAAGTACAGTCACAGAATCGTAGAAATTTAGGACTGGATGGGACGTCAATAGCTCATCTAGTCCAATCCCCTACATTGAGGCAGGACTAAGTATTATCTAGACCATCCCTGACAGATATTTCTCTAGTTGTTCTTAATCTCCAATGTTTCAAAGCTTAACTATCCTTCCAGTTATGAAGTTATTCCTAATGTCTAATCTATATCTCCCTTGCTGCAGTCTAAACTCATCACTTCGTGTCCTGTCCTCAGTGGATAAAAAGAACAATTTATCACCGTCCTCTTCATAACAGCCCTGTGCATACTTGAAGACTGTGATCATGTCCCCCTTCAGTTGTCTTTTCTCCAGACTAAACAACCCTTTTTTTCAATCTTTCCTCAAAATTCATGTTTTCCAGAACTGTAATAATTTTTGTTGCTCTCTTCTGGATTTTCTCCAATTTGTCCACATCTTTCCCAAAGTGTGGTGCCCAGAACTGAACACAGTACTCCAGTTGATGCTTTATTGGTGCTGAGTAGAGTGGAAGAATGATTTCTTGTGTCTTGCTTACAACACGCCTGCTAATGTATCCCAGAATTATGTTCAATTTTCTTGCAACGATATTACATTGTTGACTCATTTAGTTTGTGATCCACTGTAACCCCCTGATCCTTTTCTGCAGTACTCCTTCCTAGACACCTATTTCTCGTTTTGTATTTGTGCAATTGATTATTCCTTCCAAAGTGTAATATTCTGCATTTGTCCTTATTGAACTTCATCCTATTTATTTCAGATAATTTCTTCAGTTTGTCAAGATTAATTTTTAATTCTAATTTTGTCCTCCAAAGTACTTGCAATCCCTCCCAGCTTGGTGTTGTCTGCAAACTTTATAACTCTACTGTCTATCCCATTATCCAAATCATTTATGAAGGTATTGAATAGAACCAGATGTAAGACAGCTATCTGTGGGGTCTCACTTGATACTCCCTTCCAGCTTGACTGTGAGCCATTGATAACTATTCTCTGACCACAGTTTTCCAACAAGTTGTGCATCCATGTTACAGTAGGATTGTCTAAGGCTATATAGCCCCCGTTTGCTTACGAGAAGGTCATGTGAGACAGTAGAAATAACTCACATCTACTGCTTCCCCAGCTATAAGGCTTGTTATCTTGTCAAGGGAGACTATTAAGTTAGTTTGACACCGATTTCTTGACAAATGCACATCTTAGGGACCACATGGGTCTCAAACCCTGATCCCCAGGGCTTGTAAAAGCTAGGTAGTCCCAATCTGCCACCTAGTGGTATGTTAGTAGCTTCTAGAATAGCAGCTGAACTGATTGGAGAAACCATGCAGATCCTGATTAGTCCCCAGCCTATATTTAACCCAAGCACAGGAACAGGAAGTTGGCCGAGCAGCTGTGTTCTCCCTGCTTTAGGGCTGCTTCCCCTTTGATTCCTGCTCTTTGTGCCTGCTGCTGATCATCTGGTAACCTGACCCTGCCTTCTGATACCTGACTCTCTGTTTGCCTTCTGGCCTGTCTCAGATGCTAGCCCCTTGGTATTGGACTTGGCCTAACTTTTGATTCCTATTCTGACCTCTGTGTTGATTGCCTATGTCCTGGTTGTGACACCCTGTTGACTGTTGCTTATTATCTTCTAGGTGCTTATAAATTGATTGCTTGACTGTTTGTTCCAGTCCTGTTGTAATGTTTCTTTTTTATCTTTAAGGCGTTTCAATTGTTTGCCATTGCCTCTGATGGTGTCCCATTCAAAGTCTTACTATTGTGCAAAGCTAAACAATTGAGCCTTGCATTGTATCACCAGCCAGATTAGGCCAAGTGACAAATCCCCCATGCCCAAAAAGGCCATTTCCCCTGGTGACTGATTTCTACTCCAAGTCTATAAAGCAGACTTTTAAGGTAAATACATTATTCCTTCAATATTACCCATACACACATCTCACAAAGATTCTCACTCTTGACAAATTACCAGCCTTGTGTAGATCCCTTCCATGTTCCTCTCTGTGGGTAAGTGCCCTGTAAGAGATGTGTGAGGTGAGTGAGTTTCTCAGGCCTGTGGTGACAGCTGTTTGTGAAGATATGGGGGCCCGTTGCCAAGGGGTGCTGGTGTCACAGTGAGACTGGGGTGGCTGACAGTATGGTGCAGGTCACTGAGGCTGGTGGGGCAGGTAACACTCACTGGGCTGGGGGGCAGGCGGTGCCAGGATGGGGCAGGGGCAGGTACATGTCAGTCTCCAGCACTCAGGCTGCGCCAGGGCCAGCAGCCTTTTCACCTCAGGGTGTCCCCCGCTTGCCTGGGGGCTACTCCTCCTCTCAATCTCCCCAGCTGCGGCTGCCCAGGATGACGCGGAGCGGGGGACGCCGCTGCTGAGGAAACGCAAGGGGCCAGGTTCAGCTGGGGCCCCGCATCTGCTGGCCGAGAGCAGCAGGAACAGGGCACCACTCGGGGGGAGCCGGGAGGCCTGAGCCCAGGGCGGTGGCAGCCTCCACAGCAGCAGGGGCAGGCGGGGAGCGTAGCCCTCCATGGTGCAGGAGAGGCCGCGCTGCTGCTACTGCTGTTTCCCAGCCCTGCTGGGAGGCACCTACTACAGCCGCTGCCCCCTGCCACCCATGGAGCCGGAGCGCAGGGCCTGGGGCCCAGCCCCGCATGCCATTCACTGATAAGGGCCAGGCTGCGGCTTCCTGCTCATCGCCACAACGCAAGGCCAGGAGTGAACCTAGCCCCCGGCCAGCACCCCCTGCTACCCCTCCCCTGCTCCCCCCGCTGGACTCTGCTCCCCCCCCGCTCAGCTCCACATCACTTTCATGGTAGGTTTATCATAGGTCCATATTTTCCAAGACATTTTTACATATTTAAAAATTCTTCCTGAATGGTGATTTAAGAACTAAAAAGCTGGACATGTCCAGAAAAATGTGGACCTATGGTAATCCTATCCTCATTGAGTAATGATCCTACTTTGTCATAGATCCATAGAATATCAGGGTTGGAAGGGACCTCAGGAGATCATCTAGTCCAGCCCCTTGCTCAAAGCAGAACCAATCCCTTGGTCATCTTGTTTCTAATGGATTTATAAATATTTTCTTGTTACCCTTTATGTCCCTGTTATAACCTTAGTCCCAGATTTGGACCTTAGCGTCCAAAATATGGGGGTTAGCATGAAAACCTCCAAGCTTAGTCACCAGCTTGGACCTGGTACTTGCTGCCACCACCCAAAAAATTAGAGTGTTTTGGGGCACTCTGGTCCCCCTGAAAAACCTTCCCTGGGGACCCCAAGACCCAAATCCCTTGAGTCTCACAACAAAGGGAAATAATCCTTTTTTCCTTCCCCCCTCCAGGTGCTCCTGGAGAGATACACAGACACAAGCTCTGTGAATCAAAACAGAGTGACTCCCCCTCTCCGTTCCCGGTCCTGGAAACAAAAAGGACTTTCCTATTCCCCCAGAGGGAATGCAAAATCAGGCTAGCCAATTCAACACACACCGATCTCCCCTGATTTCTTCCTCCCACCAATTCCCTGGTGAGTACAGACTCAATTTCCCTGAAGTAAAGAAAAACTCCAACAGGTCTTAAAAGAAAGCTTTATATAAAAAAGAAAGAAAAAATACAAATGGTCTCTCTGTATTAAGATGACACAACACAGGGTCGATTGCTTAAAAGAATATTGAATAAACAGCCTTATTCAAAAAGAATACAAATCAAAGCACTCCAGCACTTATATTCATGCAAATACCAAAGAAAAGAAACCATATAACTTACTATCTGATCTCTTTGTCCTTACACTTAGAAACAAAAGATTAGAAAACAGAACTACTTCTCCAAAGCTCAGAGAAAGCAGGCAGCCAGAAAACAAAGACCTCGGACACAAAATTCCCTCCACCCAAAGTTGAAAAAATCCGGTTTCCTGATTGGTCCTCTGGTCAGGTGCTTCAGGTGAAAGAGACATTAACCCTTAGCTATCTGTTTATGACAGTCCCTAACTAGTTTAATCTTGTTTTGTGCCTTGGCCTTTTTAATTTTGTCTTTACATGCTTATGGTGTTTTTTTCATGTTCATCCTTTGTAAGTTGACCTACTTTGATATAAATCTTTTTTTGAGTTTCAGGTCACTGAAGATCTGCTGGTTGGGAAGTATGGTAAAAGACCTCTCCCCCCAGTTTATCTTTCCTGCATGTTGAGATAGTTTGCCCTTAATAATGTCCTTTTAGAAAAGTACCAACTCTCCTGAACTTTTTTTTTCACCTAGCCTGCTTCCCATGGGATCTTAAACCTAACAATTCTCTGACTTGGCTAAAGCCTGCCTTCTTGAAGTCCATTGTCTTTATTCTGCTGTTTTCCCTTCTACCATTCCTTAGAATCATGAACTCTATCACTTCATGATCACTTTCACCCCAACTGACTTCCACCTTTAAATTTTCAACTAGTTCCTCCTTATTTGTCAGAATCAAATCTAGAAAAGCCTTTCCTCTAGTCCAGGGGTTCTCAAACTTGTTTACTGGTGACCCCTCTCACATTGCAAGCCTCTGAGTGTGACCTCCCCTTTATAAATTAAACATACTTTTTTATATATTTAACACTATTGTAAATGCTGGAGGCAAAGCAGGGTTTGGGGTGGAGGCTGACAGCTCGCGACCCACCATGTAATAACCTCACGACCCCCAGTTTGAGAACCCCTGCCCTAGTCACTTTCTATACCTTCTGTAATAAAAAGCTGCTCCAGGCATTCTAAGGACTGGTTGGATAATCTGTGCCCTGCTGTACTTTCCTAACAGATGTCTGGGTAGCTGAAGTCCCCCACCATCACCAAGTCCTGTGATTTGCATGATTTTTTAGTTAATAACTATAATTATCATTGTTATAATAATGATAGTTAATATAATTATTTGAAGTTTTACAAAAATATGAATGATACATTGTTATCTTACCTTCTCCAGGAGCTTGAGTTTCAGTCGGGCCATGTGATCTACCATGGAAGAGTCTGTCATTGTGGCAAATTTTCAAAGTAATAGGTAGGTAGATGTGGATTACACAGCTAAACTAGGGAGACAGCTTTTATTTTCAGTTATTTTTGTCCTTAAGGATCTTCAAAGAAGCATTCCATTAAAAAGTCTCCTCGGTATAAGTGGGTGACAATAGAAGACAATATACATATTAAAAAAAAAAATTCCCAGGCTCAAATGAATGACTAAGGGCAACACAGATATTCCAAGCACAGCTTCCTTTGCTATTTCTTATTGCAATCCCTTGTGCTGGGGATAGGTCACGGTCAATGCAATGTTGCTCAGCTTGAAATTGTCACTTCTTTCTTAATTGTTGCTAGACTTTGCCTCAAAGCGTCACTAAGCCCAGCCCTGTGTGTTGCTAGAATGCTCTTATGACTAGCTCTGAGTACAGACCATGTAGCCTGGTTGCTAAGCTTGTAGTGCCTGTCTACAATCTAAACAACTTATCTCCAGGCTTACATGACTTGCATACCGTATACTGAACTACCAGCACATCAAGTCGAGACAAAAGCAAACTGGACAAAACTATTTGTGGTTTCATAACATGAGGCCAATGTCGGGGGACCAGACTGCATACATGAGTAAAGGTGGCAGTGCTGTTGTAGCTGTATCGGTCCCATGATATGAGAGAGACAAGGTGGGTGAGGTAATATATTTTATTGGACCAACTTCTGATGGTGAGAGAGACAAGCTTACACAGAGCTTGGGAGGAGCCACCTTCACACCTGTGACATTATTGACATAAACTGGGTCCTTATAGATCATTGTTGCAACCAAGGTCCTATAGTGGCACCAAATCTGGTATAAAGGAGGTCAAATAAGGTGTCTAACACAAGGTTATGGTTTGCTGGTTATGATTATGGTGTCTATATATGTGTATCATTTTTTAGTTGAAGTTATGAATATTGGCTCTATACTGTCTGTATTTCAAACTTATGCTATGCTTCTGGGTGATACCCCAGACAAATTGGTGTTTGCTTTGCCTAGCCTGCTTGATGGCCCATTGAGGACCATCAGCTATACAACTGACCCATTGAGAGAAGGCAGAGATGCCTTGTGACTCAGCAAAGTATGCAGGGACTTGCCCATGTGACTCCAGACTCCATTTTGCTGTAATTTTCACAGTAAGAACAAAGAGGTGTTCTTACACCTGGAAAAGACTATAAAAGGCTGATGCCTCATCTCCATCTTGTCTTCAATCCTGCTTCTTACCTCTGGAGGGACTTTGCTACTAATGGAAGCTCTACACAAAGGACTGATGACCCATCCCAGCTGGGGATGGACTCTAGAGACTTGATTTGAACCTGCAGTTTATTCTATCACTGCTACAAACCTAAACCAAGAACTTTGCCATTACTGTATGTAATTGATTCCATTTAACCAATTCTTGCTCTCATCTAAGTCTTCTTGCTTTATGAATAAACCTTTAGACTTTAGATTCTAAAGGACTGGCAACAGCATGATTTGTGGGTAAGATCTGATTTGTATATTGACCAGGGTCTGGGGCTTGGTCCTTTGTAATCAAGAAAACATTTTTTCCTTTACTGGGGTATTGGTTTTCATAGCCATTTGTTCCCATAACAAGTGGCACTGGTGGTGATACTGGGAAACTGGAGTGCCTAAGGGAAATGCTTGTGTGACTTGTGGTTAGCCAGTGGGGCAAAACCAAAGTCCTCTCTGTCTGGCTGGTTTGGTTTGCCTTAGAGGTGGAAAAACCCCAGCGTTGGGCTGTAACTGCCCTGCTTTAAGCAATTTGTCCTGAATTGGCACTCTTGGTTGGGTCCCACCACGACCAGCATTGTTACCTCACTAATACTGATCCTCCCTGTAGAGTTTTTGGCATAAGTTAGAGCAGTCCAGGGGCTGGACCTACTCATGTAAGTAAAGTTAAGCATGAGTGTAAGTTGTTGCAGGATCAGGGTCTAAGTGAGGTTGTGATGATGATGTATGCTGTGTATACCAAGTCTGCTGCTCCAAGGGATGTTTGAGGGCCCGTTCCAGGGCCCACAGATGGCATTCAGGGGCACAATCCATGGGTCCCCAAGGAGTGTTCAGGGATTCATTCTGGTGACCTGAGATTATTCAGGGCCTGGCCCATTGTCTGTAGGGGGTGTTCAGGGCCCCTCCATGTCCCGAGGAGCCCACTCAGTTTGCTCCAAGGGGCCATCCCAGCATCTCATGGAGCATTCAAGGGGTGTTGAAGGGTCACTCCTGCAGCTCCCAGTGTCTGTCCCTGGACCTACAGGTAGTGTACAGGAGTCTGTCACAGTGTCCCCAGTAATTATGCTGCTGGTTGTTCAGAGGTTCCCAGCAGGTCATCAGCAGGCCATGTCAAGGCCCTCAGGGGGTGTTCAGAGGCCCATTCTACCATCAACAAGGCAGGGCAGTCTCTACCATGATGTAACCATTGCAAGGACATCAATTGCATGAAACTGTTGTCTCTATTTCCTCTGCATAATTCAGTGGGCCTGCTTCTCTTTTTATAGCAGTGTAAATCAGGAATAACATAATTCATAGATTTTAAGGCCAGAAGGGATCCTTAGATCATCTAATCTGCCCTCCTGTATAACACAGGCCATAGAATTTCAACCACTTAGCCCTATACAGAGCCCAATAACGTGACTAACATTCCCGGCCAATGGGAGCTGTGGGAAGTGGCGTGGGCTGCAAGGACATGCTGGCCGCTGCTTCCTGTGGCTCCCATTGGCCGGGAACAGCAGACCGCAGCCACAGGGAGCTGCAGGCAGCCGTGTCTGCGGGTGGTCAATGTAGATCAACTGTCTCACGGTCCGCCAGCAGATTACCCTGACGGGCCACAGATTGCCCACCACTGTTCCAGCCACTATACCTCTCTCAGCTAGGTTCAAGAGCCCTTTAGTATCTGTATTCTCTCCCTGAGAAGGTACTTATGCACTATGATCAGGTCACCTTCTTTTTGATAAGCTAAACAGCTAAATGCTAAAAGTCTCTTAGTGTAAGGCAGGATTTCCAGCCTTCAAATCACTTTAGTGGCTATTTTCTGCACCATCTTTAATTTTTTAACATCCTTTAAAAAATGTGGACACCAGAATAAACACCAGTATCAGTCTTAACAATATTCTTTCTTCCTAGATGTATGACCTTGTATTTGACTTCATTAATACATTTTGTTTGAATGAGCTCATCTTACTAAATAATCTCAACTTCTCTGCATTATGGTTCTTATTTTCCATTCAGACAATCTTAAAATTAGTGGATAACATAATCAGCAGTGATTTTTATATTTACTTCCAGATTGTTGATAAAAATATTAAAGAGCATTGGGTCTAGAACAGATTCTTCCTGAACCGCATTACAAACACCCATGTTTGTTAATGAATAAGGCTACATTTTAGTCACTAGTATCTTTAGTAAAAGTCATGGACAGGTCACGGGCAATAAACAAAAATTCATGGCCAGTGACCTGTCCATGACTTTTACTATATACCCGACTAAATCTTGGGGTTCCGGTGGGGCATGGCCCTGGGGGTGCCATAGGGGTAGGCTGGGGTGTGGCCCCAGGGGCGCTGCAGGTGCTGGAGGGGGCAGTTGGCAGGGCTAGTAGGCTCTCTACCTGACTCTGCACCTGCCCAGCAGTGTCATCCCCCTCCCTCAGCTCGGAGGCATAGCCAGGCAGCTCTGTGTGGTGCCTCCATCCCAAGTGCTGGCTCCACAGCTCTCATTGGCTGGGAACCACAGCCAAGGGGAGCTGCAGGGGTGGCGCCTACAGGTGGAGGTAGCGTGCAGAGCTGTCTGGCCACGCCTCTGCCTAGGAGCTGAGAGATGTCGCTGCTTCTGGGGAGCCCCCCAAGGTAAGCGTTGTGTGGAGCCCTCACCCCTCCTGTGCCCCAGGCTTGAGCCCCCTCCCACACCCAAACTCCTGCTGCTGTTGTTGTTGTTGAGGGGGAGGGCACGCTGTGGACTGAGACTGCCCCAGCAGTGGCTGGTGTGGCTGGCCTGGGGGCTGCCCAAGCAGCCCCTGGGCCAGTTGCTGAAGAAGTCATGGAGGCTCTGGAAAGTCATGAAATCTGTGACAAACTTGCAGCCTTAATAATGATTCCCCATTGACAACTACTTTTTTTGAGATCTCAGTCACTTATTTACCAATTTTAACAAGTGCTTTATTGATGTTGTACAGGGCTAGATTTTTGTTTTAAATTAGACAGATGTAAAACCAAGGATGGTAAGGGGAGGATTGAGCACAGATGTCTAAACAGCACCATTATTTTGGATAGAACTGTATGTGCCTGTTCACTCTGACATAGATACTGCTTCTAGCATGAGATGAGATATTCTGAAGCCACACGTGGTTTTTCTGTCCAAAAAGTGTTGCAGCCATGTACTAGGGCTACTTGGAGATGAGGCAAAGCTCTTGTCCCAGGGACTGCAACTAACCAATGCCATATCATAGTTAGGATGTGGTTAACAAGGCTGTACAGTTGTGGAAGTCTTCTACCATAGAAATCTATAGTTGCTTGCAAATTGCAGTGTCTTTATGACATTTGTAGCACACAGGGCCTGTGTAATAACATACTATTGGCTGGGTATATCAGTTTTCCAGGGGTGAGCAAACTAAGCCTGTGAGCTGTTTTAAGCCAGCTCGCAAGCTGCACTAGGTGGCTCAGTCCTGCTCCGGCTAGGGCGCTGGACTAGGGGCCGCATCACACAGCTCTGCCCCGCTCCAGCCAGGGTGCTGGGCCAGGGACTGCACCACGCGGCTCCCAGAAGCCGTGGCATGGCCCCACTCCAGCTCCTACATGCTCCAATGGGAGCTACAGGGGCGGTGCCTGCGGATAGGGGATCGTGCAGGGCCGCCAAGCCACACCTCCGTGTAGGAGCCAGAGAAGGGACATACTTCAAGCGGCTCCCAGAAGCAGTGGCAAGTGCTGCTCAGAGCCTGCACCCCCTGAGCCTCTCCCTATGCCCCTACCCCAGCCCTGATCCCCCTCCCAAACTCCTTGATTCCAGCCCAGAGCTCCCTCCTGCACCCCAAACCTCTCGTCCCCATTCCAGAGCCCTCACCCCCAGTCAGAACTTGCACCCCTTCCTGTACCTGATACCCCTCCAGCTCTCTGAACCCTTCAATCCCAGGCCAGAACATCCTCCTACACCCCCCGAACTCCTCATCCCCAGGCCCACTGCCAATCCCACACCCCAACCCCAGTTTTGTGAGATTCATGACCCACCATACAATTTCTATTCCCCAATGTGGCCCTCGGGCCAAAAAGTTTGCCCACCCCTGCAGTATTCTCACATACTCCTGAGTCCCAGTCCAGCACCTTCCACTGTAGGCTGATTTTGCTGTGAACCTCTACCTCCTGTCACAGGAAAGTTACAAAAGTACTCTTATAACATTCTCAGCACTGCCAAAGAAGTTGATTTTACATTAACTACCAAAAAGCTTCATGAGACCCATTTGTTTATAAACAAATTATTATATTTTGTATTTTCTTTGCAGCAAATGCATTAATTACTACAGCTAAGGATTTCTTGCTGGTGGCTTCTCATATGGGGCAGTAGTTTAGGTGGTTGCTTGGACGCTCAAACACATTAATATATGCTGTTGAATAGTTCATGTCAACGGTCACAAAAGAGAGAATAGAAAAATAAATACACACCTCATACCATGCTATTTTGTGGGGCAAACAGGCACTGCAATGTTTTCTCTTGGCTCATTCACAGCCCACTGGAAACAATGGCCTAAAATTCTTTCAGATTCACCCAGCTGATCCCTAATGATAGGGCAATCACAGAGGTGCAACAGAGCAGAGTGGTGTGTGTGTGTGTGTGTGTGGGGGGGGGTGTGTGTGTGTGTGTAGAGAGTTTCCCTGTCTTTTCCTATATTCAATACACTAGCAATTTGCTGTTTGTTTTGACTTAGATCAAAACAGCATATAGGAAAGAGAGCAGATTACTGAATTATTGGACTAATACCCCCCACCCTACCGTATTTGACACTAAACACAAGAATGAAGGGAATGACAGGACCCCTTTATGCCCATCCCCGCTTCTGCTGTTCTACCTGGAACAATACTCACAAGTGTCTACCCTCATATGAGGGCTTCCATGGACTTCAGTTAGATTACCCAAGTACATAAGAGCTTTGCCAAATCTAGGTCATAGTGCTATCCATACCGATGTCTCTGTCTCTGTACACACAATGAATTCAACCTCTTTTAATATTTATCAAATTAATGAATGCAAGCAAATCATGGAACAGTTATAGCTCCTCCACATTTCTGTGTCCTCAGCCATCAGCCCTCAGTTTCATGCAGAAAACACAGTAGAGGAATAACAACACTTCACGAGGAAGAAGAATAAAATAGACGCAGTGCTAGTAGTGAAGTACTAGAACAAAAATAAAATAAATAAATAAAATAAACCAATGGATATGCTTCCTGCTTCATTCAATCAAAATGTACATTTTCTCCCTGAGCTAAGTTCATAATGAAAATTATGAGCTCAAAATCAGTTATGACTAGAGTTTTTATGTACATATCTTTATATTCTGATTTTTAAAAAACAGGATGTTCTGTCTAAATTTATTATTTACTATTCCTATGAGATTAATGCCTAAAGACCCCAACAGAAATCACAGCCCCATTGTGCTAGGTGCTGTACAAACCCATAAGAGACAGTCGTTGCCACAAACAGAGTACAGCCTAATGCCCTGATTGTGCAGATATTTATGCACATGCTTAATTTTATGTGCTGTGAATAGCCCATTGAAGTCAATGGGATTATTCACATTTTAAAAACTAAATACTTGCATAAATCTTAGCAGAATTGGGCTCTAAAGATTCTAAACAACATGTGGGAAGTTAAAGAGAGACGGAGAGAAAAGTGATTTGTCCAAGGTCACACAGCAGAGCAGTGACAAAGTCGGTAAAAGAACAGAGGTCTTGCAGATACCAGATCTGTACCCTATGCACTACAGCGGTACTTCTCAACCTTTTCAGGTGGCAAAAAAAAAAAAGAAAAACGAACAAAAAACCTACAACATTAAAAAATATATCAATGATAGCAAAATGCTAAGTCTGTGTAAGTGTGTTTTGAGAGGTAGAGGTGGGTGCCTGAAATTAAAATGAGCTGGGGAAGCAAGATTTTCTTTGCATTAGAACGTAATAATGTTTTCAGTGCCTTCTGACCCTCCCACCTGAGGACAGACACTGTTCTGTACTGAGAGTGCTGCCTTCCAGCTAAGCCCTGTGGGGACTCCTACTTTCCAACCGTTGTTAAACAACAGTTCTCAGTTGCTAGTTACAAGGTGCCTATCAGTGACTATCAGAAAGGAAGACCATCTCATCCCTGCCAAGTGCTGGGAAAGGAACACAACAGCTGCTTTTTAAAATTAACAGTAGGTCTGCACCACTACAGCCAGCACATGCCTCAGCAGTGCTCCCTCACAGCCTAGGCAAGGCTGATGGTGGCCGGCCCCAGCCAGAATAGGGGGCAGCTGGGGCAGGGTGGGGGAGCCAGGGCCTTGAGGGAGCAGGGGGGAGGGAACAGAGGGTTCATAGTGCTAGAAGTGCTATCCCTGTGAGGTCCAGGCCCTGACGGGGAGGACAGGGGATTAGGGGGTGGCACAGTACTACGAACCTCCTCCCCATTTAGGGCAACCACCTGACCCCTATTTTAAGGGATGTGCCTTGATCATTTTAAATATTAAACTGAAGTTTATGATAATTGCACTGGATACTTGAGAGGAAAATCCCTGACATGCGAAGGGAAAAGAGGTCTCCCGAAAACGTCACTTCGAACACAGGGCCAGCCCCTGCTATCAGCTGGGACTCCCTCTACTTCCCTCCAGCAAAGCTGGTAACCGGGGAGGGGAGTTTCCATGGAGCTAGGAGCCTCCGCCCTGTGGGGGCGGGGCCGGAGCTAGAACTCCTCCTGCCCACCTCGGGAGCACGCAGCCCACGCTCGCCCTGCCCCGCCCCCATAGGGAGGGACTAACGCGAAGCGCCTCACGCCCTGGCCCTGGGGGCGGACACCTCTTCACGATCCTAGCTCCTGACTGGCTGGTTCGATTTCCCCGGGGCAGAGGCCTCCATTCGTGATTGGCTGGCACTGACGAGGGGTGGGACCTAGCCTGCAGCCATTTGAACTGACCATCCACGCCACCGTAGCGCCGCGGTGGGAGGAGCTTCTTCATTGGCGCTTCCGTTGGCGGGGGCGGGAGCTGCAGGGGGAGGAGAATACCAGCCCCCTCTGTCAATCCCAATAATCCGTCAGTGCGAATGGACAGTGACATGCCCGCCGCATTCCCGCCGCTTCCCCGCCCATAGCCCCCCAGTGCCCAGCACCACCCCTCCCGGCCCCGCCCATAGCCCCCCAGTGCCCAGCACCTCCCCGCCCATAGCCCCCCAGTGCCCAGCGCCACCCACCCCACCCATAGATCCCCAGTGCCCAGCGCCACCCTCCCCGCCCCGCTTACAGCCCCCACAGTATCAGCCCCTCCCCGCCCATAGCCCCCCAGTGCCCAGCGCCACCCCTCCCAGCCCCCCCAGTGCCCAGCACCTCCCCGCCCCGCCCATAGCCCCCACAGTATCCAGCCCCTCCAGTGCTCACTATTTCCCTGCCCCCCCCGAGCCCAGCACCTCCCCGCCCACAGCCCCCCACTGCCCAGTCCCCCCAGAGCCGCCCCGCCCACATTCCCCCCGCTGCCCAGCGCCCCCCGCCCACAGACCCTCCCAGGGCCCCCGCGAGACCCATTCCCGGCTGGGAGGTGGGTGACAGTGCCCGCACGGCAGCGCAGCAGGAGAACCTCGCCATCAGCCGGAGTGCGGGGGCTGCCTGGGCCAACCCGGCCGAGCCCCGCGCGGGGCTCCCGCTCTGGCCTGGGGCGGAGCGCGGGGCGGGGCTACGGTCCCAACGCGGCCCTTCCCTGAGCGTGGGCTTGGCGGGCGCCATTGTAAGGGCAATAGCGGCCGTGAGGTGCGCGGAGCCCACCCCCTCCCCGGACGGGCTCACGCCCCGTTCTTCGGGCTCACGCCTCTCGGCCGCCCCGACCCTCCTCTGACCCCAGCCATGGACGAGGAGAGGAGGAGGAAGCTGGAGGCCGGTAGAGCCAAGGTGATACTAGTGCTCCCCTCCCCCCTCTCCTGGGGGGCTGGGCCTGCTGGGTCCGATTGCCGGGGGTCGGGGGAGGAGAGTGTGGGGTAAGGTGGGTCGGCGAGGGGCTGGGCTCCTGTGTGTTCCCCAGCCTGGGGGCGGGGAGCGTGGGTGGGCAGCGGGCCCCCGCGCTGCTGCTTTGCTCTGTGACCCTGGGCTGCTTTCCCGGGCTTCAGTCCCCCCCACCCCCGGTGTGCTGTGTGGGGTAGAGTCCTGACCACGCCACTGTGGCAGGCTGAGGCCCGGGATGGGGCCGTGGGCTGTTCAGGGTCGGTTCTGTGTGACATGGTAACAGCCCTGATCGGAGGCTTAACTCTCCAGGCAAACAGGTGACCGTTAACGGCGTGAGCTGAGGGGGTCACAGCTGGGATCAGAAATGGGCACAGTGCATCACAAACAAAAACAAGGCTGTTGCCCTGAGAAACTTATAGCCAGTCCTGCAGTGAGCTCTGTGCAGAAATATCCCTTGTGGGGGCGGTCATACAACACTCAGTTTGGGGTCTAAAACACCAGCGTCAATGTACATGAAAATGTGGGGTTTATTTACGGATTGGCCCTGGATTCTGATTGCCTTTCACTTTCCTATAAATAGCAAACTGTGGATAACTGGGTGAAAACTGAAGAGGGAATGCAGTGGCTATTGAGTTGCACCAGTGTATAAATCAATGAATGTTGCACGTGTGCACATTTTACCTACTTAAGTGTAACTATGTCAAAATGATTAATTTTATATATAGTCAGTGAGGAGTCTCCTGAATTCCAGCTGGAAGTATCTACAATGCTTGTCTTGTTGAATGTTATGCCTGATGCAGGGATATTGGGAAACAATCTACCTTGGAAATCAACATAAAAGTTACACTCAAGGTTGGGAATTTTGTTACCAACCAATTTTTTCATTTGGCTCACTTAAAATTTGCTGCTTTGGTTTAACATTTTAATCTTAAATGCAGGTTCTAAATGGTTTCAGTGTAAGAAAATAATTGTTTCAGAAGCTGTGTAACTGGAGCAGTGAAAGTCTTAGGGCTTGTCTACATCACAAAGTTGCAGCGCTGGTGAGGGGGTTACAGCGCTGCAACTTAGGAGGTGTACACATCTGCAGGGCATCACCAGCGCTGCAACTCCCTGTTTGCAGCGCTGGCCGTACTCCCATTTTGTCTTGGGTGTAGAGGATCCAGCGTTGGTGATCCAGCGCTGGTAATCAAGTGTAGACACTTACCAGCGCTTTTCTTGACCTCCGTGGAATAAGCAGGTATCCCAGCATACCTCAGGAAGCCTCTCTGGTAATCAAGCAGGTATCCTTCCCCGCGGTTTGCTCCGGTGTTCTCCGAATCCCCCCCCAAGCGGGTCTCCTTCCCAGCGATTTGCAGGGGGGTTCGGGGAACGCGAGAGCAAACCGCGGCGAAGCAGGTCTCCTTCCCCGGTTTGCTCTCGCGTTCCCCGAACCCCCGTGCAAGTAGGTCTCCTTCCCCGCACCCCCGAGCAAGCAGGTCTCCTTCCCCGCCGTTTGTAGGGAGGTTTGGGGAACGCGAGAGCAAACCGCGGGGAAGGAGATCTGCTTGCTCGGGGGTTCGGGGAACGCAAGAGCAAACCTCTGGGAAGGAGACCTGCTTGCACGGGGGTTCGGGGAACGCGAGAGCAAACCGCGGGGAAGGAGACCTGCTTGCTCGGGGGTTTGGGGAACACTGGAGCAAAACCGGGGAAGGAGACCTGCTTTCCCGCAGTTTGCTCTCGCGTTCCCCGAACCCCCCTTGAAGCCACCCAACAGCGCTGCAATGTGGCCACATCTAACACCACTTGCAGCGCTGGTTGCTGTAAGTGTGGCCACTCTGCAGCGCTGGCCCTATACAGCTGTACTAATACAGCTGTAACAACCAGCGCTACAAAATTGTAGATGTAGACATACCCTTAATTTGGTGGCTTTGGAGGGTTCCCGGGGATTAGAGAGATCAGAGTTCAGAATAGTGGTATGAACCCAAAATATTTAAGCAACAGAAAATGTAACTCATAACTGATAAACTCTAGTGGCATGTCAGGGTCAGTATAATGATGATTCTTTTTTAATACGCAGATTTCATTTGCTTGGAAGTAGATTGATACTTGAGAAGTTGCGATTACAATTATAGGTAGTGGGAAACATTTTTTTTTTTCATTCCAGTCTTAGGACAGAGTAAATGTTTACTCAAATGTACAAGGTTAGTATTGTTATGGTGAGTGGAACCTCCCATGTGTTTAGAAATGTACAGCATCAAGGCCCGAGAATGTAAGCTTTTCACTGCAGTTACTGTTGTCTTTCTCTTGAACAATGCTGAGCACCTTGTTGGTACCTAACAAACAAATAGCACTATTTGGAAAAAAAAATCACATGTGCTTTACATTGATAAAACCTGATCACTTTCATAAATGTTGATATGACCAGTCACTGTATCATTTATGCCCAAGGTTTCTTTTGTTTTTCTGGACAGTTTTTGGTCTACAAGTAGAGAAATAAGATGTTGAAATGACGACCGCAGCCACTGTGATCCAGCACATACACTAGACTGGGAATCTAGTTGTGGGTTGGCTCTCAACCTGCTGTGTAACTTCAAATTGGTCTTAAATTATTAAATTTGATGTATTGTGATTTGGTATCAGCGGATGTAGCTCTTTAGCCAGTGAGAATATGAAATTCTAATTTGACAGTTTTAACTTTGTATTTCAGAATCAGAGAGACATGGTAGGTGAGGTAATATTTTTTATTGGACCAACTTCTGTTGGTGAAAGGACTAACTTTCAAGCTACCCAGAGTTTTTCTTTCAGAAGGAGGCATTTTGACAAAGGGAGTTTATGTTTTTTTTTTTTTTTTTTTTTTTTAACAACATCAGAGAGTAAAAATGATAATCATCATTAGTCCCTCACACATGAACAATTCCATCATATACATTGCAGGAAATAAAAGTTGATTCTTTTGAATCACTGTGGATAAAATCTAGAAAAAAAATCACTTCAATATCAGTTTTATCTTTTTACCATTACTTACATGTAGATCTGACCTATGACTTCACCTAACACTCTTGTATGTTTCACTTGGCTACATTATACAGAGCATAGTACATGAGGTGTGAGCAGGATTTTGTTTAAAATTTCCTTGTATTAAGCCCCCTACTAGTACAGTATTTAGCTATAGTAAGAAAAATGTGGTATTCTAGTATAAGAAGCAAACTGTTCCCACCTGTTGGACAGCTGTCACTTTGCCATCTCCAAATCATTGGGGGCTTATATTATAGTTAAAGCTCCATGCTGTGCCAGTGTTGCATTTTAGAGTTCTTTAGCTTAGTTTTAATTTTTTAGCTTTTGTAGGCTAATTAGTTACATTACACTACATAAAAATTCAAAGGTAGGTAAAAAGCAGAGCTACTGTTATCTCTCTAATTACTCAGGTGAAATATTTTATTGCATTTAATATTTGTCACCCTTCCCCTGTCTCTCATTCTGAGGAAGTTTAATATCCTGATGTTCTGAACCTAAAAGAAATGTTAACTAGGTTTCTGGAATCATATCTGTGGGTCAAATATGGGCCTAAGAGCAATATTGCCAACCCTGAACATGCAAAAATCTTGTCAGCCCTCCCTGTCTTTCCTGAAGTCATGAGATTGGTTTAAAAATTGTGAGATTTAAAAAATAAATTTGAGTTATTTATTTGCCTTCTGGTGTTTGTGCCTTTTAGGATTCATATTTTCAAACTTTTCTCTGCATCCATGTGGGGTAGAAACTTTAAATAAATGGAGAGAGAGATGAGGTTCTCACATAGTCACATTACTCCAGGAGCTGGCATATCATGGAAAATGCCAACTATTATGAGACCTGCAATGAAATTATATGAACAAGTTACTCTACTCTCTGCAGATGTTAAAAAGGACCAGAAATATTCCATTATGTTTTTGGTTGTCTCTTGGGGATTTCTAATTTTCCACAGAACAATGTGAGGAAAAAATCTACTTTGTATCAACCAATGCCTGTATCAGAGAGAATGATTTTAAAATACCAACAGTAAGGAATTGCAATACACTACTTGTAAAATATCCTCCTTTTTATTAGGCCTTTATGTCTAAGATATGTTTACAAAAACAAGCAAAAAGAACAGGAGTACTCCTGTTCTTTTTGCGGATACAGACTAACACTGTTGCTACTCTGAAACCTGTAATATCTTAGGCAGTTTATCTGTATCTAGCCATCGCCACCATAGATCCTACAAATTCTCAAGAAAATGTCCAAGATATTTTCCATTTAATAATGACGTGAAATCAGAACAAAAGAAGGAATTGTCCGAGTTCAAGAGTGGTTACACTTGATCCATCTCTTGTTGAGCAGTCTGAGAAAGTAATATAGTGGAATTCAGTCATGGCTGAGTTATTAGGGCAGTGTAACTTACAAAGGAATTAAGAATATAACAAGAATGGACATAGTGGGTCAGACCAGAGGTTCATGGCCAATGCCAAGTGCCTCAGAAGGAATGAACAGAAAATCATAGAATACCAGGGTTGGAAGGGACTTCAGGAGGTCATCTAGTCCAATCCCCTGCTCAAAGCAGGGCCAATCCCCAGACAGATTTTTACCCCAGATCCCTAGATGGTCCCCTCAAGGATTGGACTCTCAACTCTGGGTTTAGCAGGCCAGTGCTCAAACCACTGAGCTATCCCTCCATTCCCTGTTGCTCATTCCCAGCTTCTAGCAAACAGAGGCTAGGGACACCATCCTTCTCCATCCTGGCTAATAGCCATTGAGGGACCTATCCTCCATGAATTTCTCTAGTTACTTTTTGAAGCTTATTATAGTCTTGGCCTTCACAACATCTGCGGCAAAGAATTGCACAGATTGACTGTGCGTTGTGTGAAGAAATACTTCCTTTTGTTTGTTTTAAACCTGCTGCATATTAATTTCATTTGGTGACCCCTAGTTCTTCTGTTATGTTATCCAACCTTGATAGTCTATGATTCTACGAAGGTGATGTGTCACACACCCCCTCCATATTGGTGCACGTAACAAAATTGATTCCACACATGGGTGGGAAAAATTAGAGAGAACACTGCTCTAGAGCCCTTTTTAATTGGCATCATATTAGTGATGTAATTAGATATAATTGGTATCACATTAGCTCTCCTTCAGTCATTTGGTACAGAAGCTGATTGAAATGATAGGTTACAGACTACAGGTAGTAGTTCTGCAATTTCACATTTGAGTTTCTTCAGAACTCTTGGGTAAATACCATCTCGTCCTGGTGACTTATTACTGTTTAGTTTATCAGTTTGGTCCAAAAGATCCTCTAATGACACCTCGATCTGAGATAGTTTCTCAGATTTGTCACCTAAAACGAATGGCTCAGGATTGAGACTCTCCCTCACATCCTCAGTCGTGAAGACCGATGCAAAAAATTCATTTAGTTTCTCAATGGCCTTATCGTTGAGTGCTCCTTCAGCATCTCCATCGTTCAGTGGCCCCACTGATGGTTTAGCAGGCTTCCTGCTTCTCATGTACTTAAACATTTTTCTGCTATTACTTTTTGAGTCTTTAGCTAGCTGTTTTTCAAATTCTTTTTTGGCCTTCCTAATTATATTTTTACATTTCATTTCCCAGAATTTATGCTCCTTTCTATTTTCCTCACTAGGATTTAACTTTTCATTTTTTAAAGAGTGCCTTTTTGTCTCTTACTGCTTCTTTTACTTTGTTTAGCCACAGTGGCAGTTTTTTGGTTTCTTACTATGTTTTTTAATTTGGGGTAAACATTTAATTTGAGCCTTTATTATGGTGTCTTCAAAAAGTTTTCACCCAGCTTGCAGGGATTTAACTTTTAGCACTGTACCTTTTAATTTTTGTTTCACTGACTTCCTCATTTTTGTGTAGTCCCCCTTTCTGAAATTAAATGCTACATTGTTGAGCTGCTGTGGTGTTTTTCCTGCCATAGGGATGTTAAATTTAATTATAGTATGGTTACTATTACCAAGCAGCGGAGCTATATTCACCTCTTGGGCCAGATCCTGTGCTCCACTTAGGACTAAATCAAGAATTGTCTCTCCTCTTGAGGGTTCCAGGACTAGCTGCTTCAAGAAGCAGTCACTTAAGGTGTCAAGAAACATTGTCTCTGCATCCCATCCCCAGTCAATATGGGGATAGTTGAATTCCCCCTTTCATATTTTAATAGCCTCTCTAATCTCTCTGAGCATTTCCCAGTCACTATCACCATCCTAGTCAGGTGGTCGGTAATATTCCTGCTTCTATATTCTTATTATTCAAACATGGAATTACTCTTCAAAGAGAGTTTATGGTACAGTTTGGTTCATTTAAGATTTTTACTTCATTTGAGTCTACCCTTTTTTTCACATACAGTGCCACTCCCCCCACCAGCATGACCTGTTCTGTCCTTCCAATATATTTTGTACCCTAGTATTACTGTGTCTCATTGATTATCCTCATTCCACTAAATTTCTGTGATGTCTGTTATATCAATATCCTTGTTTAATAGGAGGCATTCTAGTTCACCCATCTTATTATTTAGACTCCTGGTATTAGCATATAAGCACTTTAAAAACTTATCACTTTTTAGGTATCAGCCATTACATAATGTAATTGAATGGTACTTTTTTTTTCATTTGACTGTTTCTCATCAGATCCTACCTGTATCTTATCATCTTCCGTCCTCTCCTCCTTACTTGGACATAGAGAATCTCCATTAATTGATCCTCCCATAAGGGATGTCTCTGTCCAAACCATGTGCTCCACCGCACCTGTCGGCTCACCCCCAGCCCTTAGTTTAAAAACTGCTCAACAATCTCTTTAAATTAATGTGCCAGCAATCTGGTTCCATTTTGGTTTAGGTGGAGCCCATCCTTCCTGTATAGGCTCCCCTTTCTCAAAAGTTTCCCCTTTTCCTAATGAATCTAAACCCCTCCTCCCCACACCATCGTCTCATCCACACATTGAAACCCTGCGGTTCTGCCTGTTCAACTGCCTCTGCGTTGAACTGGAAACATTTCAGAGAATGCTCTCATGGAGATCCTGGACTTCAATTTCTTACCTTGCAGCCTAAATTTGGCCTCTAGGACCTCTCTTCTATCCTTCCCTATGTCACTTGTACCTACATGTACCACGACCACCAGCTGTTCCACAGCAGTATGCATAAGTCTATCTACATGTTATCGCAAACCTAGCTATGTTTTTAATGATCGAAGTGCCCATTACTAATACCTGTCTCTTCCTAATAACTGGAGTTCCCTCTCGGGGAGTGGGATACCACAACATCATCTGGAAGGAGGGTCCCTACTATGGTATCGTTTCCCTCGGCTCCAGTTCGATGTTCTCCATACTTCACAACAGCACAGAGGCTGTCAGTCCGGGAATGGGACTGTTCTACTGTGTATCGGAAAGTCTCAAGCATAGTACTTTCATCACTGAAGACGCCAATCAGTGTCCTGAGGCAAAAAGTCACAGAATTTGTAAAATGTCTACTCAAGTTTCATTTTGTATTGGTAGACTCAACCTCAAAATCTATTTTTTGCAGGTCAGTCCCGCTCCCTGCTTTTTAACTACAGTTATATTTGTAGGATATCTAAACATTCTTTCCTGAAGGTAATTATTTTCATAGTCTTCACATGATAGACTGGCTTTTCAGAGTGCAGAGCAGGCTCCTTTACCCAATTCATACAAAGCTGGTTATATTTCAAGTGTAAGTCTGGAAAGCTGTCTGTCTGAGAGGCTGCAGTTGCAGTAGACAGGGATGATTGCAGTGTCATTCCTACATATTCACAGAAGATGCCTGCAAAAAGTTAGTACAGTGCCAGGCTATAGTCACTTCTCTGCATATACTGCCCACTTCTGTTCCACCTACATCCCACTCTAGTAAGAGGAGAGTTTTAGGTAGTATTGAGCTATGCTAATGGGGAAAGAGGAGTGAGCTGCCAGTGTAGGGTGACCAGACAACAAATGTGAAAAATCTGGACAGGGGTGGGGGTAATAGGAGCCTAAATAAGAAAAAGACCCAAAAATTGGGACATCTGGTCACCGTGTGCCAGGGGGGTGCAGCGTTGTGGTTTCTGTGATCACAAGAGTTCTGCTGGTGTTTGGGGGAGAGGATGCTGGGTAAAGATGAAATACCATCCTCCTGAGAGAATGATGGAAAGTTATCAACTCAAGGAACAGGGGCAGGCATACTAAGGCCCATCAGACTCTATTATCTGGCCCTCGACCTCCTGCTTGGGACAGGGGCCAGGGGCTTGCCCTGCTCTGTACTCCAACCAGGGAGCAGGGTTGGGGGGCTTTCTGCATGGCTCCTGGAAGTAGCAGCATGTCCCCCCTCCGGCTCCTACGTGTACAGGCAGCCAGGGCCAGGGGGCTCTGCATGCAGCCCACAACCCAAATGCCACCCCCTGCAACTCCCATTGGCTAGGAACTGTGGCCAATGGGAGCTGCAGGGGCGGCAGCTGCAGACACTGATGCAGACGTGCCCAGTGCCGTACCTCTGTGTAGGAGCTGGGGTGTGGGGGAGCAATGCCACTGCTGGGAGCTGTGGGGACAGTGCCTGCATATGGGGCAGCTTGCAGAGCCGCCTGGCCATGCGTCCATGTAGAAGCCGGAGGGGATACATGCCACGGCTTCTGGTAAGTGCCACCTGGAGCCTGCACCCCCAAACTCCTCCCCTGCACCCCAACCCTGATTGCTGTCCTGCCTTTTGAACCTCTTGGTCTCGGCCCAGAACACCCTCTTGCACCCCAAACCCCTCATCCCCAGCCCCACCTCAGAGCCTGTACGCACAACCAGAGCCCTCAATGCCCCTGCACCCCTCCCCCAGCCCTGATCCCCTTCCCACCCTCCATATTCCTCAGTCCCAGCCTGGAGCACCCTCCTGCACCCCAAACCCCACATCCCCATCCCCAGTCCAGAGCCCACACCCCCAGCCGGAACCTTCCCCTGCCCTCTCCCTCACCCTGAACTCCTCATTTCTGGCAACACCCCAGAGCTCTCACCCCCTCCCGCACCCCAACCCCTAATTTCGTGAGCATTCATGGACCACCGTACAATTTCCAAACCCAGATGTGGCCCTCGGGCCAAAAAGTTTGCCCACTGCTGGGCTAGAGGTTTTCTTGGGTTTTTGATAGAAAGGGAGCCATTTGATTTAGATTTGTATTCCAGCATGTATATCTTATAACTTCAGCATCCTATTCTTGTGGCTGAGGGAACAGTAACCAGCTGTAACCTGGTTTTAAACTTCTCTAAAAGCATCTTCCTAACACTCAAGGATTTCCCCAGGCATTGCAGGGAATGTAACAAACAAGCAATTCAGCTCCTGGACTCAAGAATTAAAATAATCTTACAGCATTAAAATGTACCAACATACAGCATTGGTATTGCAAGTAATTTTAGTCCATCACCAAAGTCCAGATCCTTGGATTCCAAGAATAATGCCAAAGTTATTTAAGATTATTGCTATCATAGCAGAATACTTTTAATTTTGAAAACGCACGCAGTTGATACTTCGATAAATATAGTCTATTTAGTGGGAAGAAACGATTCAGTCGTGTCACAGAACTCGTCTGCTATAGCAAAGGTCCTGTGTATTCAGTGGTTCCATGCCAACAGCATCTGCTGTGGAATTCACTACGAGCTGTAGAATTCTGCAAACTGCATTGTTATTAAAAAAATTATATTTCTAGCACACTGGATACAAAGGTAACCTTGACATGGATGTAAACTGATGTACACATACCCAAAGAAAGTGTTGCACTACAGAGATCATACTGGTGTAGGTATGCTCTCATAACTCTGTAATGTAGCTGCAGCCTGCATAAATGGAAGGGGTTTTTCATTAGTGTAAGAATACTGCCTATCTGAGCAACTGTAGGAACATCAACAGAAGCATTTTTTCCATTATGTAGCTGCATCTGTATTGGGCTTAAGATCGCTTAGCTACATTGGTCAGAAGTGTAGATTTTTCACATTGCTGACTGATGGAGCTGTGTTGACTTAAGTTTTGTGTGGATCAAACCTCCTTGTGGGCTAGCCTACCCTTATAATGCTACAGCAGGATAGCCACAGCAATGCTACTGTAGCGCTTCAGCATAGCCATTCACTACAGCAACGGAAGAGATTTTCCCATTGCTATAGTGACTCCACCTTCCCGAAAGGCAGTAGCTATGTCGATGGAAGAATTCTTCCGTCTACGTAGGGCTGTCTACAATGGGGGTTAGGTTGGCCTAACTATAGGACTGAAAAGTGTTGCTTTTTCATGCTTCTGAACGACATAGCTGGATTGGCTTAACTTTTGAATGTAGACCTGGCCAGTAGTTTGCAGACCACCTGAAGTAATAGCTCAGAGCTGTGAACTGCCCCATTTGTCTTAATTAGTTAACTTTGAAAATGCAAGATGACAACATTTGGCATTGAAAATGACGGGAGACTATAAAACAAATTTAATATCAAATACAGGAACTACTGTTGTGACTGAATTATTCATTTGGATAGTGGATTTAGAAAAATCATTAAGATGTATCTAAAACTGCCACTGAACTTTGAGAATTTTCACCCGAGGGCCATAGAATCAAGGATCCTTATAGCAGAATTTCCCGCTTGCTGCAGAGTATGCGGGGCCTTGGCTATGTCTTACCTTTTCTACTAGCAAATGTAATCCAGTTAGTAACTGAAAAAACAATAACTAAGCTAATTTGTTTGATTTACACTTTAAGGCCCTGTCTACACCTGCAAGTTTGTGTGCAGTAAAGCAACTTTGAGTGCTGTAACTCCCGAGGTGTACACACTGCCAAGCCACTTAGTGCAGAGAAACTGCGCAGATGCAGTGCTCTAAAAAAAAAAATCACCCCGACGAGAGGCGTAGAGCTTTCTGCACCAGGGCTACAGTGCTGCGGTGGCAGTGTAGACACCACTGTGATTACAGTGCTGCGAGTGGCCTCCAGGAGGTGTCCCACAACATCTGTTCTCACCTCTCTGACCATTGGTTTGAACTCTACTGCCCTGCCTTCAGGTGAGCAACCGTCAGCCCCACCCCGATACATTCCTTTGCAAATTTCTGTTTGCTCAGTGATCTGTGCAGTGGTCTCAGTGCATCTTTCCAGGTGGCCATGCCTGTTCCACGCTTGGAGCAACGCCGAGCTACTGGACCTCATCGGCATTTGGGGAGAGGAGGCAGTGCAGTCACAGCTGTGCTCCAGCTGTCAGAAATATGGTATTTACGGACAGATTGCTAGATGCATGATAGAGAAGGGTCACGACCGGGACACACTGCAATGCAGGATCAAAGTGAAGGAGCTGCGGACCGCCTACCACAAGGTACAGGAGACAAACCGCCGCTCTGGTGCTGCACCCACGAGCTGCCGGTGCTACAAAGAGCTGGACACGATACTTGGTGGTGACCCACCTCCACTGCAAAGGCCCCTGTGGATACTTCGTTGGCTTGCGTGCCAGTCGAGAGTGGACCGAACCAGGAGGAGGCAATATTGGATGAAGAGTGGCAGAGGGACCCAGAGGCGGAGGATGACTCGGAGGCCAGAGATGAATGCAGTCAGGAGCTCCTTTCTACCCTGGAGGAGCCTAGCCAAACACAGCAGTCGGATCTTGGCAAAGTGCAAACAGGAGAGGAGACCCCTGGTAAGTGGATCTGATTTTGGGAATTTCTAAAATGAGCTGTTGGGGGCAAGAGGGTTGCAGAAAGCAGGCTTGTCTCCCACCTAATGCCTAGTTTGAGTGGCAGAACAGGCTGTTGACATGCTCTTGCACTTCATGGGAATTTCCCTCAGAGATCTCCAGGAAACTCTTTTGGAGATACTGGGCAATTTGCTGCTGCAGGTTGCTCCGCAGAGCTGCTTTGTTTCTTGCCCCATTAATGATAACTTTCCTGCCCCACTGTGCCATCACGGGGGAGATGGCGATGGACCATTGCTGCACACAGGCTAGCTGCATAGGGGTCAGGGTGGAAGCCACAGGCTTGGAGAAGACTCTCCCTTGATTCCCTGCTCACCCTCAGCCGTGAGATATCTTCCATAATGATCACCTCCTGTGGAAAGTGTGGGGACAGGAGTGAGTATCAGGCCCACCCTATAGTGCTGGCTCTCCCCAAGTGCCCCAGAGCCACGTGCCCAGTGTACAGCAGGGTCCAGTGATTTACCCTGCCTCTGCTGCTACTTTGAGGGGCTTGTGGCTTATGTGTGCTTGCTGGGGTCAGCCAGTTGGTGACGGGTGTGCGAGTACTGGCTGTGTTTTAAAGCAATGAAACAGTGTTGTCTGTTGCAAACAATACTGCTTCTGTAAATGTTGAATTTAAACTCCACAGAGAACCTTGGGAGCCTTTTTTTTTTTATCAGCGGCAGAACGGTTGTGAAGAATTAGCAAGCATCCAAGAAGAGCTAAGGAGGACTTTATGCGTGAGGTTATGATGCACTCTGCTGCTAACAAAAATGGAACTGAAGGAGTGGCGGGACAGTGAGAAGAGGGACCGAAATGAGAATGTAGCACACCAGAAAGAAGCCCCGAAGCAGCTCTGAACAGTTATGGAGCGCCAAGCAGACATGCTCCAGACAATACTTGCTCTTCAAACCAAGCAGCTCCGCACCCGCCCTCCCGTGCAGCTGCTGTCGCAAAACTCTTTCCCATGAGCCAACACACTTTTGTCAACCTCCTGGTTCCACACTCTACCCGCAGTATTTCACTCCTCTCAGTCCAGCCACGTGGAATCCCGTTACCCACTTGCTCAACACCCATTCATCTGCAGTTGGGGCTTGTTGAAGTACAGCAACCACTGCACTGTACTCCAAAGGAAAAGGTTGGGTATGATGCCTGGACATACACAAATCTGTAGCCATCCCGGGACCCCTCCTCCTCTTGAGATCTTCCCTTCCCCCATCCCTCTCCCTGCTGCTGATTTTTTTTCGTTTGACTCTCTCCTCTGGTTGTTGTCTTTCAATAAAAAAATTGTTTGTTTGAAAGCAATCTTTATTCTATTAAATGAAAGCAAAAAGAGCACTGCAAAGCAGCGTACAATTATGTTAAGGCCCCTTCTTGTATCATACGTACCAATTACCACCTGGCATTACGAGCACTGCAATCCAGAGCATAGCAGCAAATATTAGTGGCTTTCAGCTTCAAATTGCTGCCTCAAAGCATCCCTGATCTTTATGGCCCTGTGCTGTGTCCCTCTAATAGCCCTGTCCTCTGGCTGTTCAAACTCAGCCTCCAGGTGCTGAGCCTCTGCAATCCAGCCCTGAGTGAAGCTTTCACCCTTCCCTTCACAAATATTATAGAGTGTACAGCACGTGGCTATAAGCATAGGAATATTATCATCAGCCATGTCCAGCGTCCCATACAGGCATTGCCAGCGGGCTTTTAAATGTCCAAATGCACACTCCACAGTCATTCTGCACTTGCTTGCCTGTTGTTGAACTGCTCCTTGTTGCTGTCAAGTTGCCCCTTGTATGGCTTCATGAGCCATGGCATTAAGGGTAGACCGGGTCTCCCAGGCTCACAGTGGGCATTTCGACTTCCCCTACGGTGATCTTCTAGTCCAGGAAGAAAGTCCCTGCTTGCAGCTTCTTGAACAGGCCAGTGTTCCAAAAGATGCACTTCTTCGGACCAGCCTGCGTTAATGTCTGTGAAACACTCACGGTGATCCACAAGCGCCTGGAAAACCATTGAGAAATACCTCTTGCGATTAATGTGCTAGGTGGTCTGGTGCTAGAATTAGAATGTGCGTGCCATCTATCGCCCATCTGCAGTTAGGGAATCCCATTTGTGCAGAGCCATCCACAATGTCTCACACATTGTCCAGTCACAGTCTTTCAGAGCAGGATGCAATTAATGGCCCTGCGCACTTCCGTCAACATGAGTTCAACAGTCGACTTTCCCACTCCGAACTGGTTAGTGACCAATCGGTAGCAGTCTGGAGTAGCCAGCTTCCACCGTGCAGTCGCCACACGGTTCTCCAGTGACCGGGCAGCTCTCATTCTCGTGTCCTTGTGCCGCAGGGCTGGGGTGAGCTCATCACACAGTCCCATGAATGTGGCTTTCTTCATGCGAAAGTTCTGCAGCCACTGCTTGTCATCCCAGACATGCATCATGATGTGATTTCCACCACTCAGTGCTTGTTTCCTGAGCCCAAAAGCGGTGTTCCACTGTGGTCAGCACCTCCGTGAATGCCACAAGCAATCTTGTGTCGTAGCTGGTATGCATAGCGACATCAATGTCACACTCCTCTTGCCTTTGTAGTTTAAGAAATAACTCCACTGCCGCTCGTGATGTGTTAATCAGTGTGAGCAGCATTCTGGTCAACAGCTCAGGATCTATTCCTGCACAGAGGAAAGAGGCAGGGCAGGACAGGGCACAGAGTACACAAACTGTTGAAAGATGGCACCAAATGCAAACTGAAGCACAGGGATTGCTGGGATGCAAAAAAATGCATCACGGGGCATTGGGACAGGACCCAGGATGCCCCATGACCCTTTCCTCCTTCCCACAAGTCTTAGCGACAAAAGAGAAAGGGGTGCTCTGGGATAGCTGCCCAGAGTCCACCGCTCTGAATAGCGCCACAAATGTGAACATGCTATTGTGCAGGCAGCTGTCAGTGTGAGCACACAACAG
Organism: Gopherus evgoodei; assembly: GCF_007399415.2. NCBI lineage: Eukaryota > Metazoa > Chordata > Testudines > Testudinidae > Gopherus > Gopherus evgoodei. Next base: position 8,711,998 of record NC_044332.1, on the reverse strand, counting down.
CGGTTTTCTTTTGGTGCTCTCTGAGCACTGCTGTAACTGCTGGCGCTGTAACTTAGCAAGTGTAGACATGCCCTAAGTTAATTTTGGTAGCACTGTATAGAGAGTAAATGCCAGTGATTTCAGCTCAGCCTTGTGACTGTACTATTTTCACTGATGGACTAGAGAGGGAAGCATAGGCCTGCTTCCTGTGCTGTTGGCCTTCTGGCAGTATCTACTGTGATACATTGAGGTGTGTTCTGGTAGGAAGTTTACACGTGGTATTTCAGCAAAGGATACAGGGACAGTTGCAAAAATTACTATACTATGAAATCAGACCACCTTTTAATCAATTTCTCAGAATGCTTTCAGCTTCTTTAAATGAACTGTAATGCTATATCTGACAGCAACAGAAAGGTGAAGTCTGTTAGTTTGCACAGCAAAGACTTCAGTTCCGCATTGGTGGAGTAATATGCCTAAATCCACATCCCCTAGCAGTGAAAGTATGACTCCACAGACCATTCAGTTCTTGGCTTTCTGAGATTCTCAACAATGCAAGTACTGACAATAATTTGTCATGTGCAATCATGTCCATGAAAATAGGGAAGCTAAAAGTTCATTTCACACAGGTCAGAAATCAGACATCAAATGGTAAAGACTGTCAGTGCTGACCTGCATTGTATGGTGAGCGGTAACCTAGCTGTTTAAAGGCTTAGTAGCTCATCAGTTGCAGGACCCATTATTTATCTAGAGACGCCGTTTAAAGAAAGGTAAAATAAATTGAACAGAATAGTTTAGTTTATATTCTAGTTTACAATTGACAAGTAAGCAATTAAGGAAAATGCATCAATGCAAACTTATTGGTTGTTGAGCTGGGGTGTCTTCTCTGTATTTCATTTCCCAGACAGGAAATACATAGGAGAATGCAGTGGAGAGTTGCTATTACTGTGACAAGTGCTTTATTACCAGGATTATCTATAAATACTTCATATTATTAGAAAATTGATTCATACTCACTTTTTAAATTGTGGTATAATTTATAATCATGGAATCATTCTATTAAAAGTGTTAAGTTTTTATATCTAGTTGGATTTGGTACAAGATCTCACATCCACTAAAATCTGCTAGTAGATTTGTACACACATCTTGTGTTTCCATTGAATTAATCCTTGCTGACGCAAATTATTCACCCTGGAAACAAAAAACAAAACTATTTTTGTTTTTTCACTTGACAAAACTAAAACCGAAACCTGATTTTTCAGTTTCTGCCATCTGTTACACCATTAATAAAACCACCTGTTGTTCATCTCACCCCCGGAACTCACATCAGTGATTTGTGCATCCCAAGGCCAGAAAGGACTGTTGTGAGTATTAAGACTGACCTCCTGTTTAACATCGGCCATAGAACTTTCCCAAAATAACACATGTTTGAGCTAGAGCAGATTTTTTAGAAAAACATTCTGTCTTGCTTTAAAAATTGCCAGTGATGGAAAATCCGCCACAAATCTTGGTAAATTGCACCAAAATGATGACATCGCGATCTTGGACTATTCTGGGAACTTGTTTTCTCTCTCCACTGTAAAGTGAAGAACGCAATAAACTAGAACTTCCAATGTGTCTTGAGATGTGAATGTCTTTGTGATGGGTTCCCCCTGAGTGCTACCTGAAACTAGGGTACCACTGAGCCCCCTGGACCCATCAGCCTGGGCTCCTTTTACACTGTACTGCTGTGACCAGCCTGCCCTTTACCAGCAGACATACAGGTAGGGACACACCCAGCTACAGTTACATACAGATGGTGTGATCAGCTCTGCGTGGGGAGGCACAGCAAGGGCACCTCTCAGTTCCTAAGGCATACATCTCTTCTCTGGAGTGTAAACCCAAAATTATGCTATCTTGCACTGCAGAGAGAACTGCACAGTGTAAGCTCATGAAATTTGCTCCCTCCCGCAATGTAATGAGGAAATATACAACAGCTTTCTGACCCGAGTTGATTTCACACACACTGCTTTTAGACAAAGCAAAACCAAGTTTATTAACTACAAAAAATAGATTTGAAGTGATTATAAGGGATAGCAAACAGATCAAAGCAGATTACAGTAACTCCTCACTTAAAGTTGTCCCGCTTAATAATGTTTTGTTGTTACGTTGCTGATCAATTAGGGAGCATACTCATTTAAAGTTGTGCAATGCTCCATTCTTGTGTTGTTTGGCTGCCTGCTTTCTCCACAGCTGGCAGCCTCCCTACAGCTCCCTTCTGCCCGCCGGCAGACTCTGTGGATCAATACCTTCCCTCTCCTCCCCCTGGCAATCAGCTGGCTTGCGGCATTTTGGAGGTAGAAGGGAGGAGGTAGAAGGGAGGACTCAGCGCGCAGGCTCCCCCTCCCTCCTATACGTGGCAGCCAGCTGATTGCCCCGGGCAGAAGGGAGGCGGGAGGAGCGAGGAATCCTGCCTGTGGCAATCTGCTGGCTTGTGGCATTCAGGAGGGAGTGGGGAGGCATACCGAGTCCTTGCTCCTCTAGCCTCCCTTCTGCCTGGGGCAATCAGCTGGCTTGCAGCATTTTGGAAACAGAAGGGAGGGGGACGGAGCGAGGACTTGGTGTGCAGGCTCCCCCTACCTCCCGAACACTGCAAGACAGCTGATTGCCCTGGCAGAAGGGCGTGGGGAGGAGTGAGGACTCGGCGTGCCTCGTGCCTCCCTCCCCTATGCGGCAATCAGCTGGCTTGGTGTTTAGAAGGGAGGGGAGGAGCCAGGATGCTATGAGCGAAGTAAAGGGGGAAGAGGGAGTGGGGAGAAGAGTCAAGGGTGGGGGCTTGGAGGAAGGAGTGGAGTGGAGTGGGTGGGCTAAAGGTTGAACTCCCTGTCTCTGATGCTTGCAGAGTAAGGGAAGCTGCCCTGGAACCTAACCCCCCCCCCCTTACATTAATTCTTATGGGGAAGTTGGATTTGCTTAACACTGTTTGACTTAAAGTCTCATTTTTCAGGAACATAACTACAACGTTAAGTGAGGAGTTACTGTACTTAGCAAATAAACAAAATACACAAACTAAGCTTAATATACTACACAGCTCGGATATGAATAGCAAATTCTCACCCTAAATGATGATGCAAGCAGGCTGCAGGTTCTTAAAGAGCAAGCTGCACTAACTTACAGCTTGGAATCCCCAAGTGTTTCATTCACAGGCTAAAAATTCCTTCAGCCTGAGTCCAGCACTTACCTCCAGTTCAGTCTTTGTTCCTCAGGTGTTTCGGGGAGTCAATGAACAACCCCAGTGATGTCACTCCACCGCCATATATAGCTTTTGCATATAGTGGAAACCCTTTGTTTCAAAACCCATGCCAGTCAGTGGAAAAACACTGGTATCCCAAGATGGTATCTAGTGCCAGGTGACCTGTTCGCATGTGGCTTTAGTGTCATAGCAGCCATGAATCAGAGGCAGTTTGTCGTGTCCTCAGGAAGGGTCCCCCTTCCTCCAAGTAGGAGATAAGCTTCTTCTAATGCCTATTGTTTTCTCCAATGGCCCTTTAACCTGAATGGGCCCTTCCCGGTCAGCCATCTAGATTGAGTGCATTCTTCCTCGTGGGTGTTACCCATGTGTAAATACATTTGTAATAGATATAGACAATATTCCTAACTTCAGATAAAAAAGTGATACATGCATACAAGTAGGATAATCATATTCAGTAAATCAAACCTTTTCAATGATATCTTACGTGACCTATCTTGTATATAATACATCATAGTTATGCCATAATCATATCATATATATATATCTTTATGAAGAATATGGGGTGCAGTGTCACCATCTTGGGTAATGTGTTTTAAAGTATTATGAATATTAACAAAAGTAGGTTTTTACATTAATTATTTTATGCCACAAGGTACACAAAAATAAATTTTACACACACTGCATTCTCTGCTTCCCCCCAGCAACACTCACTACTTTTAACCATTAGGAATCCAGGGCAATTCCCCCTCAGTCACTAGGATTCTATCGTCACTAATCTAAAGTTCCAACTTTCTCCCTCAAAATGTCCTCTCTTTCTTCTTCTCCTCCTCCACTATAGTCAAAACCAAACAAAGCTTCAGCCATCCAAAGACCCAACAAATTATGAGGGTCTTTCAGAGTCTATAAAACATGCACCCAACAAATATCAGGCTTGGTCTACACTTAAAACTTATATTAGCAAATCTGTGTCAGTCAGAGGTGTGGGAAAAAAACACCCCAACCAATATAGTTATGCCAACAAAACTCCCAGAGTAGATGCAACTATGCTGACAGAGTGCTTCCATTGGCATAGCTAGTGTTATTCAGGAGGTGATGTTCCTACACTGGCAGAAAAACTCTGGTTGGTCTATGCTGCGTCTACGCTATGGGGCTATGCTCTCATAGTTGTGCATTTGTAGGCTCTCTTGTGTAGACATCTTTTTCTGTCCCTTATGTAATCACTTGGAGCTCAAGTATAGCCACTGGTGTTTGTGTGGTATTTTTTAAATAAAATACATTTAAACCGGTGGACCAAGTTACAGTTTTGATAATGAGCAGTGCCTGTGGCTCTCCCACTGATGTAAATGTGAGATTTGCACAAAAATCAGGAGTCAAAGTCAAATATAATTTTTGTGCGGTAGCTGAACTTTTAATATTTAAGTACTTTATTGTCTTACTCAGCCTCACTTTATGAGATCATTTTCCCAACTTTAGAACTACCTTTTGATTCTCTTTTCTGGCCCTCCTGTTTCTCTCTCCTCTTTCTTTGCCTTTCCGTCTCCCTGCAGCAATCTGTAGTTCCATTACTCTTTTACTCTATAGGCTTCCCTCTGCCCTCTTCCCCATTCTGTCCGCTGAATTAATCAGCAATGCAGTAGCTATTGTTGGCATACATCATCATTAGGGTCTAGTGTTAACACTAAATTGTGAAGAATGGTGTTTGCATCTCAGGCCTTGTCTACACTACTGGGATAAGTCGACTAAGTTACGCTATTTCAGCTACGGAAATGTAGCTGTAGTTCATGTAGCTGAGGTTGACTTACTGCAGGGTCTGCACCATTCTGCGTCGATGGGAGACACTCTCCCATAGACCTACCTTACTCCTCTCATTCTAATGTAGTACTGGAGTCGAGTGGAGAGCACTCTGCAGTCAATTTAGCGAGTCTTCACTAATCCTGCTAAATCGACTTCTCTGCATTGATTGCAGCAGCGTCGATCCTTGGTAAGTGCAGACATGGCCTCAGTTACAACTAGTTTTTAAGGCTGTGTTTCTGCGGACTCAGGAAGACTACACCGCATCTGTTAATCTTCCCATTTGGCCTAAGAAATATAGGTGCTAGAAACTTTAAGATTTCACTCTTAAAAAAGATTCTGCACAATCTTAACATATCAAGTGGCCTGCATAAACACTTCAGGAGTAGGGAGGTGTGTGGTATTCCTTCTTTACCAAAGGGACATGGTTTTAAGCACTTTAAACAGATCACAGAATATCAAGGTTGGAAGGGACCTCAGGAGGTCATCTAGTCCAACCCTCTGCTCAAAGTAGGACCAGTCCCCCACTAAAACAACCCAGCCAGGGCTTTGTCAAGCTGGGCCTTAAAAACCTGTAAGGAAAGAGATTCCACCACCTCCCTATGTAACCCATTCCAGTGCTTCACCACCCTCCTAGTGAAAAAGTTTTTCCTAATATCCAACCTAAACCTCCCCCACTGCAACTTGAGACCATTACTGCTTGTTCTGTCATCTGCTACCACTGAGAACAGTCTAGATCCATCCTCTTTGGAACCCCCTTTCAGGTAGTTGAAAGCAGCTATCAAATCTCCCCTCATTCTTCTCTTCTGCAGACTAAACAATCCCAGTTCCCTGAGCCTCTCCTCATTAGTCATGTGCTCCAGCCCCCTAATCATTTTTGTTGCCCTCTGCTGGACTCTTTCCAATTTTTCCACATCCTCCTTGTAGGGTGAGGCCCAAAACTGGACACAGTACTCCAGATGAGGCCTTACCAATGCTGAAGAGAGGGGAATGATCTTTCCCTCAATTTGCTGGCAATGCTCCTACTTGTACAGTCTGTGGCAAATTGCTGGCACTATTATGACGGGTCTCGCGCTTTTTCTTCTTTAGTGGGGGTTCAGGGCACCATTTCTTGTCCCTGAATTGGAATATTAATTGCCCCACTAGTGTCCTTGAGGAGGGGAGTGGAGAGGGAGGGAGGGACCTGGGCCCACCCTTTACTCCAGGTCCCAGCTCAGGGGCCCTGAGGATAGTGGTGAACCACTTGAACTGGCGGTTCTTTCCCCTGGGCTACTTCCCTCTCCTGCCCTTCAGCTTGTGGGGGGGCTTCCTGCCCTCCCTTTGTACAAGCCAGGTGCCCCTTAGGGTCTTGGACTTCTTAGCCCACTGCAGCACTCCTCCAAACTTACCCCTTGCTTCCCTTCAAACTGTTCTCTGCTCCAATACCAATCTTTTCTGCTCCAACTCCCACACTGTCTGACTGAAGCAGGGGTTTTTATCATGTGACTGGCTTCAGGTGCTCTAGTTAATCTATAGCAAACTTTCTTCCCCTTACAGGGAATAAGGCTCCCTTCTAAACCTCTCCTGCTGCCCTTTGGCCATGCTGTATCACAAGCCCTAAATGCTGTTAGCCTTCTTGGCAACAAAGGCACACTGTTGACTCATAGCCAGCTTCTTGTCCACTGTAACCCTTAGGTCCTTTTCTGCAGAATTGCTGCCTAGCCACTCGATCCCTAGTCTGTAGCACTGCATGGGACTCTTCCGTCCTAAGTGCAAGACTCTGCACTTGTCCTTGTTGAATCTCATCAGGTTTCTTTTGGCCTAATCCCTAATTTGTCTAGGTCCCTCTCTATCCTATCCCTACCCTCCAGCGTATCTACCACTCCTTCCAGTTTAGTGTCATCTGCAAACTTGCTGAGAGTGCAGTCCATGCCATCCTGCAGATCATTAATGAAGATACTGAACAAAACCGGCCCCAGAACCGACCCTTGGGGCAATCCACTTCATACCAGCTGCCAACTAGACATGGAACCATTGATCACTACCCGTTGAGCCCGATGATCTAGCCACCTTACAGTCCATTCATCCAGCCCATACTTCTTTAATTTGCTGGCAAGACTACTGTGGGAGACTGTATCGAAAGCTTTGCTAAAGTCAAGGAATAATGTGTCCATCTAATATAGAACAGATATGCAATTGCACAGCTGCTGTGTAATGATAGATTTCCTAACAAGTTGCTGTAGATATGAAAAATAAGGAATTAGTTTATTTCAGAAAATTCTAAAGGTAAATACACTTCCCAAAACAAGTGAAATGAAAAGTGCAATCTTGCTTTTTTAGTAGAGTTTTACCGCAGCAAAACCCAACTATTTCAGATATTGATTTTTGTATAGATTGCATGCAGTAGTTCTACATGCTCAGATTTCTACATCCTATTATGATTTTGAACAGATCTTTTATCTAATAATAAAGATATTTTACCTGTATGGTTGATAACCTATGGCTGTAACCTTGGTAATGGGTTTTCCCTATTAGAAGAATGTCTGGTCTTATGATGTGAGTGAGATGTTAGTTGGAATTGCTGCCTACATACAGTAATAGAGTTTAAAATACTGTAATCCTCTTTACATTGTTTAAGGTACTGAGAAAAGATGGGTAGTAGATTTTGATGGGTGACATTATTTGGAAATCCCTAGGGCTTCATTGGGCTGTGTTAATTTGATAAAGTAGAGCATCTGATTCTTCAACAGAAGAAATTAAAATGACTTGGCTTAATTAAATTTCTATTTATGTACCTCAGTCTGCTTTCTGTCTGGGAAGTTTTTGCTATATATTTTCTTGTTGGGAGGGGAAGGGCAAGAAGACTCACCTTTTTCAATTCTAGTCTTTATATTTGCTGTGGCTAAGATATTTTAAGATATTTTTCTAAAAGGCTGTGTTTCTTTCTGTAGGACTCTCAGACTTCAAGACTGTCTCATTTTTATTGGTTCTAATATATGGACAACACTTAGTCTCTTACTAATTTATCTGGCTGTAATTCTGGATTATTTCAACATGACAAATATCAATTAGGAAAGTATTAGTGAAAATTTGATTCTTTTCTTGAAATGAGTCTAACTGCTGTGTTTTTGTCAATTATGCTGCTGCCTAGGTAGAAACTAAATGTGCAGTAAGTAGGAAGATAAAGCAGGTTCTTTTTGGACGTGCATGTTTTTTCAGATCAAGAGGTCCTTTGTTATCCATGAGTGTGTTAATCTTATGGTCTTGTTATCTTTTCCTCACTTACCTCACCCTTTATCTCTTTCAATCTTTCCTGCACAGCTTGCTCACTTCAGACAGCGAAAAACAAAAGGTGACAACACGCAGTCGCAGAAAAAGGCGGCGAAGAGGAAGGGCTCGTCTGACTACATGCAAAACATTCCAAAGGAAGAGTGTGTGATAGTGGCCCAGGATTCTGATGTTCTTACAGACCTTAATATAAGTGTAGAGAGTAAGACTGAAGAGACAGAGACAAGATCTGAGAATAAGGTAAGTCTTGTTGTTCACCATGTTTCATCTAAATCTGTCTGCAACTAACAGTTTCTTTTTTGAGTTCCCATGTATGTGGATGCCATGCATGGTGTATCTGTGCCCTCTATACAGAAGTTTGGAAAGCTTTTCTCTAGCAGTGTTCACTAGGGCTTGGACATGCACCCTATATACTCTTGCACTTCCCTCACCCAAGAGCATGAAAGGTGGACCGATCTTGGCCACAAGCCAGTTCCTGCTGACTGCCGTGAGAGAAAGCTGAAAGCTATTAATGTCCCTACTTCTTACTTACATAATTTTGTAATAATTAGTCTTAGGTTTATTAGTCTTGTTTTCTTTTATTTCCCATTGGCTTAGGAAAAAAGTAGTTTGTAGGTAGTAAGTAGTTGTACTTGGCTTTGGCTATTTGCATCACCCATCCTCACTGGGCATCAGAGTTGTTGGTTGTGTGGAGGAGTTATTCTGTTGGAAGATGGACACGATGTGTGCTTATATTGTTTCAGGGAGAGGCATGTAACTTCGAAGTGTGCTATTCGTAAGGTATTAAAAAAACGCACACAAATCTAGAGTCCGGGCTCAAGATTTACCTCATGGAGAAATCCATGAGAGCAGCTTCTAACCTGGAGATTCTGAGAGTGGGGACCACAGCCCCTTCCTGTTCAAACCATGCCTTGAGTGCCCTGGAAGTAAGAGAAATCCCTCATAGCCATCAAGGTGCAAAGAGGCCTCTCAAATCTGACAGGAACTTACCACATCAGAAGAAGGTCCCAGTGGAATAGTCAGAGACACCTTTTGCCTGTGGGAGAAAATTCAGTACCAAGAGGGTGTCTGAATCCCTGGTACTGCATAAGAAGCCTGAGAAGCAAGCACCAAAGTACTCTGGTGGCATGGAGGCCACATTCAGTAATGCTGGCTGTTGAATTGATACCAGTCCAGAGAGCTTCTTCTGCACTTACTTTACTTTGTGTGCCACACAATTGGTACTGGAGGTCAGAAACACCCCCATACATCAAAATTCTTGGTACCAGGGATTTGGCATCCAAAGAAATCAGCACCACAGACTTGAGATTCTCACTCAGTTCTCAGGGCACTATCTGGGTCATCTTTTACAAACCTTAAGGAGATCATGATTATACAAGAGCCAGAATCTTCTCTTTTTTTACATGCTTTTCCTATCTTAGTTTTCCAAAAATTTCCAGTGCAACAAGAGCCCAGGCTACCATTATGAAAATCTAATTATGGTCTGTTGCTATGGATGTTGATGAGCTTTCTTCCACTAAACAGATAGTTGCACCTTCTGAGTAGTCCCTCTGTTAGAGGACTTTTTGTCATCTTCATCAGTGGAATCTTGCCTGGAGTCTTCCCCAATATCTGTTAAGGGCTCTAAACATCACAAGAACATTTCTTCCTGGGCAACACTGTTCGGAGTTCACCGTGTGATACTCAGTTATCTGTGTGGATGTCAGTACCTTGGAATGCTATGCCTTATCCATATGGTTATCAATCCTGGTCTATTAGCCACATTGCCACAATCCAAGTCAACATTTTTTCCTTCTCTTTCCACTTCAGGAGGTAGATTTCCTCAGAGAGATTTTTTTCTTTGCCTTCTCTTCCCGAAGTCTACAGTATTGGGTACACAATGACCTCTTTCTGAAGAAGAGGAAGAGCAGATTCAGGGTGAACCTTTTGTAGCTAGACAGTTTTTGTCGTCATCATCTGATGACGCTGTGGTATCTTGTTCCTACGGCAGTAGATGACTTCAAGACTTCTGAAGAACGGTTAAAGAGGATAGCAGAAACATTAGAAATTCCTCTGGAAATACTGCAGGAAAAGTTTTATATAAACTTTTTGATATCCTACAGCCTTCTACCAAAAATAGAGTAGCCTTATCCATTAATGGGGCATTCCTGAGCCAGCTAACAGTCTGAGGGCAACACAGGCTTTTATAACAGTAACTTCTAAGTGGGCTGATTGACAATATCAAGTCTTTCATAAGGTATTTGAGTATTTTTATTCTTTTCTGTCTCCATTGCTATTGGTAGTCACTGTGGTAAATGAAAAATCCAGGCAGGCTTTGAGATCTACCTGAGGCAGGGAGAGAGAACGCCAAAAGAAGCCCTGGATCTCTTCGGGACAAAGATTTACACCTCTCCTTCCCTTCAGGTCAGATTTTCGATTTATCAAGCCATGCTGGCTAATTATAACTACATCCAGTGGGATAAAGTGGCAGAATTTCAGGATAAACTCTTAATTCTGCAGGAGGAATAATTTACTTCCATTTGCTCTGAAAGAATGTTGATTAGAAAAACATCTCCACAAGCAGCATTAGACTCTAGCTAATGCAGGAACACTATCAATGGCAAGTGGAATTGTCATGAGAAGTGCGTCACAGTTCAGGGCAACTGCACCTGTATTTCCTTTCTATAGTCCAGCAAGGGTATGCACACTAGGCTCCATGCTCCTCAGTTATCACCTGTGACTCATGACCAGAATGGGTTAAGCATCCTGCAGGATAAATGACTCAAATTCAACCCTTAAAAACATATGGGGAGATAATGTTTGTGTTTTTGTGTAGGTACATATATATTGGTAAAAAGCAACAGTGTAATCAAACAGTCCCTGTCTATGCTGTATTCTCTTACTTCAGAGATCAAAAGAACATTTTAACATTTAAATGAACTGTAAACATAGAATGTCGCTGTATTCCTCTCTCTCTGAAATGTATAGCAAATCATCTGCGAATGGTGGAAAAACAGACAATTGCTTTTTGTTAATCGGTGTGAATAGTTACCAGCTATGCTTAGGAGATGGGTCCACTTCGAAGTCCACATGGGTACCTGTGTTTGACTAAGGACTCTGACCTGTTAAAGAAGGCCTAGAATTGAATAAAAGACCATCTTCTTCGAGTGATTGCTCATATCCATTCCAGTTAGGTGTGCGCACGCTGCGTCCACATTAGTTGGAAGATTTTTACCCTAGCAACCCCGGCGGGTCAGCTGGCCCACCCTGGAGTGGCGCCGCCATGGTGGCGGATATAGACCCCTGCTGACCCGACTGCTCCTCATTTCCTTCTTACTGCCCGTGTCGGTCGTTGGAACAGTGGAACGCAGCTCAGCTGTCCTCCACTCCCCTAGCTACTCTTTGTTCTTCACTATCTTGTTGTATATAGTTGGTTTTATCTATAGTTATAGTTAGTTTAATAGTTCTTAGATAGTTTAGTGTATATAGTTCAGCGGGGTTTGGGCATTAGCCCTTCCCCACGCCCAGTGCTGGGGCCCATGCCCGGTTCACCAGGGTTTAAACCGTGCTCGGCCTGTCATAAGCCGATGCCCACAAGCAATCCCCACGACTCATGTCTAAAGTGCCTTGGGGAATCGCACATTACAGAGAAGTGCCATATTTGTAAGGCATTTAAACCGAGGACAAAGAAAGAAAGAGACTTTCGCTTAAAGAATCTCCTCCCTGGAGGTAGCTTTGAACCCTCCGTCCTCGGCACCGACCGCCGAGCAATCTGCTAGCAGCGCTCCTCCGGCACCGGACCGTCCCGGCACCGCCAAGACACCGCGGCACCGGCCATCTCCGGCGCAGGGACCTGCTCGGCACCGATCTCTCTCCCCGAAGCAGAAGAGGTTGAAGCCCTCCACAACCTCTGTGTCCTTGACATCACAGTTGCAGCCTCGTTCGGACTGCCTGGCACCTACACCTGCCATCGCACCGACTGCTGCGGTACCGTCGACTCCAGTCCCGCGAGGGCCATCAAGTTCGGTCCCTGAGAGCTCCCTGCCGAGGCTTGTGGTTGAGCTTATGGTTCCCTCTACACCGGAGACATTCTCCACAGCCAGGGACCTTATAGCCATGACGGAGTCTGTCCTGCCTCAACCCTCGGCACCACTGGTGCAGGTACTACACTCCAGAGGCAAACCGGCTATATTGAGACCTCCTTCCATCAGCACGGCAGACCGGCACCGATCACGGTCCAGGTCCCTGCGCCGTTCACGATCTCATGGACGGTCACGGTCCCGATGCCGCTCGCAGTCCTGGCACCGCTCACCTATCCAGTACCGGTCGTACTCGCAGCACAGATCGACGTCTCGGCCTCCGACCCGGTACTCTCGGCACCACTCCCGGCACTGCGACTCTCTCAGACGTTCCCGTTGCCAACGTTTGAGATCCAGATCGATCTCCCGGCACCGCTCCTATCGCAGGTCCCGGTCTCGCTCTCGGCACCAGTATGACTCCAGGTAACGATCCCCGGTGCCGAGGAGATCATCGACAATGAGACAGAGGGACACTTACCACGGTCTCTCAGCTCCTCCCTGGCTGTCCTGGCACCTGTCCGTGTCTTCCCAGGCAGACAGTGCGTATGCCCAGGACAGAGATGCTGATGTGCCTGACGCGTTATTCCACGAGCCCCAGGCTCAGGATCACGGACCTCAACAGTGGGCATTCTGGACACCTGGGGCATACCATCAGGCCCAAGGTGCGCATCCAGACCCATCGTGCTCGGCCATATCAGAGCACTGGGTGCCAGAGGCCACCATTAGCCGCCCTCCTCCTCCTGTTTCGGAGGAAGTGTTAACCCAGTCACAAGACTCCCACATCCCGAGGAGACAGAGGCTGTCCACCCAGAGGAGCCCTCGACTGACCCGTTTGTCCCGGGTCTCTCCTCATCCTCCTCCCCTGACGAGGCGGTAGCTGGAACGTCGTCGGTAGGCCCCCCACCGATAGACCTAAGGGCCCACCAGGACCTCCTCAGGCGTGTTGCACAGAATATGAACTTGCAAGTTGAGGAGGTCCCGGATGTGGAGGACCCAGTGGTGGACATCTTAACATCAGATGCCCCCACGAGAGTGGCCCTCCCCTTTATACGGACAATCCAGGCCAATGCCAACACAATCTGGCAGTCTCCGCCTCTGTTCCACCTGCCGCCCGGGAAGTGGAACGTAAATATATGGTGCCCTCCAAGGGCTACGAATATTTATATGTCCATCCCTCTCCTTGCTCCCTTGTTGTCCAGTCGGTCAATGAGAGGGAACGCCATGGCCAGCAGGCCCCAGCCCTGAAATCAAAAGACGCAAGGCGCATGGACTTACTGGGCCGCAAAGTCTATTCTGCAGGGGCTCTCCAACTCCGCATAGCTAATCAGCAAGCCCTCCTTAGCCGCTATAATTACAATACCTGGGCAGCGGCGGACAAATTCAAGGAGTTGCTCCTGCAGGACTCCCGTCAGGAATTTGTGGCCATCCTGGATGAGGGGAAAAAGGGTGGCTAGAACTTCCCTCCAGGCTTCCCTGGACGCGGCAGTCTCTGCAGCCAGGACCCTAGCCTCCGGGGTGACTATGAGGCGTATATCTTGGCTGCAAGTCTCAGGCCTTCCTCCGGAGCTCCAACATACTATCCAGGACCTCCCCTTTGAAGGGCAAGGCCTATTTTCAGATAAGACTGACCCTAGGCTGCAAAGCCTAAAAGACAACAGGGTCATCATGCACTCGCTGGGCATGCATACGCCAGTGACTCAGTGCAGGCCGTTCCGTCCCCAGCCACACCGCTGTTGCCCTCAGCCCAGATAGCGACAGAACTTTGCTAGAAGGTGAGGTAGAACCGGTCACCGGAGGCAGTCAGGCAATCAAGGGGGCCAGAACCAAGGTCCATCCAAATCTTCCACAGGGCCGAAACCCTCCTTTTGAAGGTGCGCCTGAGGGTGTCATACCAGTATCATAAAATGATCCGTCCCCTCCTTTTTCCAACCACCTCTTCCTTTTCCTCCCTGCGTGGTCCCGGCTAATGTCAGATCGCTGGGTCTTATGCACGCTGGAATTTAGGTACCACCTCCAATTTATTTCATGCCCCCCCTTCCACGCCCCTTCCTCGTCCCTCTTCAGGGACCCCTCTCACGACCAACTCCTCCTCCAGGAGGTGCAAACGCTCCTCGCCAAAGGAGCCATAGAGGAGGTACCGGAACACGAATGGGGCAAGGGGTTTTACTCCCACTACTTCCTAATCCCCAAGGCAAAAGGGGTCTCAGAGTTATCCTGGACCTGCGGGAATTCAACAGATACATGGTAAAGTTGAAGTTCCGTATGGTATCCCTGGGGACCATCATCCCATCCCTGGATCCTGGAGACTGCTATGCTGCCCTCAACATGAAAGATGCGTATTTTCACATAGCCATCTACCCACCTCACAGGAGGTTCCTCCAGTTTGTAGTCAACCGCCAACATTTTCAGTTTGCGGTCCTACCATTCGGCCTCTCTATAGCCCCAAGAATATTTACGAAATGCTTGGCTGTAGTCGCCACCCACCTCCACCCTCGTCGGGTACATGTTTTTCCATATCTAGACGACTGGCTCATCCGAGGAACCTCCGAGGCACAAGTGACGCATCACGTTGGCATTATCAAGGACCTTTTCATACATCTAGGCCTAATGATCAAATGCAGAAAAATCCACTCTGACTCCCACTCAGAGGATAGACTTCATTGGCGTCACCCTGGACTCCAACCTCGCCAGGGCCTGCTTACTGCTTCCCCGGTTCCAGGCAATGGTGGCCATCATCCAAAGTCTGCAAGCTGCTCCATTGACTTCAGTTCGCACTTGCCTCGGTCTCCTGGGTCACATGGCGGCCTGCATGCTTGTGACGAAATATGCCGCATTGCGCCTCCGCCCCCTCCAATCATGGCTCAAATCAGTGTACCAACCAGGCAGGGATGCCATAGGCATGATCATCACCATTCCCCCAAGCATCCTAGGCTCCTTCGAATGGTGGCTGACCCCATCCCTGGTGTGTGCAGGGCTGCCGTTCCATCCGCCCCAGCCCTCTGCGTCCCTGACGACGGACACATCATCTCTCGGCTGGGGTGCTCACCTCGGGCATCTACGCACTCAAGGCCTTTGGTCATCTCAGGAACTGGCCTTGCACAGCAATGTCTGGGAGCTGAGAGCAGTCCGCCTTGCTTGCCAGGCATTCCAACAGCACTTGCAGGGCCGTTGTGTGTCGATATTCACCGACAACACGACAGTCATGTACTATATAAACAAACAGGGCGGGACAAGGTCCTCGACCCTTTGCCAGGAGGCCTTACGACTCTGGGACTTTTGTATAGCCCACTCTATAGACCTCATAGCGTCCTTTCTTCCGGGGGTTCGGAACACTCTGGAGGATCGCCTCAGCATATCCTTCCTTTCCTACGAGTGGTCACTTCGCCCGAATGTTACTCTTTCGGTCTTCCGGAAGTGGGGATTTCCCCTGTAGACCTCTTCACGTCCCGTAAGAACAGGAAATGCCAGATGTTCTGTTCCTTTCAAGGCCTCTCACAGGGTTCGATAGCGGACGCTTTCCTCATACCGTGGATGACGCACCTGCTATATGCCTTTCCACCATTCCCGCTCGTCCACAAGGTCCTGCTGAAAGTACGCAGAGACAGAGCCCGCTTGATCATGATCGCTCCAGCGTGGCCCAGGCAGCACTGGTACACCATGTTGCTAGACCTGTCAATAGCAGACCCTGTCCCGCTACCTGTGCACCTGGACCTGATAACTTAGGATCTTGGCAAACTGCATCACCCAGACCTGCAGTCCCTCCATCTCACGGCATGGCTCCTGAGTGGTTGTCCCAGTCTGAGTTGCGTTGCTCTGTCCCAGTACAACAAGTTCTCCTGGGAAGCAGAAAACTTTCTACTAGGGCAACATATCTGGCCAAGTGGAAGCGTTTCACATGCTGGTGTGCAGAGCACAACATTCTTCCCGCCGAGGCCCCTATCCCTACCATCTTGGACTACCTCTGGTCCCTTAAACAACAGGGCCTAGCGATATCATCTATGAGGGTGCACTTGGCGGCCGTCTCTACCTTCCACCCAGGGGAGAATGGCCGCTCAGTGTTTTCTCATCCTATGGTATCTCGATTCCTCAAGGGCTTGGAGTGCCTTTACCCCCAGGTACGCCGCCCTGCCCCAGCCTGGGACCTCAACCTGGTTCTTACCAGACTTATGTCAACCCCATTCGAGCCATTAACGACTTGCTCCCTTCTCTACCTATCCTGGAAAACTGCTTTCCTTGTAGCCATCACATCAGCGAGATGGGTTTCTGAACTCCAGGCTCTCGTGGCGGACCCTCCATATACTGTCTTCCACAAGGACAAGGTGCAGTTGCGTCCACACCCGGCCTTTCTCCCCAAAATGGTATCGGCTTTCCATGTTAACCAGGAGATCTTCCTTCCAATCTTCTTCCCGAAGCCGCATTCATCGCGCAGGGAGCAACAGCTGCGCTCCCTAGATGTCCGTAGAGCGCTTGCTTTTTATATTGAGTGGACAAAGCCCTTCCGCAGAACCCCCAACTCTTCGTCGTGGTGACAGAGTGCATGGAGGGCCTTCCCGTTTCCTCATAAAGGATTCATCCTGTGTGACATCGTGCATCCGCCCCTGTTACGACTTGGCTCACTTTCCATCTAGCCACCTCACTGCACACTCTACCAGGGCTTAAACCTCATCTGCTGCCTTCCTGGCTCACGTGCCCATCCACGAGATATGTCGCGCAGCTACCTGGTCCTCCGTGCATATCTTTGCTTCTCGCTATGCCCTGGTTCAGCTGTCCAGAGATGATGCAGCCTTTGGCTCCGCAGTATTACACTGCGACAGCTCACTCCGACCCCACCGCCTACGTAAGGCTTGGGAATCACCTAACTGGAATGGATATGAGCAATCAGTCGAAGAAGAAAAGACGGTTACTCACCTTTGTAACTGTTGTTCTTCAAGATGTGTTGCTCATATCCATTCCAAACCCGCCCTCCTTCCCCACTGTCGGAGTAGCCGGCAAGAAGGAACTGAGGAGCGGTTGGGTCGGCAGGGGTATATATCCGCCGCCATGGCGGCGCCACTCCAGGGGGCGACCCAGCCGACCCGCTGGGGTTGCTAGGGTAAAAATCTTCCAAGGAACGTGCACGCGGCGCACGCACACCTAACTGGAATGGATACGAGCAACACATCTCGAAGAACAACAGTTACAAAGGTGAGTAACCATCTTTTTTGGGTCCCAATCCTTTTTATCTCAGACCTGCTTGAGGTTTCATGGAGGGGAAGCCTAAGACAAGTTCTGACTGGACCACTCTGAAATATAAACATTGAACATTTGAACTATTTCTGAAAGAGCTATTTGCGTCTACAAAGCTCACCATCTCTGCCATGAATCTGAATCTCACGACTGACTATGTCTGTATGTAGGCTTTTCTCTTAAACAACTCTTTCTCCTTTTCTCTTTTTTAATACATTTTAGTTTAGTAAATAAGAATGTGCTGTAAGCGTGTATTTGGGAAAGGTCTGAAATATTCATTAACCTGGAGATAATGTATCCGATCCTTTGGGATTGGTAGAACCTTTTTTATATGATGAATAAGATTTTCAGAAATCCTCATCATACCTGACTTCGGTGTCTAGGTGGAGGCCTGAGGCTGGGTTACTTTAAGGGAACTGTGGTGTTCTGAGCAACCAGTGAGGTATAATAGAAGCTGTTTGTGCTGGCTTGGTAAATCTAAGTATTGGAATATCCACCAGCTTTGGGGATTATCTGTCCCATTCTTTGCAGTTCATCCTAACTGAGTGACCTCAACTGGCTCCCCTGGGTCTCTGGTCACAATCTCTCTTTGAGTAGAGACCCAGAGCTCTCCTGTCCGACTGAGTTTTTTCCAGGCTGCATAATTCCCTGCACACACTGTGAATTCCCAGCAAGTTGAAATGCCCAAACAGTCCTTCTTTGCTTTTCTCTTCAAATGTTATAAATAGTGTAATTATCCAGTTAGAAGTTACCACATAGCTCTTTCTAAGCAAACACATTTATTCTTAAGGTGAAAGCACTACAGAAAAATACGTATTAAAAAAGAAAAAAACGTACACACATACTAATAAGCTTACCAGAGACCACCACAATTCCAACAAAGGCTGTGGCAGGTGATCAGGTCTTCAAACCTCACCAAGGTTTGTTTTTCTTGTCACAAGTTCATAACAACTGTTAGTGCAGAACAAGCACATGCATTAATAGGTCATGCTCTTCCAACCTTCCCAGGAAGGGTTGGAGCCTCCGTCGGAGAGAAAGTACTGTCTGTTTTCTAGATGATAAAAGCAAGCCCTGAGTTTAAATTTAGGCTGTTTATCCCAAAGTCCTTGCTTTGTTTGTTGGTTCTCTAGAGAATCCAGTTTGAACCAGTATATGCAAGCCTCTCCAGGTGTACCACCTCTTGGGAGGTATGAGAACCTGAGTGAATTTGCCTAATCATCCTCCACTGCTCTTAGTTCCTGGAGGGCTGTAGTCTCCCTTTCCCATGAAGTAACATATGATCCATGGCCCGCAATGGTACAAACATAAACATACTTCATTAAGATTTATCCAGGCAATTTCCATATCTGTCACAAAAAGATTTTTGGCTCTCCTCATTGGGCATGGTTAGAGAGGTCCTGACTACAATACAGGACCTTCCTTTTGACAATCAAGATCTTTTTAGTGCTAAAATGGATGATACATATTCTTTAAAGGATTTAAGACCCACATTAAGATTGTTCGGCCTCTATGCTCTGCCTTTCACAGAAAGCAGTATAGATCTCCTGCATCTATCAAACAGAGGTGTCAATCTTCCACTTTATAGCTATGTTCCTTCAGAGGCCTTTTGATCAGAGTAGACAGAGATCAAGACTCTAGAAGAGGAAAGTGTCAAATTAATCCAATTTCTCAGTATATCCTGGTTAAGCTCAAAAGAAACAATTTTGCTGTTGTGGTGGAGGGTATGGATCCAGTCTACATTGACATATACCCTTTCTTCTCCTGTTTTGACTTTTCAAGGAGGCTTAGGCTAGAATAACTATAGACCAATGGGGCCCCTCAGGTCATCCAGGATTGTTACACCATACAGTTCCAGACCATTCCCCTTCCCTCCCCATACCTTTTCAGGGACTGATATCTTGCAGCAAGAGAGAGACTGACACTACAATATATGATAGTCAGTTCTTCCTGAATTTGTAAGAATAGGGGTTTATTCTCCGTAATTTCTGATTCCAAAAAGAAGGGGGCGTTGGAGACCTATTCTGGACCTCAGGCTACTCGATGCTTACATTCATGGCATGCAATTTTGCATGATAACTCTTCCATTATACCCTCCCTAGATCACATGGACTGGATCAGTACTCTCAATTCAAAATACTTTCATGTACAGAGTCATAAAGCATACAGAAAATGTCTTAATTTTGATATAGCAGGCAAACATTATCAGTTCAGCATTCTCTCCTGGATCAGTAACTAGTTAAAAGATAGGAAACAAAGGGTAGGAATAAATGGTCAGTTTTCAGAATGGAGAGATGTAAATAGTGGTGTCCCCCAGGATCTGTACTGGGACCAGTGCTGGTCAATGTATTCATAAATGATCTGGAAAAAGGGATAAACAGTGAGCTGGCAAAATTTGCAGATGTTGCAAAACTACTCCAGATAGTTAAGTCCCGGGAAGATTGTGAAGTGTTACAAAGGGATATCACAAAACTGGGTGACTGGGCAACAAGTGGTGGATGAAATTCAATGTTGATAAATGCAAAATAATGCACATTGGAAAACATAATCTCAAGTATATGTATAAAATGATGGGGTCTAAATTAGTTGTTCCCACTCAAGAAAGAGCTCTTGGAGTCATTGTGGATAGTTCTCGGAAAACATCCACTCAATGTGCAGTGACAGTCAAAAAAGCGAACAGAATGTTGGGTATCATTAAGAAAGGGATAGATAAGACAGAAAAGATCATATTGCCTTTCTATAAATCCTGGTATGCTCACATCTTGCATATTGCCTGCAGATGTGGTTACCCCGTCTCAAAAAAGATATATTGGAATTGGGAAAGTTTCAGAAAAGGGCAACAAAAATGATGAGGGGTATGGAACGGTTTCCGTATGACAGGACAGTGATAAAATTGGGACTTTTCCAGTTGGAAAAGAGATGACTAAGGGGGATATGATAGAGGTCCCTAAAATGATTACTGGCATGGAGAAAGTAAATAAGGAAGTGTAATTTACTCATAACACAAGAGCTAGGGGTCACTAAATGAAAATGAGCCAGCAGATTTTAAAATAATAAAAGGAAGTACTTCTTCACACAATGCATGGTCAACCCTGTGGAACTCCTTGCCAGAGGATATTGAGAAGGCCAAGACACTAACACGGTTCAAAAAAGAACTGGAGAAGTTCATAGAGGATAGGTTCATCAATGGCTATTAGCCAGGATGGGCAGGGATGCAAAACCATGCTCTGAAGTGTGTCTGGCCTCTGTTGCCAGAAGCTGGAGAGAAGCGAAGAGGGATGAATCATGTGGTGATTACCTGTCTGTTCATTCCCTCTGAGGCACCTGGCATTGACTGCTGTTGGAAGACAGGATGCTGAGTAGATGGACCATTAGTCTGACCCAGTATGGCTGTTCTTACATTCTTAAATGGTCACTGAAGAATATAATCCTTTTTTGGGTTTCCCAAGAATGGGTTTTCCCAGCAATAGACCTTTTTTCACTCCCGGTGGAATTCTTTATCAAAACATTTTAAAATTCTGCACGTTGGAGACTTTCGGTAGCAGTGCTCAGTCAGGGCATGCGTGTGGGATCGTGATCTTGCAGTGCGGTGCCATTGGCGCCTCATGTAACGCATGCGCAACTCAACCCTTCAGTTCCTTCTCAGCCGTCCTTGGCTGCAGACGGAGCTCAGTGGCAGTGCTGCTGCTTTGTGTTTTCTCTCTATAGAAAGAGTTTAGTTTAATTGTAGTTTAGTAAATTTTGTTTAATTAGCTGATTAATTTTTTTATTTTTTATTTTTTTTTTGGGTAAGTAAAACTAAGTTATAGATAATTTTTCTGCACTTTCCCTGTTGGGAAACTTTAATAGACACAATGCCCGGCTCGCCTGGGTTTAAATGATGTGACTCTTGCCGTAAGGTGATGCCTATGTCAGACGGCCACTTATAGTGTGTCTGTCTGTTTGGGCGAGACCCACGTCCCTCAGAAAAGTGCCCATTGCAGTAATTTTAAAGTCAGGGCAAAGTGTGACAGAGATCTCCACCAAAAGACTATTTTAATGGAGAAGTCCCTTCAGCCTGCTCCACAGGGATGAAAATCAACATCAGCAGATAGTTCCTCAAACAAAACCTGTGCTAATGCTCAGTTTTCCAAATGGTCCAGGAAGCGAGCTGCGACCTCCTGAGATAGGGACACTCAGAGAAAAAGGAGGTAATCAGCGAGGTCACTTTCCTTTGTGCCGAGCTTGAGTAGAGTGAACTCTTTTGAGGCTCTGGGCACCTCTGGCACTATCCCTCTGTGGAACTCTGCCGAGCCCTGCCACTCTGGAGCGGAGTCGAGACGGTCCTCATTCACAGCACCGACCTCCTGGGTTTGGGAGTTGGCCCAGATATCTCTACACAGATAAATATGCCCAATGGTCTGTGATGGGATGTTAGATGGGGTGGGATCTGAGTTACTACAGAGAATTCTTTCCTGAGTGCTGGCTGGTGAGTCCTGCCCACATGCTCAGGGTTTAACTGATCGCCATATTTGGGGTCGGGAAGAAATTTTCCTCCAGGGCAGATTGGCAGAGGCCCTGGAGGTTTTTCGTCTTCCTCTGCAGCATGGGGCATGGGTCACTTGCTGGAGAATTCTCTGCACTTTGAGGTCTTTAAACCACGATTTGAGACTTCAATAACTCAGACAAAGGTTAGGGGTTTGTTACAGGAGTGGGTGGGTGAGATTCTGTGGCCTGCATTGTGCAGGAGGTCAGACTAGATGATTGTAATGGTCCCTTCTGAACTTAGTCTGTGAGAACAGACAGTGCCACCCCCACCGGCACCGACCCAGTCGTCAGTGCCAGTTGACAGGCTGCGAACGACACCAACCATCTTGACAAAGGCACCAACTGCATCTACACCAGCAGTACTGCCAATACAGAAACAAGCAGCTTCGCAAGAGTTTCTATAGCACAAAGATATAGCAATCACCTTGGTGCCACAGTCACCCTTTCTTGGTACTGAGGGATCTCCAGGCCAAATAACTGAGCAGTTATCCATTTTCCTGCTCCCTAGCTCATCTCCAGTGATGCAGAGGAGGAAGTACATGGGAGCCACTTCTCTTCCCAACATTCTTCACCCACGGGACAAAGACTACTATGAGAAGCTGCTAGGACCAAATCTCTCCAACCTCGCGAGATGCAGCAAGGTTACAGACAACCCTGGATGTGTCCCCATGCAGTGTCCCCCTGGGACCTCTGGGCAGCATATATGGGTCAATACACTAGGCCCTTGACCCTAACTCAAAGGGAAATTTGTTCTCCACCTTCCCCAAACAGGGAGCTGTCAGAAGCACCAGAGGACATGGGAGTTAAGGAGGAAGAAGGTTCGGACCATGCAGACACTTCTCTGGCTCTCAACTCATTGGCCTCCCCTGACTAGGCAGTCATACTACTGCCTCCAAGCACAGTGGATGATCTGAAACAATTTCAGGAATTATTTAAAAAAGTAGCTGCCAGCCAAGACATCCCCATAGAAGAGGCGCAAGAAAACCAGCACAAGCTACTACAAATCTTACAGACATCCACTACCTCCAAAATTGCTCTACCAATCAATGATGCCATAATGGAACCAGCAGAGAATATCTGGCAGACCATCACCTTGATACCACCTACCAGCAAACAGGCTGACAAAAAGTACTTTGTCCCAGCTAAGGTGATGAACTTTCTCTTCTCTCATCCACAACCCAATTCCATAGTTGTGTAAGCCACCAGTTGTCGCAGCAAACAACCTCAATTCCGGTCCACTCCACAAGAGAAAGAACGCAAGTGTTTAGACCTTCTTGGTAGAAAGGTATACTTATAACCTACTCTCCAATTTAGGTTAGCCAATTACTTGGCCCTTCTAGCCAAGTACAATTTAGATAATTATGGTAAGCTGCAAGAATTTCTTGAGGCCTTACCAGAAGAGAAACTTTCCCAACTCAATACTATCATGACAGACGGGCAACTAATTGCCCGTATAGCCTTTCAGGCCTCAATGGACATAGTGGACACTGCTGCGAGAACAACAGCCACAGCTGTCATAATGCTCAGGGCCTCGTGGTTGCAGTCATCTGGAATCCCAAATGAGCTCCAGCTCAAGGTGGAGGATCTACCTTTTGATTGGGAGAAACTTTTCTCCACAAATACTGACTGTTCTTCACTCAGTGAAGGACTCTCAGGCCACTTTATGCACTTACTTTGTTTGGTGGCATGTATATGCCTGTGTCAGTATCAACAATACCAAAAGGGCAGTGACACCTCTTTCCATCACCCACAGTAACGGCACTTCAATGAGAACAGAAATAAACAATGCTCACAAAGACGTAAGGCTCCCCAAACTCAGTCCTCATCTTCACAACCATCTGCCACCAAGCCATAGTTTTGAAGTCTTGATCGAGGGTATGAATGCCCTCCCCCACAATACAGAACTGTTAGGTACTCCTACCCAACCTTTTGGCCACTGTCTGCGCCCTTTCTACTGTGCCTGAGCAGCAGTGACAATGGATCAATGAGTACTGGAGTTTATAAGATCAGGTTATGCCATCCCTTTCCTCTCCCTTCCCCCTACCCTTTCCCCTTCCCCATCCCTCTTCAGGGACCTTTCTCACGAGCACCTTTTACAACAGGAAGTGAAGCATCTTCTAAAATTGGGTGCCGTGGAACAAGTTCCAACTCAATACAAGGGGAACGGCTTTTACTCCCATTATTTTCTCACCAAAAAGAAAAATGGTGGCTGGAGACACTTCTTAGACCTTCAAAAGCTCAACAGATTTGTGAGGAATCACAAATTAAAAATGGTCACACTGGCCACAATCATCCCAGCCCTAGACAAGGTTGACTGGTTTTCAGCCCTTGACCTCCAAGATGCTTATTTTCATATTACCATACACCGAGCTCACAGGTGATTCCCAAGAGTCACAATGGGCCTCAAGCACTATCAGTACAGAGTACTATCTTCTAGCCTTTCCACTGCCCCTTGAGTTTTTTCCAAACCCTCGCAGTAGTGGCGGCCCACTTATGAAATAAAGGAATGATGATCTTTCCGTACCTGGACAACTGTCTACTAAAAGGTACAACTCAGGAAGAAGTGGCAAACATGGTGCAGACCATCGTGCTATTGCAGTCACTGGGTTTGCGAAAAACGTATAGAAATCTGCACTGACCCCAGTTCAACACCTGGAATTCATCAGAGCCTACCTTGATTCCACCTGGCCAGAGCCCTGTTGCCTGTTCGCAGGTTCAGAGCCAGAATCAACCTCATCTCAACAGTCACTGGCAACCCTCAGATGTCCTCCAGAATCTGCCTACAATTACTAGGTCATATGGTGGCTACAACCCTTGTTTTGAGACATGCGAGACTGCATATGCGTTGCCTACAGGGCTGGCTGAACACAGAATACAATCCCAGCTCAAACAGTCTAAAGAAAAGGGTGACAGTACACCCAAAAGCCATTGCGTTGCTACAGTGATGGATGAAACCAGAAAACAACTGCACAGGGATCCCCTTCCAGCAGGATCCCCCATCACTAATAATCACAACTGACGTGTCATTGATAAGATGGAGAGCTCACTTGGACCAGCACACCACACAAGGCAAGTGGTTGGCGACGGAAACACTGCTCCACATCAATACCCTGGAGCTCCGAGCAATATACAGTGCATTCAGGCACTTCCCTCTGATCATTCAAAGCTAATAAATCTGCGTACTGGCCGACAGTGTAGCATGTAATTCTATATCAATTGCTGAGGAGGAGCTTGCTCCCATTCACTCTGCAGTGAGTCCTTGAAATTTTGGAACTGATGCATTCACCACAACATAATCATCTTGGCATCTTACCTCCTGGGGTGCCAGAATAAGATGGCGGACACACTAAGCAGATATTTCTCCCAGGAACATGAATGGGAAATACATAACAGTGTCCTCCAAGCAGTATTTCAGGAATGGGGCTTTCCCTCAGTAGAACTGTTTGCATCAGCAACGATCCACAAGTGTCTACTTTTCTGCTCCAGGGTGGGACTGCCACCCCAGTCCCTAGGGGATGCCTTCCTCATCGCGTGGGACACAGCATTCATGTATGCATTCCTAATGATACCTCAAATCCCGTGAGTCATTCAGAAGATACTGACCAGAAAGGCCCATATCATACTGATTGTTCCAGTGTGGCCCAAACAGACTTGGTTCCCTTACTTGATGTGCTTAGCAGTTTGAGCCCCATGAATTCTCCCCTTGAGGGTGGATTTCCTCTCACAGAACAAAGGCCAGACTCTCCATCCAAATCAAGAGAAACTTCACCTCAAAGCACGGCTCCTACATGGGTCCAACGCAGCAAATTAGCCTGTTCAGAAAGAGTGAAACGGGTGTTATTAAATAGTAGGAGATCCACCACTTGCCATAACTACCTCCAAAAATGGAAATGATCCTCACTATGATGCCAACAAAAAAATTTAACTGCAGTCATGGCGCCTCTACCAGTCATACAAGACTACATTCTGGAACTCAAAGAATTGGGCTTTATCCATAAGCTCAATCAAAGTACACCTAGTGGCTATTACAGCCTTTCACCACAAGGTGGAGGCAGAGTCACTCTTCACTCACACAACAACTAGTTGCTTTCTTATTGGTATACTGAACATGTACCTGGACTTCTGACAACCTACACCCCCATGGGATTTGAATCTTGTACTCAGATGCCTCACCGGAACACCTTTTGAACCATTGATGACTTGTTCACTCCTTCATATGTCTATGAAAGTTGCGGTTTTGGTTGTGATCACCTCAGCTATAAAAGTTTGTGGAATCGGGACACTTATGGCTGAGCCTCCTTACAGTGTGTTCACTAAAGACAAGATCATATTGCCACCACACCCAAAACTTTTATCTAGACTAGCAACATCTTTCCATGTAAACCAAACCATACACCTCCCCATATTTTACCCCAAACCACGTGGATATTCACAAGGGGTCATCCTACATTCACTCAATGTCAGATGAGCCATAGTGTTCTATTAAGACAGAACCAAACCCTTTCAGAAATCTCCAAGACTGTTTATTTCCACAATAGAACGCTCCAAGGGCTGTACAATATTAACTATCTAAATGGATCTCTACTTTTATCCAACTTTGCTACTGGTTATACAAGAAACCTCCACCAGGCTCTGATCCCATTCTACCTGTGCCCTGTCTACATCTTTTATCCAACTTTGCTACTGGTTATACAAGAAACCTCCACCAGGCTCTGATCCCATTCTACCTGTGCCCTGTCTACATCTATAGCATTCCTGAATAATGTTCTTCTAATAGATATATGCAGGGCTGCCACATGGGCATCAAAGCACACCTTTGCAAAACACTATGCCATCACTCAGAGCTTTTTGTCAGATGCTATACTAGGCCTTACTGTGCTCTTGGCCATGACACATGCAACTCCAAAGCCCCTACCGTCCACAGTGGGGCACTGCTCTACAGACACTTAAAGTGTACCAATCTAGGAGGGGTTGCAAGTGCTTTGGAGGATAGGATTAAAATTCAAAATGATCTGGACAAACTGGAAATATGGTCTGAAGTAAATAGGATGAAATTCAATAAGGATGAATGCAAAGTAATCCACTTACGAAAGAACAATCAGTTGCACACATACAAAATGTGAAATGTCTGCCTAGGAAGGAGTACTGTGGAAAGGGATCTGGGGATCATAGTGGATCACAAGCTAAATATGAGTCAACAGTGTAATGCTGTTGCAAAAAAAGCAAACAGAATTCTGGGATGTATTAGCAAGAGTGTTGTAAGCAAGACACAAGAAGTAATTCTTCCTCTCTACTCCACGCTGATTAGGTCTCAACTGGAGTATTGTGTCCAGTTCTGGGTGCCACATTTCAGGAAAAATGTGCACAAATTGTAAAAAGTCCAGAGAAAAGCAACAAAAATGATTAAAGATTTAGAAAACATGACCTATGAGGGAAGATTGAAAAAATTGTGTTTGTTTAGTCTGGAGAAGAGAAGACTGAGTGGGGACGTGATAACAGTTTTCAAGTACATAAAAGGTTGTTACGAAGTGGGAGAACAATTGTTCTTAACCTCTGAGGATAGGACAAGAAGCACTGGGCTTAAATTGCAGCAAAGGTGGTTTAGGTTGGACATTAGAAAAAACTACCTAACTGCCAGAGTGATTAAGCACTGGAGTAAATTGCCTAGGGAGGTTGTGGAATCTCCATCGCTGGAGATTTTTAAGAGCAGGTTGGACAAACACCTGTCAGGGATGATCTAGATAATACTTAGTCCTGCCTTGAGTGCAAGGAACTGGACTAAATGACCTCTCAAGGTCTCATCCAGTTCTGTGGTTTGATTTCTATGAAAGTGGAGCACCCACAGAGACACTACTCGAAGAAGAAGTTACTCACCTTGTGCAGTAACGATAGTTCTTTGACATGGCTCCCTGGATGTGCTCCACTAACCATCCTCCTCCTCTCTTTCGTTCATCGAGCTCTGCGGTAGAAAAGGAACTGAAGGGTCAGGGCATGTGTGCACTACATGAGGCACCAACGGCACTGCGAGACAACTACTGTGCACACGCACCCCAACCGAGGACTGCTACCAAAAATCTCTGTTCTGTGGCGCAGTGACTCACTGACACCTAAAGTGGGGCACCCACAGGGGAACACATCTCGAAGAACCATCATTTCTGCACAAGATGAGTAACTTCTTCCTTACCCCTGCTCCTGGCCTTGTCTTCTGTTTGTGAGCTTCGCTCTGCCAGGTCCAGTGACCCCTAGTGGAGGCCAACATTGCTGCCTCCAATTTCTGTGGGTGGGAGAAAAAAGGAGATTCTGCTCACCCAACATTAATTTCTGCAAAATTCTGCATTATGCAGTGGCGCAGAATTCCCCCAGGAGTAAAAAATTTTTTGCAACCATAGGCAACAGAAAGTTTCCCCTTTTCTGTTTTCGGGGAGAGATGAGTTGAGGCTCTCTGGAGGATGCCTTTTTGATTCCATGGACAATGCATCTACTCTATGCCTTTATACCATTTCCACTAATTCTGAGATTATTAAGAAAAGTGACAAAAGACAGAGCTTGAGTCATCCTCATAACTTCAGTATGGCCTCGCCAGTTTGGGTTTTCAGATCTACAGAAGTTTTAAAGGCACCAACTCTCGGGGTGGATGTGGAAGCTGCGGCATGTACATGATCCTGGAGTGGGTACCTGAAGGGAGTTTCGCCTGCATGAAGTGCTGCCTGATAAAGCTGATGGAAAAAAAGATACGAGGACTGGAGATGCAAGTGGAAACTCTGGTAGAGTGTAGAAGGGGGTTCGAGCGGATGATGGAGCAAAGACGTGAGGAGGCTGAAGGGATAAGCTCAGACTTGCAGATGGAAGCAGGACCAAAGAACTCTGAAGGGAGACTGCTGGGTGAGGAAAGTGGACGGTGGAAGCATGTGCCTAAGAGAACCAGGCAGAGGAAAAGACAGGCTAGTGAAGGAGAAATAGAACTCAGGAACATGTTTGCAGAGTTGGAAAATGAAAGGGCACAGCAGGTGGTCACTGAAGGTGAGAGGGCATGGAAGAAGAGAAGAGCAGCTAGTCCTGTGGGAAGAGGGGAAGAGTCAATGGAGACAACACCAAATATGAGCCCCAGGAGGATACGGGATGGGTTGCGGAGGATTGCAAGGGACAATAGAAATCGAGAGGACTTACAGCCAGAGGGAACAGGGGATAGACCGGAGTATCACACTGTCACCAGGAAAAGGCAAGTCTATGTGATTGGAGACTCCTTACTGAGAAGAATAGACAGGCCTGTAACTAGAGTGATCCGGAGAACAGAAGATTGTACTGTCTGGAGAGTGCTAAGATACAGGATGTGTGCCTGAGGCTGAAAAGGATCCTAACGGGAGCAGGAAAGAATCCGCTGATTGTCCTTCATGTGGGAACAGATGATATGGCTAGATTCTCACTGGACCGTATCAAGGGAGACTATGCCAGACTGGGGAAGATGCTTAAGGAAATTAAGGCTCAGGTGATCTTCAGTGGGATTCTGCCTGTTCCTAGAGAAAGGCAACAAAGGTGTGACAAGATTATGGCGATCAACAGATGGCTCAGGCAGTAGTGCTGTAAGGAGGGCTTTGGGATGTATGGCCACTGGGAAGCATTCATGGACAGAGGGCTGTTTTCTGAGGATGGACTTCACCTGAGTATGGAGGGAAATAGACTTCTAAGATGGAGGCTGGCACAACTGATTAAGAGAGCTTTAAACTAGGAATTGTGGGGAGATGGTTGGGAGATGTCCAGGTAATCTCCACGCTGGAATTCAACAATGAGAGGGGAGAAAACAAAGTAAGAGAGGATGCAACCGTGGGCAGAAGAATGGACATAAGGAGGAAGGATAGTATGATACCAGTCTAATTGGTTATAATGGTGGTAGAATGTCTGTGCCTAACCGGGTAAGAATGTCAGTGAAACCAAACAGCAAAATTAAGATGTTTGTGTACTAGTGGGAGGAGTCTAAGTAACAAAATGGAGAAACTAGAGCTACTGGTGCCGGAAGTGAAACCAGATATTATAGTGTAGCGAGGCGGTGTGGCTTCCCTCCTCCTTCGGGAGGGTCGAGCCCCGCCAGATGCCGGAAGTGGTGGGGCCACAGGGTACTGGACCTGCCCCTCAGAGGGTCAGGAGGCAACCTGGAAGTATAAAAGCCGATCGGCGGCGCCCAGTTGAAGCCCAGCCGCCGTCAGGAGTAGACCTGCCAGAGGGTGCTCGTGACTGGGAGCTGCTGAGGCCCAGGGTGGTTGCCCGGACTGGCCAGAGCTTCCCTGTGCTCGCTACGACGAGGAGCTGCCGGAGCTTCCTCGCACCCGCTATGACGAGGAGCTGCTGGAGCTTCCCCGCGCCCATTACGAGAGGGACCCGGAGTCGCCCCTTCTCTGCTGTTACCCCAAGGAACCCCCAGAGCAGTCTGGCCGGACTTCCCAGAGGTACTGCTGGACCTACCACCCAGCCCCAGCCAGGAGGGGCCCATGCTACTGGACTTCCCAGGGGCTGACGCCACTGGTCAGGAGAGGGGGAGATTGGACGTGGCCCGGGGGCAGCTGACCTTAGTCAGGCTGCAAGTGTACTGGAACCCATGTCAGTTTGTTGCGGTCAGGAACCCCGCTGACCGTTAGCTGTGATAGCCGCTACTAGGGCCCTGGGCTGGAACGCAGTGGAGTAGGAGGGCCTGCGTTCCCCCTACCACCCTCTCAAGGGTGGCAGACCCCCTCCCCCTGGCCTGAGGAGGCCACTCAGATAACTGTGTGTTTGGTGCCCCGCCCGACCCATGGGCTAGGCCCCCGTTAACTGTACCAGTGCTCACTCCTGCACCAAAGGACCTGAGCAGCCTGAACTATTGTTTGCTCAGCCCTGAGCCAAGAGGGCCTGAGCCTCTATAACTGTGTGTTTGGTGCCCTGCCCGACCCAAGGGCTGGGCCCCTTTAAACTGTGCCACTCTTGGTCCTGCATCAAGGGGCTCGAGCTGCCCGAGCCTCGGGCGAGGTGGCCCTCAGCCCCGGGACTGAGGGCCTGAAACCCCGAGCTGACTTTCTGTTTACTCCACCCTGCAGCAGAAGACCGGAGTCCCGAGCGACTGTGCAGCATCGCTTTGCCCTGACAAAAAGGGCAGACTCGGACAGTGTGTGGCTCCCCTCCTCCTCCGGGAGGGTCGAGCCCTGGCCGGGCACCTTTACATATAGGGATAACAGAAACATGATGGAATAGTAGACATGACTGGAGTACAGATATTGAAGGGTATGTGCTGTTTAGGAAAGACAGAAATAGAGGCAAAGGTGGTGGAGTAGCATTGTATATCAATGATGAGGTAGACTGTAAAGAAATAAGTGATGGAATGGATAAGACAAAAATCTGGTTAAAAATCACGTTGGGAAAGAAAGCTACTTGCGCTGAGATAGTGCTTGGGATGTGCTACAGACCACTAGGATCCAATTTGGATATGGATAGAGAGCTCTTAATGTTTTTAATGAAGTAAACACTAATGGGAATTGTGTGATCATGGGAGACTTTAACTTCCCAGATATAGACTGGAGGACAAGTGCTAGTAATAATAATAGGGCTCAATTTTTCTGGATGTGATAGCTGATGGATTTCTTCACCAAGTAGTTGCTGAACCAACAAGAGGGGATGCCATTTTAGATTTGGTTTTGGTGAGTAGTGAGGACCTCATAGAAAAATGGTTGTAGGGGACAACCTTGGTTCGAGTGATCATGAGCTAATTCAGTTCAACTAGATGGAAGGATAAACAAAAATAGATCTGGGACTAGGGTTTTTTATTTCAAAAGGGCTAACTTTAAAGAATTAAGGAAATTAGTTAGGGAAGTGGATTGGAATGAAGAACGTGTGGATCTAAGGCGGAGGAGGCCTGGAATTAAGTCAAAGTCAAAGTTGCAGAAACTATCAGAAGCCTGCATCCCAATAAAGGGGGAAAAAATCATAGGCAGGAGTTGTAGACCAGGCTGGATGTGCAAGCATCTTAGAGAGGTGATTAAGAAAAAGCAGAAAGCCTACAAGGAATGGAAGATGAGGGGATTAGAAGGGAAAGCTACCTTATTGAAGTCAGAACATGTAGGGATAAAGTGAGAAAGGCCAAAAGCCATGTAGAGTTGGACCTTGCAAAGGGAATTAAAACCAATAGTAAAAGGTTCTATAGCCATATAAATAAGAAGAAAACAAAGAAAGAAGTGGGACCACTAAACGCTGAGGATAGAATGGAGGTTAAGGATAATCTAGGCATGGCCCTATCTAAACAAATACTTTGCCTCAGACTTTAATGAGTCTAATGAGGCGCTTAGGGATAATGGTAGGATGACAAATGGGAATGAGGATATGGAGGTAGATATTATCACATCCGAGGTAGAAGCCAAACTCAAACAGCTTAATGGGACGAAATTGGAGGGCCCAGATAATCTTCATCCAAGAATATTAAAGGAACTGGCACATGAAATTGCAAGCCCATTAGCAAGAATTTGTAATGAATCAGTAAACTCAGGGGTTGTACTGTACAACTGGAGAATTGCTAACATGGCTCCTATTTTTAAGAAAGGGAAAGAAAGTGATCCTAGTAACTATTGGCCTGTTAGTTTGACATCTGTAGTATGGAAGGTCTTGGAAAAATTTTTGAAGGAGAAAGTAGTTAAGGACATTGAGGTCAGTGGTAATTGGGACAAAATACAACATGGTTTTACAAAAGGTAGATCGTGCCAAACCAACCTGATCTCCCTCTTTGAGAAGGTAACAGATTTTTTAGACAAAGGAAATGCAGTGGATCTAATTTACCTCGATTTCAGTAAGGCATTTGATATGGTTTCATGTGGGGAATTATTAGTTAAATTGGAAAAGATGGGGATCAATATGAAAATTGAAAGGTGGATAAGGAACTGGTTAAAGGGGAGACTACAGCTTGTCATACTGAAAGGTGAACTGTCAGGCTGGAAAGAGGTTACTAGTGGAGTTCCTTATATTTGGGGTTGGGAAGGAATTTCCCTCCAGGGCAGATTGGCAGAGGCCGTGGAGGTTTTTCGCCTTGGAGGTTTTTTGCCTTTCTCTGCAGCATGGGGCCACGGATCACTTGCTGGAGGATTCTCTGCAGTTGAGGTCTTTAAACTACAATTTGAGGACTTCAATAACTCAGACATAGGTTAGGAGTTTGTTACAGGAGTGGGTGGGGGATTCTGTGGCCTGCATTGTGCAGGAGGTCAGACTAGATGATGATAATGGTCCCTTCTGACCTTAAAGTCTATGAGTCTATGAATCAGCTCTCCACACACTCCAGTGCCTCCCGCCCACCGGCCGTCCTGCTGATCAGCGCCTCACCCTCACTTCCCACACTTTGTGATTAGCTGTTTCATGGTGGAGTTTCATCTTGCATGAAGAGAAGAGGATGTGTTCCTACTTGCTCTTTATTCCACTCATTCTGGATTACCTTTTTATTAAAAACAGTCAGGTTCTCTTTTTAAGCTCCATTAAAATACAGTTTTGGCTTGCCACTCAGCAATTGCAGGTTCTTCACCCCCTCCCCAAATGGTTAACAGATTCCTAAAAGGTTTAAAAGTCATGTTTTTCCCTAATTAGAAAAGTACCTCATTCATAGGACGTGAATTTAGTTCTTTCAGCTTTAATGAAACCTTAAATTCTCCACAAATTCCACAAATACCCTGTCATTGCCCGCCACCCACCTAAGTGTCCCCTTCTTCCTATGCCTTTGCTGTACCAGCCGGTCCCTGGTATGCGTCCTTTCGGTATCCATTGCCCTTTTCAAGAACACAGCCCCAATATACCGGGGACCCGCTATTACCCACATTGTTGAGATTTGAGTTGTTAGCAAACACTACCTGTGTCTGGATTCAACTATATATCATTCTGGATACAACTTAATCCTTTTTTTTTCCCCTCTTTTTTTCTTTTTTCCCCCAGTAGTGAGGATAAGCCCAGTATTTTCAGGGTCTCTGGTTACAAAGGTAACATTGCTGAGGTTTACGAAGTTGGTAGAAAGCGTTCTGAGATGTTTGGATTGAGGGAGAAATAATCTCCAGCGTTCTTGTAGTTTAAGTTTAGTGCTATCATAACCCTTAGTCTCAGATTTGGACCTAGCGTCCAAATATGGGGGTTAGCATGAAAACCCTCCAAGCTTAGTTACCAGCTTGGACCTGGTACTTGCTGCCCACCACCCAAAAATTAGAGTGTTTTGGGGCACTCTGGTCCCCCTGAAAAACCTTCCCTGGGGACCCCAAGACCCAAATCCCTTGAGTCTCACAACCAAAGGGAAATAATCCTTTTCCTTCCCCCCTCCAGGTGCTCCTGGAGAGATACACAGACACAAGCTCTGTGAATCCAAAACAGAGTGACTCCCCCTCTCCGTTCCCAGTCCTGGAAACAAAAAGCACTCTTCCTCTTCACCCAGAGGAAACGCAAAATCAGGCTAGCAAATTCAACACACACATAGATCTCCCCCTGATTTCTTCCTCCCACCAATTCCCTGGTGAGTATAGACTCAATTTTACCTGAAGTAAAGAAAACTCCAAACAGGTCTTAAAAGAAGCTTTATATAAAAAGAAAGAAAATACATACAAATGGTCCTCTCTGTATTAAGGTGACGAAATACAGGGTCAATTGCTTAAAAGAATATTGAATAAACAGCCTTATTCAAAAAGAATACAAATCAAAGCACTCCAGCACTTATATTCATGCAAATACCAAAGAAAAGAAACCATATAACTTACTATCTGATCTCTTTGTCCTTACACTTAGAAACAGAAGACTAGAAAGTAGAAACTACTTCTCCAAAGCTCAGAGAAAACAGGCAGACAGAAAACAAAGACTTAGACACAAACTTCCCTCCACCCAGAGTTGAAAAAAATCCGGTTTCCTGATTGGTCCTCTGGTCAGTTGCTTCAGGTGAAAGAGACATTAACCCTTAGCTATCGTTTATGACAAGTGCCAATCTAGGAATGTTTTCTGTAGTGTTCGTGTAAGCATTTTTTTTTTTTTTTTTTTTTACTTAACCGTTTGTTAAATATTTTTTCTTGCTATCCAACTTACATTAAAATAGTCTGGTTTTAAAGGGAAAGGTATGGATTTGGGGCACCTGGAGAGGCCACAATTTCTATAGCTGCTCTAGGGAGGATGTGGAAGCTGGAAAGTGACTAGATGTAGGGTCACAAACATCAGAGATGGCTCTGGTCTTTCTTTCTAAACAGTGACATGGTGGTACTTGTGAGCTTAATTGTGATATGTGTGAAAGCTGTAAGTTTAATAGCAGGGGTCCCGAACGCGGTGCCCGCAGGCGCCATGGCGCACGCCTGGTCATCTAAGTATGCCCGTGTACTGGCCAGCGGACAAGCATCCGCCGAAATGCCTCTGACAAGTTGCGTCATCCAGAGGCGTCGCCGCCGAAATGCCGCCAATTTTTGATTTTCAGTGGTATTTCGGCAGCGACGCCTCTGGGTGACACTGCTTGTCGGCGACATTTCGGCGGCGACGCCTATTGATGTTGCTGCTTCTTGGCGGAATTTTGGCGGATGCCCATCTGTCGCCACGCGCCAGATGAAAAAGGTTGGGGACCACTGTTTTATAGGGTACCAGGTTTTGTTAAATGGGTGTATCAGCAAAGGTTTGTATTTTCTTAAATATGTCTTAGGGCTTCTGGTGTGTTTGTTAAATTCTCTATTTTATCTCACCACTTCGCTTTGCTGACTAATCTTTATTGGTAAATTTGCAAGCCATGATGGGAGAAAGTAAAGTCTTGTGTCTCAGTCATTAGTTTTAACATATTTTTGAGCTTGAATTCACAATAGAATTTAAAACCTCCACACTGTTTCATCATATGTGTTTGCATCTGAACCTGTTAACTTTTACTGCGGTATATGAATGTAATCATTGTCTAACTGGCTGCTCAGCAGTGGAGAATTTATTAAGTTAAATAGGTTTGAGAACCTGCTAATTTGTCTGACTTTTCGGCTTTCATATTTAATGAGCAGATTCATGACGGCTCTTCAGAACCTTTTTTTAAAATATTTTAAAAACATACATGACTGACTTTGTGATACTATTTTTTTTTCTTGTTAGGCTGATGTTGACCTTTCTAATTCTAACCCAAACTTGGTGGATGATCGTGCTTCTGAAGTAAGTGTTGAACAAATGTTCTTTGTATGCTCTGGTGTGCTCATGAGAGAGGAGCATTATGGCTACAAGATTATTAAAGTGCTATAAATAAAATACTCATTAAACATTTGTTTTGCTATGATTAAAATAATTCAATCATACTAGTGTTCTTGTAGTGTAGATTCTGTAAGCAGTTGCATTGTATAGTTAACAAATCAAGCTGACAATTGGAACCAGTAATTCTCTGGAACTTACAGAGCTTGCTCATGGGAAACTGGATAAACATTTTTACTAGATAAGGGTATCAAACTCTTAATTTAGAAAAATAACACCTTAAGAATATAAATATTTCTCTTTGAAGTGAAGCAATATGCAGAAACCCTTCTCTTGCCTGAGAATTCAATGATCCAGCTTCATTATTCTAAGGGCTTTCTAAGGACTTGAATATAGCAGAATTCCTACTCTACAACAAACAGCTTGCAGATGACTGGAAACGTTTTTGAATGGCTAGTAGAAAATTAAAGCGATAAGGTTGGTGAGGTAATATCTTTTATTGGACCAACTTCTGTTGGTGAAAGAGATAAGCTTTTCAAGCTTGGACAGAACACTTCAGGCCTGGGAAAGGTACTCAGAGTGTCACAGCTAACTACAAGTGTAGAACAGATAAAGAGTTAACATGTTGTAAGAGACCATTCTCGGTGAAATGGGCCGTTAATGCCTCTCCAGTAGTAGGACAATGGAGGGTTAGTAGGTTACAGATTGTTGTAATGCGCCATAAATCCAGAGTCTTTATTAAGTCCATGATTTTTGGTATCTAGCAGAGTTGTAAATTTAAGTTCCAAGGCTCATCTTTTGAAGGTGGTGTGCAGATTTTCTTTGACAAGGATTGAGAGGTCAGCCATGGAATTATTGTTTTGTGGAAAGTGTTCACCTGTGAGTGATATGGTGTGTTTTTGTCTTTTCATTTTTCTGTGTGAGTTCATTTGAGAGTGTAGTGATTGTCTGTTTTAGTTGTTGGGGTATTTTGTGTAGCGGATGAGTTACACCACATTTTGTGATAGGCATGTGTAGGGCCCATGGATCTTGAAAGGTGTGTTGCAGGGGGTGGGTATTAATTATCGTAGCTGTGGAGAAGCATCTGCAGGTTTTGCATCTATCCTGGCAGTTGAGTTGAGTGCCCTAGTCTGTGGGGAGCTTGCTTCTTATGATGAGCTTGGTGATGAGGGGGGAGGAGTTTTTAAGGTCAGAAAAGGTGGATTTCTTTCAGGATGTGGTCCCCATTGAGTGTGGGTTGTAATTGTTTAAGGATACCCCATATAGGTTCCAGTGTGGGTTGTTTAATGATACCTGGTGTAGGTTCCAGTGTGGGGTGCTAGACGACAACTAGGGGTGTGTGGTTGGATGGCTTTTTTCCTGTATTGAAGTAGGTTTACTCATGGTATTTGGGTGGCCCATTCCATGATGTGATCTACTTCTCTGGTGGAGTGTCCTTCTTTGGTGAAGATGATTTCAAGTGTGTGAAGGTGTGTAACCTGGATTTTCTCCTCAGAGCATATTCTGTGGCATCTGAGCATCTGGCTGTAGATAACAGATTTCTTGGTGCATTTTGGGTGATTACTAAATCTGTGAAGCTAAGTGTGATGATCTGTGGGTTTTTTGTCTGTAGGGTTCCATTGTTGAAGCTGATTGTTGTTTCCAGGAAATTGATGCTGGCATGGGAGTGTTCCAGAGAAATGTTGATGGATGGGTGCTGGTGATTGAAGTTGTGATGAAAATTTGAGGGAGTTTAGGTTGATGTATCTCAGACATCCTCTTTGGTTTTGTGGTGCACTGCAAACAATAATTGAACATTAGGCATTTATTATTTTTCTGTACATTAAACATGAGTTATTTGTTTGCAGCTGATTGACTCTATCTGTGCTTGTTAACAATTAATTTAACAAAATATTCCTGAATTCTTCTTGTGGGGGGTGGTGAGGAAAATTCAATATAATCAAATGTAATAACTTTATATTTGGTTATAGAGTTGCAGTTCATTTTTAAAATTTGCTGCTGGAAATCAAATTTAAACCTCAGGTTGTGGTAGAATGTGACTGTAGCATCAAATGGGGCCATGTAATCACTCTGTTCTTCTTAAGAGTTAATTTGGTCCATTAAATTTAATACATCATGACCTTTCAAAGTGTTTTCTCTTTTACTCAAATACTTATTTGTAAATTTTCAAAATAAAAATGTTGCTGTTTAAAATGTCAGTATATTATATGAAATGAGGTCCAAAGGTAGAGGTGTAAGGTACTATGTGCTTATAAAGATAGGAATCTAGTTTTGCTATAAATTTAAAGTAACAGTGTCACACTATTAAGTAAATACCATTCCTTTTCTTTTTTGAAGAAAGATGTTCTGTGTTCTATTAAGGAATACGATCAGCTTGATGTCCAGATGTGTCGGACTAGAATTATGGAACTGGAAAAGAGACTTCTGGACAAACAGGAAGCAACTGAAAAACTCACTGCAGAGGTGGATGACTTACTGGAACAACTTGCCCAGCATAGTGGGGCTACACATCTTCAGGTACTATTAATAAAATCAGATAACTTGAATTTAAGGGTATTTACTGAAGATGTTATCAACAGAGTTATGAGTAACAGTGTAACTTCATTAAATACCACAGCAAAGTAGTATGTGTCCCGGTTACAGGACTAGCTGCACCTCTGACCCCTTCTCTGGTGTCTCTGAGTGCAACATCACATGTGTGGGGTCTCATGACTTCACCTATTCTGGGATGGAATCTTGAAATTCTTTCACAAGACACTGCAGCCAGCAACTCAGTTTATCGGTCATGCTTGCTCAACTGGTCTGTCTGGATTCTTATGATTTAGCAGTGGATACAGTGAC
The DNA here is from genome assembly GCF_007399415.2 of Gopherus evgoodei. NCBI lineage: Eukaryota > Metazoa > Chordata > Testudines > Testudinidae > Gopherus > Gopherus evgoodei. The sequence goes on along the minus strand of NC_044332.1, from coordinate 8,672,914 downwards.
TCCAACTGTGGAATCTGAGTTCACTTTCTCATTTTCTCTTTTCTGTCTTTTGAGGGATGGGCTTCAAATCCAGCCAGATTTATTTGTTTTCTCAGCTTGCATGCTTGGAACAGCTGCACAAAACCATTTTGAATTCCTCAAGGGGGTCAGGAGGCAGAGCATCAAAGTGAATGACTCCTGATTCTCATGAAGTGATTGCAGAGAAGTGTGTATCAGGATCAACCCTTCTTGGGTGCTTTTGCTGACAATCCTGCTATTGAATTAACTAAGTATAGGTGTACAGTAAATATTCTTACAACAATCAGACAAATAGAATATATAATATTCATAAATTATTACAGAGCAGCAACAAATATGCTATGCTATGAAATGTCATTGAGAGAGGCAACTATTAGTAAAACTATAATCTGTGTAAACTGATCTGAAAATGTTATCTATTCAAAATTGGGGTCTTGGTCCATGCCTGGGCTCCTAGGTGTTACTGCAGTACATATAATAATAATAGAGACATTCACTGAGCTTTTATTGGCATGGCAAGCTATAAAAAGTTGCCAAACTATAAGAAAAAGACAGACCCCTCTTATATCAAAACAAAACCAGTTTTGCAAAGCTTTCATTTTTAAGTTTTCAGGTGTCCTGAGACCTTCATAAATTTGAGGCTTATTGATTATCCAATTAGCAAGAGGATACAATATGAGATTCCTGTCTGAAAAACACACACTTAAAATTAAAGGAAGTCAACAAAACTTCCAGAATATAATCCTTCCTTTTAACAATCAATAGTTAACATATCTGATACTGAAATAAATCCCTTGTTCTTTTGGATTGGGCAGGTTTAAAATATTATTGTTTTGGTTTCCTGAAACCTTTTTAGGAGTTCAAATAATTTAGGGTCACCGCAAAGCTTCAGTCATGGAGAGCTCTTGAGTGTAAGAACTTTTCAGAATTGAATACTAGTGCTCTGTGGAAGCAAAGCTTTGGGAGCTACAAAGGAATGAAGCTTCAGTCACTGTAAGCCAAATTTAATGAGGTCAGTTAACTAGAGTTTAGAAAATTGGAATTGCATTGTGAAGAAAAGGGACTCTCTTACGTGATCATCTAAATTTTCTACATTGTGTTTACAAACAAGAATCAAATGTAACAGTACTTTATTACCTTCTGTTGTACAAATTTCAAAACCAGGTGTAATGAAAACTCCATTGTCTCTGTCAAATGTTGTGTAGATCAGTGGTTCTCAAACTAGGGCCATTGCTTGTTCAGGGAAAGCCCCTGGCAGGCCGGGACAGTTTGTTTGCCTGCCGTGTTTCTGGGTGAAGGCTCAAATAATATGGAGCATCTCTTCCTTTTTTTTGTAAATGGAGATCATTCTTCTGTGCTCATTTAAAGTGAGTTTTAACATGTACTCTGTATATTTTTTTTCTTTTGCAGAGCTGCTGGTAGTGGTGATAAATGGGGTAAAAGTGTGTGGGACGGGGGGAGAGTTTGTGTTTTCACTTTATAAGCTCCTGGTTTCTAGGACTTCCACACAAAGGTGAACTGCACCCCACATGCTTGAAGTGTCTTCCTGCTTCCTCCGTAGCTGCAGACTTACTTTTTGCTTTTAGGAGTAGGAAACCAAGAACTTTCCTGTCATGAGAAATACTTTAAAGAAGCTAATGAGATGAATATGGAATAGGATTAACATACCCCAGATCATTAGCTTTTTATCACTTGGATGAGAAGAGGCGAACATCTCTGCTCCAGTCATCCTAGATCAGTACAACCTGTTTTTTACATAATGTGGGCACCGAGGATTCAGTTTCTTACTGTAGAAATTCTACACTTTTTGTTTCACCCTTTACCTATTAAAATGTTTGCACTTGCTAAAAACAATGTTCTAAATTGGCTTCCTTTACCTTTTGAGATCAGTGGAAGGTAAACTTTTTTTTCTTTGCACTTTTCACAGAAAGATGACCACTCCTGTGGAGCAAGTTTTACTGATGCCTTAAGTACAGTGCAAAGAGCCAGTTCTTTCTTTTTAATGAAGGTTGATGTGTCTAAACTGCTGAAAAAGTCTGGTTTCAAAGATACATTAATGTTTCATATAGGAGCTGGAGACGGCTGTCCAGGAACGGAATGAGATAATAGCTCAGCTGACAAGTAACCTGCAGCAGGCAAGGCAAAATCGAGATGACATTCAGGAAGAGGCCTCACTCCTAGCTGATCAGATCCATGGTTTACAGCTTCAGTTACATGAGGTGTGTGCTGGCTTTTTAAAAATGTTACCAGAAAATGAGGATCAGAACATTAACTGGGAAAGAAGTTAGTAATTCTTGATCTCGGCAAATTATATAAATCTTTTCTTCCCCTTTCTTCTCAGTAACATGTGGTTTAAATGTGACTTTCAGGCTTACTAAACTAAACCTGAATTAATGGCTTGATTTATTTATTTATTTATTTATTATTTATTTATTATTTATTTATTATTTATTGTAGTGCAGTTTATTGCAGTGCAGAGGAAGCACGCTCCACTTGCTGGGGAACTGGACTGAGAGGCAGAAACTTTGGGTGCTTTCATGGCTCTGCCATTGACTTGAGGTGAAACCTTCAGGAAGTCACTTCACATTTTCATGCCTCGAGTTTTTCCCTTGTTAAAGTGGGGGGAACTTTTACCCAGCTTCTTGAAGAAAGCAGTTTGAGCTCTATAAATGAAAAATACTATAAAACTCTATGCCAGGGTGTTACTGATTCAGAGGATTGGTGCAATGTCTAGTTTTTAAATAGTCTCTTGGACAAATCCCTTCATTGTGCCTGATCCCTTACAGATCTCACTCTTCCTTCCGAGTCGGCCACGCAGCCTCACTGCTGCCTGCTCAGGCTGAACCTCTGGACTTCAGCATTCATGCTTCACATTGTGAATTCTCTTCAGTGAGTCCAACTGAGATACACTCCTAATAGAGACTTGTACGCTCATCAGGGACTAATGCACTTCACCCAGTATTTACAGTGACACTCAAGCAGCATTTTCAAAACAGTAGGGTTTATCAGTCAACTGGAACACAGCATTGGAAGTTCATAGATTAGCACAGAAAAATCAAGGTTAAAGCATAATCCATTCTGGTTAGTGCAGAGCAATTGAACAGACTCAGGGCATGACTGCACTACAAAGTTAAGTCAATTTTATGTAAGTTGACATCGAGTCTCTGATTTAAGCAAGTCGATCTTGCGTGTCCCCGCTATGCTCATGTTGGTGGAGTGCGTCCTCACTAGCAGGGGTTGCATTGACGCACAGAGCGCTGCACTGTGGGTAGCTATCTTACAGTGCATGTAGGCAAGTGGAATTTTGGCTTGGTCTTGCAATGCCTTATGGGACCGAAACGTATTTGCGCAAATGGTTATAGGAGCTTGGTGTTAGCCTCCCATGATGCGCTTACCTCCCTACCTCCCTGAAATCAACGGCAAAGAAGCCAAACCTTTTTCGTTCCTCTTTTCCTAAGCCTGGGTTACCTGCGCAGACTCCATAGCATGGCAAGCATGGACCCCTCTCAGCTGTACTTTGTTGTGAGCATTACAAACACCTCGCGCCTCATCCTGCAGTATTTACTCAGTTGAAACAGGAGCCACTGTGCAGAACAATGTGATGCTGTGCAAGCAGCCCTGCTGGAAACCATGGAGTGGAGGAATTTTCAGTTGCTGATGACAGTCATGCATCACCTTGACAGGGTGGAGCATCCGTTCTGGGCCTGGGAAACAAGCATTGACTGGTGGGACCGCATCGTTATGAAGCTATGGAATGATGAGCAGTGGCTGCAGAACTTCTGAATGCGCAAGGCTACTTTCATGGAACTATGTGAAGAGCTTTCCCCAGTCCTTAAGTGCAGCAGTACTAAAATGGGAGCTGCTTTGACAGTTGAGAAGTGAGTAGTGATAACTGTGGAAACTTGCAATGCCAGGCTGCTACTGGTCAGTGGGGAATCAGTTTGGAGTCGGTAACTCTACCATGGGGTCTGTTGTGATCCAAGTTTGCAGGGCAATCAATAGACTTCTGGTAAGAAGGGTAGTGTCTCTGGGCAACGCACAGGACATAGTGGATGGCTTTGCCACGATGGGGTTCCCTAACTGCGGATGGAACGCATATCCCTATCTTGGCCCTAGACCACCTTGCCAAAGAGAACATAAACTGAAGGGGTACTTCTCAATGGTGTTGCAAGCACTGGTGGATCACAGGGGCCATTTCACCGACATCAACGTGGGATGGTCGGGAAAGGTGCATGATGTGCTCATCTTTAGGAACTCTGGTCTGTTCAGAAAGCTGTAAGCAGGGACTTTCTTTCCAGACTGCAAAACAACCATTGGTGATGCTGAAATGCCAATCGACCCTGGGAGACCCAGCCTACCCCTTGCTCCCATGGCTTATGAAGCTGTACACAGGCAGCCTGGACAGCAGTAAGGACTGGTTCAACCATAGGCTGAGCAAGTGCAGAATGGTGGTGGAATGTGCATTTGCATGTTTAAAAGGCTGCTGGCATTGTTTGCTTAATAGGTTAGATCTTACTGAAAGCAGTATCCGCATTGTTGTTGCTGCCTGCTATGTGCTCCAGAATATCGCTGAAACAAAGGGAGAAAAGTTTCCAGCAGGGTAGGGGGTTGAGGCAGATCGCCTGGCAGCCAATTTTGAACAGCCAGACACCAGGGCAATAAGGAGAGCACACCTCGGGGCTCTGCATCTCCGTGACGCTTTGAAAACCAATTTCAGCAGTGATCCACAGTAATGTGACACTTATCTGTGGTGTTCCTTACTAAGCTGTCCCCCTCATTCTATTTTCTCCCCTGTAAACTCCGCCTCCACTAAGCATAGTGTGCTGAATGAATAAAGAGCCTTTTCTCCTCAATCCGTTAAGTTTTTTTATACTCGCAAACACACAGACACAGCAAAGAAAAGTAAGATAACCTGGGGCAAAAGGGCTGATAACACTAGATGGGGGGAGAAACAAGGACAGCTTGCTTACAGTTGCACTGCAATAATAATCAAAGGTATGGGAATGGCCGCCTGATGGACCTTGTACCCTCCCCTGGAGTTGAGTGCAAGAGACACTGAACTCCCCCCAAGCCTCAGGACATTTGGGAGAGGAGGATGTGGAATGTGGCAATAATGGCATCAGGTTCAGCATAGGGACTCTAGCATCCAGCTGCCTTTCATGAACCTCAGCTAGATGCCTCAACATGTCTGATTGCTCCCTCATAATTTAGTTATATATCTCTTCCTGCAAGGCACTCTCTTGTTCCCTGCATGGTCTACAGCAGGGGTAGACAACCTATGGTACGGGTGCCGAAGGCGGCACGCGAGCTGATTTTCAGCGGCACTCACGCTGCCCAGGTCCTGGCCACCCGTCTGGGGGCTCTGCATTTTAATTTAATTTTAAATGAAGCTTCTTAAACATTTTAAAAACCTTATTTACTTTACATACAACAATAGTTTAGTTATATATTATAGACTTATAGAAAAAGACCTTCTAAAAACGTTATAATTATTACTGTTATGTGAAACCTTAGATCAGAGTGAATAAATGAAGACTTGGCACAGCACTTCTGTAAGGTTGCCAACTCCTGGTCTACAGTCTTCCCTGTCCTTGTGCAGGTTGTTGGACATGCACTGAGCTCCTGTCTTGTCACTCTCAGAATTGCGCATTAATTAATTATGTCCTCCTAAGACGTCTTTTTCTGCCTTCTAATCTGGGAAAGTCTCTGTCCTGGGGTGGAGGAAGCACCGGCAGACCAGGTTTCAGCTGCAAAGAATACAAAGCACAGGTAGCATTGACAGTGCATACATTGTTTCTGGTGCAAGGTTAATTTTTTTATAAAAGAAACACTCCTCAATGCACTTCCCTGCAAGCCGCAACGTAATCGCAACTGCTGGCTACTGCAAGAGTTGATTTTCTGCTTCGGCTATGTTGAGTAAGGCCACGAGACATGGATGAGAGGTCTTAAGAACATAAGAATGGCCATACTGGGTCAGACCAAAGGTCCATTGAGCCCAGTATCCAGTCTACCGATAGTGGCCAATGCCAGGGGCCCCAGAGGGATTGAACCTAACAGGTAATGACCAAGGGATCTCTCTCCTGCCATCCATCTCAACCGTCTGACAAACGGGGTCTAGGGACACCATTCCTGGCTAATAACCATGAATGGACTTAACCTCCATGAATTTATCTAGTTCTTTGAGTGCTTGCTCATATCGATTCCAATTAAGTGTGCGTGCGCCCCGTGCACGTTCGCCGGAAGTTTTTTACCTTAGCAACACTCGGTGGGTCGGCTGGGCGCCCCCTGGAGTGGCACCGCTATGGCGTCGGATATATACCTCTGCCGACCCAACCACCCCTCAGTTCCTTCTTACCGCCCATATCAGTCGTTGGAGCAGTGGAATGCGGTTTTACTGACCTCCACCTCCCTAGCTACTCGTAGTTCTCTATTTTATTTTTGTGTATATAGTTCAAAGTTATATAGTTATAGTTAATTTTTATCATTCATAGTTAGTGTTATAGTTAAGAGGGGTTCAGGGATTAGCCCCTTCCTTGCACCCAGTGCCGGGGCCCATGCCCGGTTCGCCAGGTTTCAAACCATGCTCGGCCTGTCACAAGCCGATGCCGACAGGAGATCAACACGACTCCTGTCTTAAGTGCCTCAGGGAATCTCACTTGGCAGAAAAGTGTCGCATTTGCAAGGCTTTTAAGCCGAGAACAAAAAAGGAGCAGGACTTTTGGCTAAAACAGCTCCTCATGGAGGCGGCTCTTACCCCTCCGCCTTTGGCACCGACCGCTGGTCAATCGGCAGGCAGAAGCGCCTCCTCGGCACCGGACTGCGCTGGTACTGCCAAGGCCTCTTGGCACCGGCCATCGCCGGCACCAGAGTCAACTCAGCACTGCTCCCTCTCCCCGAGGTCGAGAGAGCCTAAGATTCCTGCTGCTTCCGTGCCACCTGCACCGCAGCCAGAGAGCTTGTCTAAGTCGGATCGCCCGGCACTGACACCTGCCGCGGCACCGACGACGTTAGCATCGTCGATTCCGGTCCCACAAGGGCCATCGAGTCCGGTGCCTGTCAGCTCCCTGGTGCGAGCCGTGGTTGAGCTTACTATTCCATCCACGCCGGAGACATTCTCAACGGCGAGGGATCTGATTGCTATGACAGAGTCGACGCTGCCTCAACCCCCGGCACCGCCGGTGCAGGTAATACAGTCTATCGGCAAGCCTGCCTTGATAAAACCATCCTCTGTTGGCACAGCATGGCGGCACCTTTCACGATTATGGTCCTGCAGACGTTCTAGGTCCCGTCGGTGCTCCTGCTCCTGACACCGCTCGCAGTCCCAGCACCGTTCTCCTCCTCGGTACCGGTTGCACTCGCGGCACCGTTCAGTATCCCGTTCGCTGGCCCGCTACTCTCGACACCGCTCCAGTTCCCGGCACCGCTCCAGGCACCAGGACTCCCGTAGCCGCTTCCGACGTCGAGCCTCAAGATCTCGGTCGACCTCCCAGCACCACTCCGGTCGCAGGTCCCAATCTCGTTCCCGGTACCAGTATGCCTCCTGGTACCAGTCCCCGGTGCTGAGTAGAGCAAGGTCCGCTAGAGACAGAGACTCTTCTCAGGGCTTTTCAGCCCCTCCATGGCCATCCAGACACGCATCAGTGTTGTCCCACGCGAACAGCTCTTATGCACAGGATCGCGATTCCGATGTGCCCACCAGAGTCTTCCAAGAGGCCCAGGCCCAAGGCATACCAGTAGTTCCGTCCCGCTCTGTCTCATCAGAGCACCGAGTGCCAGAGGTGACAGTTAGCCATCCTCCTCCGACTGCTACAGAGGAAGCCCCAGTTCACCCACCGGACTCCCAGGTTCCACTGGAGCAGGAGGTTGCCCAAGAGCAAGAGGCCACACAGGACCTGCTAGTCTCCGGCATCTCCTCTTCCTCTTCTCCAGATGAGGTGGTGGCGGGAACATCCTCCTCGAGCCCTCCTCCAATCGACCTGAGAGCCCATCAGGACCTCCTGAGGAGGGTAGCACTCAATATGAACCTCCAGATGGAGGAGGTCCCGGAGGTAGAGGACCCAGTAGTGGATATTCTGTCGGCAGATGCCCCCACCAGAGTGGCCCTACCGTTTATTCAGACCATCCAGGCCAATGCCGATACTATGTGGCAGTCTCCAGCCTCTATCCCTCCTGGGGCCCAGGGGGGTCGAGCATAAATACATGGTGCCCTCTAAAGGGTACGAGTACTTGTATGTCCATCTTTCTCCCTGCTAACTAGTCGTCCAGTCTGTTAATGAGAGAGAAAGCCATGGCCAGCAGGCACCAGCCCCGAAATCGAAGGAGGCTAGGCGAATGGACTTACTTGGCCACAAAGTGTACTCGGCAGGTGCCCTACGGCTCCGGGTGGCAAATCAACAAGCCCTGCTTAGCCGCTATAATTATAACACCTGGGCGGCAGTAGGTAAGTTTACGGAGCTACTCCCTCAAGACTCCCGCCAAGAGTCTGCTGCCCTCTTAGAGGAAGGGGAAAAGGTGGCCAGAACTTCCTTCCAGGCCTCGTTGGATGCAGCCGACTCAGCAGCCAGGACTCTGGCCTCAGGTGTTGCCATGAGGTGCATCTCATGGCTTCAGGTTTCAAGCCTCCCACCAGAGCTGCAGTATACCATTCAGGACTTACCATTTGATGAAAAAGGTCTCTTCTCATAAAAGACTGACCCCAGGCTGCAAAGCCTGAAGGATAACAGAGTCATAATGCGCTCTCTTGGCATGCATACGCTGGTGACCCAACGTAGGCCTTTCTGTCCCCAGCCTCACCACCCATACTCTGCACCTAGACAAAGACAGGACTTTGGCAGGCGGTGCGGTCGAAGGGGTCGTAGATGACAATCAGGACCCCAAGAGGGCCAAAATCAAGGTCCCTCGAAACCACCAGCCAGACCAAAGACGAACTTTTGAAGGTGCGCCCGAAAGCAGCGTACCAGTTACAGGCCAGGATCCTTCTCCTCCCTTCTCCAACCGTCTCTCTTATTTCCTTCCGGCGTGGTCCCAGTTAACTTCAGATCGCTGGGTCCTACGCATGGTGGAGTATGGGTACCACCTCCAATTTATTTCAACCCCCCCTCCCACCTTCCAACCCCGTCCCTCTTCAGGGACCCCTCTCACGAGCAATTCCTGTTGCAAGAGGTGCAGACGCTCCTCACCATGGGAGCTATAGAGGAGATACCAAAGGACGAAAGGGGCAAGGGGTTTTACTCCCGTTATTTCCTAATCCCCAAGTCGAAGGGAGGTCTCAGACCTATCCTAGACCTGCGAGGACTCAACCAGTTTGACAAAGTTGAAGTTCTGCATGGTATCCCTGGGGACCATTATCCCAGCCTTGGATCCTGGAAACTGGTATGCCGCCCTCGATATGAAGGACATGTACTTTCACATCGCCATTTTTCCTCCACACAGGAGGTACCTCCGCTTCGTAGCCAACCGTCAGCACTTCCAGTTTACGGTCCTGCCGTTTGGCCTTTCTGCAGCCCCAAGGGTATTTACAAAGTGTACGGCCGTAGTCGCCGCCTGTCTCCGCTGATGTCAGATACACGTTTTTCTGTATCTGGACGATTGGCTCATTTGAGGGGCCTCCGAGACACAAGTCACCGAGCATGTGGGCATCGTCAAGGACCTATTCACACGTCTAGGCCTGATGATCAATATAGAAAAATCCACTCTGGTTCCCATGCAGAGGTTAGACTTCATAGGAGCTATCCTGGACTCCAGTCTAGCCAGGGCCTGCTTACTGCAGCTGTGGTTTCAGGCGATGGCAATAATCACCCGAGGTCTACAGAATTTCCCGATGACCTCGGCTCACACTTGTCTCGGTCTCCTGGGGCAAATGGCTGCCTGCATGTTCGTAACCAAATATGCCAGACTCTGCCTCCATCCTCTCCAAGCTTGGCTCAACTCGGTATACCACCCGGGCAGGGACCCAATAGACACGATAGTCACCATTCCCTCGAGCACCCTAGGCTCCCTAGACTGGTGGCTAACTCCCTCCCTGGTGTGTACAGGGCTGCCGTTCCATCCGCCCCAGCCCTCAATGTCCCTGACGACGGACACGTCATCTCTCAGCTGGGGTGCTCACCTCGGACTCCTTCGTATTCAAGGCCTCTGGTCATCTCAGGAGCTGGCATTACACATAAATGTCCGAGAACTGAGAGCAGTCCGCCTGGCATGCCAGGCGTTCCAGCAACATTTACAAGGCCTTTGTGTCTCAGTGTTTACAGACAACACAACGGCCATGTACTACATAAACAAGCAGGGAGGGACACGATCCTCCCCCCTTTGTCAAGAGGCCATCCAACTTTGGGACTTTTGCATAGCCCACTTGATAGACCTCGTAGTGTCCTTTCCCCAGGGGTTCGGAACACTCTAGCGGATCGACTCAGCTGGTCCTTCCTGTCTCACGAGTGGTCGATCCGCCCGGATGTTATTCATTTTGTTTTCCAGAAGTGGGGATTTCCCCACATAGACCTCTTTACTTCCCGCGAGACCAGGAAATGCCAGATGTTCTGCTCCTTCCAAGGTCTCTCCCTGGGATCGATCTCGGACGCTTTCCTGATGCCGTGGAAGAGCCAGCTGCTTTATGCCTTCCCGCCGTTCCCGCTGGTTCACAAGATCCTGCTAAAACTCCGCAGGGACAGAGCGCGCCTAATCATGATCGCTCCAGGGTGGCCCAGGCAGCACTGGTACACCACGTTGCTTCGCCTATCGATAGCCAACCCAATTACCTTGCCACTCCACCCAGACCTCATAACTTAGGACCATGGCAGGCTTCGCCACCCAGACCTGCAGGCCCTTCACCTCTAGGCATGGCTGCTGCGTGGCTAAACCAGTCAGACTTACGTTGCTATGCATCAGTACGACAAGTTCTCCTGGGTAGCAGGAAACCTTCCACCCGGTCAACGTATTTGGCCAAGTGGAAGTGTTTCTCCTGCTGGTGCAAAACGCATAATCTTACTCCCACTGAGGTCTCGATTCCCTCTATTTTGGACTATCTCTGGTCTCTCAAACAGCAGGGCCTAGCAGTATCATCACTGAGGGTACACTTGGCAGCCATCTCTACCTTCCACCCAGGGGAAGATGGCTGTTCCGTGTTCTCACACCCTATTGTTTCGAGGTTCCTCAAGGGCTTGGAGCGCTTATACCCCCAAGTATGCTGCCCAGCCCCGACCTGGGACCTCAACCTGGTTTTAACCAGGCTTATGTCTCCCCATTCAAGCCGTTAGCAGCCTGCTCGCTACTCTACCTATCTTGGAAGACAGCTTTCCTCATAGCCATTACATCGGCCAGACAAGTCTCTGAGCTTAGGGCCCTTTGTCATAAACAGATAGCTAAGGGTTAATGTCTCTTTCACCTGAAGCACCTGACCAGAGGACCAATCAGTAAACAGGATTTTTTTTCAACTCTGGGTGGAGGGAAGTTTGTGTCTAAGTCTTTGTCTGTCTGCCTGCTTTTCTCTCAGCTTTGAGAAGTGATTTCTGTTTTCTAATCTTCTGTTTCCAAGTTGTAAGGACAAAGAGATCAAATAGTGAGTTATATGATTTCTTTTCTTTGGTATTTACATGTCTATAGTTGCTGGAGTGCTTTGATTTGTATTCTTTTTGAATAAGGCTGTTTGTTCAATATTCTTTTAAGCAATTGACCCTGTATTTTGTCACCTTAATACAGAGAGACCATTTTTATGTATTTTTCTTTCTTTTTATATAAAGCTTTCTTTTTGAGACCTGTTGGAGTTTTTCTTTACTGGGAAACTTCAGGGAAATTGAGTCTGTACTCACCAGGGAATTGGTGGGAGGAAGAAGTCAGAGGGAGAACTGTGTGTGTTAGATTTATTCGCCTGACTTTGCATTCCCTCTGGGTGCGGGGGGAAAGAGAGATTAACTCTCGGTAATTCTGTTCTCCAGGACTGGAAAACGGGGAGGGGGGAGTCCCTCTGTTTAGATTCACAGAGCTTGTGTCTGTGTATCTCTCCAGGAGCACCTGGAGGGGGGAAGGGAAAAAGGATTATTTCCCTTTGTTGTGAGACTCAAGGGATTTGGGTCTTGGGGTCCCCAGGGAAGGTTTTGTGGGGACCAGAGTGCCCCAAAACACTCTAATTTTTTGGGTGGTGGCAGCCGTACCAGGTCCAAGCTGGTAACTAAGCTTGGAGATTTTCATGCTAACCCTCATATTTTGGACGCTAAGGTTCAAATCTGGGACTAGGTCATGACACCCTTACAGTGGATCCGCTGTACGCTGTGTTCCATAGGGACAAGGTGCAGTTGCGGCCACACCGAGCATTCCTCCCTAAGGTGGTTTTGGCCTTTCATGTTAACCAGGACATCTTTCTTCCGGTCTTCTTCCCGAAGCCACACTCAACGCGACGGGAGCAACAATTGCATTCCCTGGATGTCCGTAGAGCGCTCGTATTTTATATAGAGCGGACAAAACCCTTTCGTAAAACGCCCCAACTCTTTGTCGCGGTAGCAGACCGGATGAAAGGCCTATCTGTTTCCTCTCAGAGGATCTCATCTTGGGTGACGGCATGCATCCACATTTGTTATGATTTGGCTCATATTTCCCGAAGCCACATCACCGCGCATTCTACCAGGGCTCAGGCTTCATCTACCGCCTTCCTGGCTCGTGTACCTATCCAGGAGATATTTTGCGCAACTACCTGGTCTTCTGTCCACACCTTTGCTTCACATTATGCTCTGGTTCCACAGTCCAGAGATGATGCAGCCTTTGACTCAGCAGTTTTGCATTCTGCAACATCTCACTCCGACCCCACCGCCTAGGTAAGGCTTGGGAATCACCTAATTGGAATCGATATGAGCAAGTACTCGAAGAAGAAAAGACGATTACTCACTTTTGTAACTGTTATTCTTCGAAATGTGTTGCTCATATCCATTCCAAACCTGCCCTTCTTCCCCACTGTCGGAGTAGCTGGCAAGAAAGAACTGAGGGGCAGTTGGGTCGGAAGGGGTATATAGTGGCGCCGCTCCAGGGGGTGCCCAGCTGACCTGCCAAGTGTTGCTAGGGTAAAAATCTTCTGGCGAACGTGCACGTGGCGCGCGCGCACCTAATTGGAATGGATATGAGCAACACATCTTGAAGAACAACAGTTACAAAGGTGAGTAACCGTCTTTTCTCTTTTAAACCCTGTGATAGTCCTAGCCTTCACAAGCTCCTCAGGCAAGGAGTTCCACAAGTTGACTGTGCGCTCAGAAGGTAGGTTTTCCATTGGTCAGATCATCCTAGCAGACCTTCTTTGCACCTGTTCCACTTTGAATTCATCTTTCTTAAAGATGGGAGACCAGAACTGCATGCAGTATTCCAGAAGAGGTCTCACCAGTGCCTTGTATAACGGTACTAACACCTCCTTATCTCTGCTGGAAATACTTTGTTTGATGCATTCTAGGGCCATGGCTCCACTGAAGAGTTGCAGCGCTGGTGGTGGGTTTACAGCGCTGCAACTTAGTAACTGTCCACACCTACAAGGCACATCCAGCGCTGCAACTCCCTGGCTGCAGCGCTGGCTGTACACCTGGTCTGCTTGGAGTGTAACGATTGCAGCGCTGGCTCATCAACTGTGTCCATCAAAAGCGCTGTTGTTGGTCTCCAGGGTATTAGGAGGTATCCCAGAATGCCTGTTCACAATAAACCGGAAGAGTGGCTGAACTCCATCTGGGCTCCCCGGAGCTGCTTATCTAAAAAACAAAGACAGCTGCTTTTTGCTCGAGCGAGTGGAGGCAGACAGGGGAATTGCTTTGGAAGGTTCACAGCTGTTTGCTTTTGAGTAGAGAAGCCACACGGCGGAGGGGGAGGAGGGAGTCTGTGTTGAGCAGCTGCTTATGTGATCTGAAGGCTATTTAGGAGTGCATAATTTGCCTTTAGTGAATAAGAGAGCGGTGAGGGAAGGGCTCGAAACTTTTAAATTGATTGCAGGTTGGTGATGTGTATGTTCCAGTCCTTAGAACTTGCGAGACAGGGAGCTGACAGCTCCAAAAATCCACTCTCTCTCTCTCTCCCCCACTCTCCCCATCACCCCCCTCTTTTGAAAAGCACGTTGCAGCCACTTGAACGCTGGGATAGCTGCCCATAATGCACCACTCCCAACAGCGCTGCAAATGCTGCAAATGTGGCCACACTGCAGCGCTTTCGCTACACAGCTGTACTAAGACAGCTGTAACTCCCAGCGCTCTACAACTGTAAGTGTAGCCATACCCTAGGACTGCATTCGCCTTTTTCATGGCTGCATCACACTGATGACTCATAATTGTCCTGTGATAAACCAATACACCCAGGTCAGAGATCCCAAGTTTCTTTCAGAGCCCCCATTTACTCACACATCTCAGTTCTTTGTTCCCGAGCTGGGTCTCTGCTCAGATTCCCTGTTGAGAGTGTTGATCTGTGAATCATTGGAGCTTGTATTGTTTCTCTGGACTCCTTGTTGATCTGGGTCAGTTTCAGCCAGTCCCTTAATGACTCTATTCATTCCATGCAAACAGGGAGGTGAGACATATGCACACACTTATGTCTCTTAGGCCTTGGCTACACTGGAGATTTGCAGCGCTGGTAGTGGCTTTACAGCGCTGCAACTTACTCCCCCGTCCACACTGGCAAGGCACATATGGCACTGTATCTGTCTGGCTACAGAGCTGGTTGTACTCCACATGGACCAGAGGAGTAAAGAGAACAGCACTGGTGCTGCAGCGCTGGAGTGCCAGTGTAAACAGCGATTAATCTTAGTACACTGTAACTGACCTCCGGAATTTTCCCATAATGCTTTTAACTAAAGAACTCTTTGTTTTGTTATGATGCCTCTTTTTGTTTTGTTGTGAACTTGGGGCTCTGGGAGCTGCTTATCTAAAAAACAAACACAGCTACTGTTTGCTCGAGGAGAAGCAAGCAGGGAATGTCCACAGCTAGTGTTTGCTTGAGGAGAGAAACAGCACGGCGGGAGGGAGGGAGTCCGTGGGAGCAGCTGTTTATCTGATCTGAAGGCTATTTGTATTTAAGAGTGAATGAGAGAGGGATAGGAGAAGTGGTCGGAATTTGCAAGGCAGGGAGCTAACACAGTGTCGGCTCCAAAAATCCACTCACTCTATTTTTAATAATTAATTCCAGGCCTCATATGGGTCTGTCACCATAGTATTTGAGTACCTATGTATTACCTGTGCAGGTCCCATAAGGCTTGCTGGATGGGCCAAAGTACACAATATAGTTTTTTTGCCAGGTGTTTAGGAAACCAGACTGGCAGCGATTGAATACCTGGAAAAGAGGTGTAGCTAGGGAGAAGGAAAAAGAAAGAAGTGGTTGATGGTGGTTGAAGTACTGTCCGCAGCTGAAGGGGATATTGGATTACATTTTTTGCACAGTGGAAATATAATTTTGTTTTGGATGAGATTTAATTCTGAAAAAATAACATTTTGTTTATGTTGCAGGAGCTGCAATTACTGGTGACAAAGTACTTAGTTCATTATTTTACAGCTGGTGTTAGGACTTGCTCTGTAAGCCAGTGTAGGATGTGCTTAAAACAGAAGCAGATAATTTGATTCAAGTTTGGGTGTTAGTATGCTGACAGTTTTGATAATTAGCAAACCTGAAACCTCCCCTCATTTTTTAGCAGAACTTTTTGTAAATGTCTTTAAAAGTGACTCATCTCCTTTGTCCTTACAATTTACTTACCTGAGGACATCTTATGAGTTCTTTGAGTGCCTGTCCATGTGTGTATTCTGCTCTAGGAGAACATGCGCCTGGGACGGGAGAATTTTTTTGCTAGCAGAGTCCCTTTGCTCCATGGATGTACCCTGACTATCCTTGTGGTCTGTACTCAAGGTATAATGGATGGTTGGGAAACAACCACCACTCCTGTTCTTTCTCACCATCCTGGCCTGAGACTGAGCGGTTCAGTGTCTGCACGTCTTAGCTTAGCTTTTGAGAGTTGTGCATAGTTTTACAAATAGATTTTAGTATAATTAAATATGGGTTAATTGTAAGGATTTGCTTGCATGCCTGTTCCACCCTATCCTCCATATTTAGTGAGGAAATTTAGTTTTTCTGTAATGGCCCCAAATCCTTTGGATTTAAATTTTGTGGGTCCTGTGGGGGAGCTTTTCCCCTTAATGATATTCACTTCTGTTGTGTTTAGGGGAGTTCTAGCTAAGTGTGGTACATGTATATCATTCTGAGAACAAAAACATTCAGGGAAGTGAGACTGAAAATGCATTTGTTAGACCACTCTAAGCAGGCAGTCTCAAACCTGGGACTGTCTGATCCATTCTACCTCCCGCACAATAGACTGCAGGAATGAGTCGTGCTATGTGTGTTAGCTTCAGGGCTCACTTCTCAAAGGACTTAGGTAGGAAGTCTTAGAAGGCGTTATGAGAGGGTAGTGAGAGACACTCTTCCAAAGAGATAAGGAGCAGATCTCTGTCATCAGATGTTGGCTGTATGTGTGTTCCCTCTGTGTGCTGTCCCAGATTTGTGCAGGTAACTGGCACAGAAGATCTCGAGTGAACCACCCAATGATCACAAAATCCATTAAAGTACAAAAGCACCTGGCCAGGTTTATTGTCAACGAAGCATATTACTGGTGCCTTATATTTCCTACAAGTGCACTCAATACATGTATGCCCATGACAATGGACACAGCTCAATTAGTGGAAGGACTTTTCATTATCTGTTTGGGTGGCCAAAGATATTCCCTCTGAGATGCCTCTTTATACCCAGATACAAACAAGTTACGTATTGCTCCTCTGATGTATCTAGGTGCCACCCATTACCTTGTACGTGTTGGTTTGATCAGAACATCTCTATTCATCATACTGTCATCCTGACCTTATCTTAAGAGAGGTTAGCATGTTCCTGTTATCTTTGGGGAATGGGTTGAGGTGTTCTAGTACCACCCTTCTGGAGTGTGTGTGCATGAGTGTTCTGTGTCTAGCACCTCTTAGGAATGTGTGTTTTTGCAATATGAGCCTTGTTCTTGCCAGATTCTGGGAGCAGGGCCTGCCTCTTGCTCATAACTTGACTTTGCTTTATATCAGCAACGCTTTGACCACTACTTTAGCCCAGTCTTCTCGCCTCATCCCAGGCCTCTGAAACAAGGACTTGTGTTTCAGGCCCTCTTCCTACTACAACCTTCATGTAGATCTTTGAGGAAAAAGATGTTTGCTGTGCTCCAGAGAAGATCTCATGTCCCAGTATGGATCCTGATGAGGTTTTGATGAGGTCCTGATGAGGTTTTGTGAAAGGACACCATACTGACAGCTCGATATTGAAAGAAAAGCCCTCTGTGTCTGCCCCAGTGCAGAATCTATCAGTACACAGATGTATTCAGTACTGAGAAAGTACCGTCTGCCTCTAAACCTTTGGCACTGGCGATACCATTGGCTCTGGAAAAAGGCTTTGACCCAACTAGACCATCAGCACCACCAGGTGAGCCAGTATTGAGCACTGTGTCCCAGGGAATGTTTGTGACTCAGGGCCCTGCACCATCTCCAGCATTGGTACCACGTAGATATCCCCTTTTGTCAGGATTATAGTTACCTCTGCCTATGAGATACTAGACTGTCACTGGTACAGACTCTCCAGACAGTACCAACCAGAGTAAGGCTATACCCATGTTTATATCCAAGATGATGTCTGAGCTCCATTTAAATCAGAACATTCACTTAGCAATATTTTTTTTTCTAAACCTCATTGTAATCATGATGAAGCTAGATTACATACCCTGAATGTTTGTAGGGCATTAGTCTTTTATCTCCCAAGAACCAGGTCTTTAGATCTTCCCTGAGGCTCTTTCTTTTGTTTGCAGAGAGTCTGAAGAGTGAATACTCCAGTTTCCACCCAACCACCATTGTCTAAGTGGTTACATGATGTATTGTATCATGTAGTGAGATAATGAAGATAGTCCCACCAGCTAATCTTAGGGCTCATTCAACCAGGCCTCGGTGTCTGCCCTCAGGAACATTTCCACTGGGATTATCTATAAAGCTGCCACCTGGAGTTCCATTCACAGTTCTTCTAGACATTTATTTGTTGGTAAAGGCTTCTAAAGCAGATGCCTGTCTTGATGCTGCAGTTTTTCAGTCAGTGGTAGATAACTCTGAGCACCACCACCATACTTAAAGCATTTCTTTAGAGTCACTTAGAGTGGTATACTCACATGGACAAGCATGAAGTCACCTGTACAGTACTGGAGTTCTTTGAGATGCTACCCATGTGTATTCCATGACTTGCCTTTCTTCACCTCTGTTTGAGTACTTCTATGCTATTATGGGTTTTGCAGTAGAGAAGGAACTGGAGTAGTAGTTGGTCCCACACTATGCTATATACCCTCAGAACAGGGCTGAACAGACCAGGGTGGATTTGGTTGAAATCAAATTGATTTAAATCACTAGTCAGGAAGACTCAATTTAATAATGAATTTCTACATGAAAGTGCATTCTTGTTGGTTTTTATAACTTTAATACATATTCTTCACAGGTAGAGGAACTTCATTACAATCCAAATCGGGTCTCTTTTACAGCCTGCTGCCATTCAGTATAGGTTTTCCCTTCTAGTGAGAAAATGTATGATAGATCTCAAATCAATGAAGGCTACACTCAGAAAGACCTCAAGACTTCTGGAATATGCTGCTCAAACAGTTTCACTTTTGTTTCCACTTCCTGTCCCTTCCTTCTCACATTTATCTTCAGACTTCTTCTCCTTGTCCAGATCTATTCCACCCCCAACAGTCTTTTATGCATTTAACATTTTTAAACTTTGCACTTTTAGAGAGAGGAATTGACCCTGTACACAAATCTGCAGAGGGACAATAGGGTTGAGGTTTGTTATTTCTCTCTCTTATTTATTTATTTAAAAACATTTTTACTGTTAACAAGCATGTTATCTCTGGAGACACAAATCCACAGTTTGAGAACTGCAAAACTAAGCATCTCTGATGGTATCTTCAAGACTGAGCACTGAATCCCATTGGATATGTGAAAAGATTAACCTAACTAATCTGCACAGAAGCCCCTGGAACCCCATAACATTGGGTCCCTAATCCATGAACTAGTGGAACTCATTTACAAATTTTTTCTTAAACATTACATGAATATATTGTCTCATACTATAGAATTAGAGTTTATAATCCCTATTCCATGATGAGCTATCTTTTGAGCTATAATATATCTTAATTAAAACTGTCTTTAGATAGTTATCAAAAAGCATTTTATCAAAAAAATCTGATTTTTTAAAAAATCCATGATTTTTATCCACCCTGGAACAGACACCACTAGCAAAAAAAACCCCAACTCCAGTCTCTGGCCACGGGGTGCATGTGCACCTAGAGTAGAATATGCATTTGGACAACACTTCTTGAAGAACTCATGTTAATGTATGTGTAAGTACATTTTCTTTACCCTCACTATAAAAAAAATTTGTGCATTTAGGCTAACGAGCTTCTGAAAAGTAGAATTCCTGGAAAAAGTGAATTATCTCAAGCCCAGGAGCAGATGGCTGTGTTTCAGAACAGACTCAAGGAACAAAGTAGTCAATTGCAGATAATGCATCAAAAAGCACATGACCTGGAACTACAACTAGAGTCTTCTCAAAAGGTAAAAAAAAAAACCCCTCTCTTAAATGTGCCAATCACAATTAACTTTGTGTTAGAATATAGCTTTGAAATGTGATCTTGCAATCAAAGAGAGTTATGCTGTGTTGCTCTGAAAAGTTTTTGGAAGAGTCCACTAATGAACACTTAGATTCTGCATGAAGTAATATTAATGTTTCCATAAAAGGCTGTGGATCAATGGCACTGAAGCCGTTCTTTAGCATGTTGTTAGGTGATGATTACTGTTCTTTTGGAGGTGTTGACTTACAGATGAGACATAAAATCAAGATCTTGACTATTAGGGATTGATAGCAATCTTTCTAAGAGGTAATGACTAGGTTCTGGCTACATTTAAATTTGGGTCATAACATTCTTTCTGTCTAAATTCACCCTGCAATTTCAGTTGTAGATGGTGGTCTTTGCTACTAGACCTAAACTGGTATATAATGTTGAGATGCTTCATCCCCAAAGTGGCTGCATTTCAATGGTTGTTGAAGTGATCCATGTATAGAGATGTTAGAGATTGCTTTGATTCATTGAGATGAAAGGTGCTGTATAAGTGTAGGATGATTACTCTATAGTTATACAAGAATGTTTCAGAAGTTACCCTTAAGGTTTACATGAGAACAAAACTTAATTGTCTTTAATCATGTTAGCTTCAGACATAGAGATAAGTGAAAGCTTCTGTTGGTCTCCAGGTTCATAGATTTGTTCATTAAATATATAATTTATATCAAGACCATCAATTTAAGATTCACAGTCTGATACTTTAAAATATTACCCATTGGGGAAAGTCCTACAAATTTATTTTTATTATAGAGGTATTAGTTATGGCTCCTTAATTAAAGTTGAGTGGAGTGTTTTTGTCTATAAAGCAGGGATTCAGCTTCTTTGTTGGTTATGAAGAATACAATCTGCTCCCCAGAATTACAGCATGTGCTCTTTGAGTATAAAATGAATTTTCTAAGAATTGACAAGTAAATAAACCAATTAATTGTAAGTTAAAATTAATTTACTAATGGGTTCTTTAACCAGTACAGCACCATGTATCAGATCATATTTTGTCCTGAATGATTTAATCTCAGGCATTTACACAAACTACACACAAATTGGTAGGAAGGTAAATATTAAGTAGATTAAGTGCACTGGGTAGTTCTTGAACAGAAATACTTACAATTAGTGGTCACTTTTCCCATTATTCTTCATAAATGAAAATCTCTCCTTTTAGCAGAAGCTGGAGAGCATTATTCTTTGAATTCTTGCTCATGTCGATCCCATTTTAGGTGTGTGGATGCTCACGTGCACAGTTGTCAGAGATTTCTGCCTTAGCAGTATCTGTAGGGCTGGCTGTCGCGCCCCCTGGAGTGGCACTCCCATGCAGCGGTATATCAGGTGCTACTGGGCCCTGTGAGGTCCTCTCAGTTCCTTCTTCCCACCCATTATGGTTGGTTGGAGCGCCTTGTCTTGCTTCGCAAGAGTAGCAGTGGTTATCTATTGACTGTTTAGTGGGGCCGCGGAAGGAGTTCCCAGCCAGTGATGGGACCTTCAGGTCCCAAAGCGGTCTGGTGGCTAAGGAGCAAGGCCAACCAGCTCTGTAGGTGCCATGCCAGGTGACCAATGCAGCTCTGCTCACATCACCAAAGGGGAAAGCCACCAGGGTGCTGCTGTGTAGGCTAGCGGGACATCCTGGATAGCTCAGAGGTTTGAGCATTGGCCTGCTAAACCCAGGGTTGAGAGTTCAGTCCTTGAGGGGGCCATTTAGGGAACTGGGGTAAAAATCTGTCCGGGGGTTGGTCCTGTTTTGAGCAAGAGGTTGGACTAGCTGACCTCCTGAGGTCCCTTCCAACCCTGATATTCTATGATTCTATCCCAGGTCACCGGATCGTAGGCGCAAGTCTCCGTTGCTGCGACCTCGGGACCCTGCACCACAGTCTGGCTTGCTGGCCAGAAGGCCTCGATCTCCATCAAAATCCCCTCCTACTAGGTGAGGGACTCCAGACTCGTGGTGCTGCTCCCCGTACCACCAGTGCCAGTGACCATCTGGCCATAGGTTGCCTAGAGGCTGAAAACCATCTCCCAGAAGATCTCATCGTCGTTGGTCTCTGTCCTGGAGGGATCGTTCAGGATCTTGGTGGTGTTCATGCTCTCCCTGGTACCTGTCCCCCCCCGTCGATCGCGTACCAGGTTCAGTAGGCAGACCAAGGCCTCAACGGCCCTGCTGTGGTCACTGGAGGGACAATGGTCAGGGTCGGACTGTGATTTTAGCCCGTCACAGACCTGGGGTGACTCCTCTGTGATGTGGGAGGTGGAGGTGGCTCTGGCCATGGTGCTGACTTAGCAGGGGCCGTGGCCTCCCCAGAGGCCATACTGGGGCCCGTGGAGGGTGCCAGTAATGCTGGTCCAGTACTCCCAGCCCTCCGTGGCCGCATTGGACAAACCAGCTGATGCACTGCCGGTGCTGCAATCAGAACACAGTACTGTGGCGGAAGCAGAGCCTGCGCACCATACCCTGACGCTAAGGGAGCACTCCCCTGACAAGGAGTGGATGACACCATCCCTCAGGTGACACAATCGTCTTCGAGGAGGTGGCCAAACCATCCCACATCGCAGTCCCCTGGACGACTTTAAGGAGCATCAGGCCCTCCTTAAATGGGTGGCTGAAAATCTTGGTCTGCAGATTGAGGAGGTCACTGAGGCAGCAGACGACTTCTTCAGTGTCATTTCGGCCACCACACCAGCAAATATTGCATTGCCCGTCTACCTGGGGTGCTTGAAATAGTCAAATCTGCGTGGCAAACCTTCTCATCTATTCCGTTGGCCTCAAAGAAAGCATATAGTGCCAGTGGTTGCTTATCTGAGACTTTTTGGTGGTGTTTTCCAAATATACCTGTACCTTGGTGACTGGTTGATAAAGGACTGGTCTCTGGATCTGATGTGCAGACATCTCGACCTGGAGAGTTCCACTTGTCACGACCTGAGGTTGATAATAAACGAGAAAAAAATCAGCCTTAACAACAGTACAACACATGCAATTCATCGGTGCAGTCCTCAACTCCACTCGGGCCAGGGCCTTCCTCCCCAAGACTCAGTTTCAGGCCATGGCGGACCTCACTGTGGGCCTGCGGGACCACCTGCTCACCACCGCCCACATGGGTCTGAGGCTGTTGAGCCACATGGCAGTATGTACTTATGTGGTTGGGCACACACGACTCCACCTCAGACCTCTTCAGGTATGGCTAGCGTCCGTCTGTGTCCCTAACCGGCATATCATCGTCAGGATCCAGACTGTCATCCCTCATCTGGTGGCAGGATCCCACGTCGGTGTTGGAAGGAGTTCCCTTCACGGCCCTTGCCTCATTGGTGAACCTTGTCTCTGATGCCTCGGGTCTGGACTGGGGAGCCCACCTGGCTGCTTTCAGCACTCAAGGTCGTTGGTCCAGTCGTGATGGTTCCCTGCATATCAATGTCGGGGAACTCAGAGTGGTATGACTAGCCTGCCAAGCCTTTCTGCCTCATGTACAAGACAGGATGGTTCAGGTCCTGATGGACAACATGGCTATGGTCTTCTATATCATCAGGCCGAGCAGAGCCAGGTCGTCTGTCCTTTGCCAGGAGGCCCTCTGCTCTGGGACTTCTGTCTACAGCACAACATCCATCTTGTGGCTGCTCACCTTCCAAGTCCAAAAATGCCTTGGCAGATCACCTCAGCAGGATGTTCTTGTCTTTCCACAAGTGGTCCTTTCATCTGGAGGTGGTCAGTTCCATCTTATGAAGGTGGGGAACTCCCCGGTGGACCTTTTCACGTCCAGGCAGAACAGGAAATGCCACATCTTCTGCTCGATTAGAGGCATGGACAGAGGAGCCCTGTCAGATGCTTTTCTGCTCCCATGGTTGGAGGCCCTGTTGTACTCCTTCCCTCTGGTGCCATTGCTACCCAGAATCCTCCTGAAAATCAAACAGGACAGGGCGAGGGTCATCCTAATAGTGCTTTCTTGGCTCCACGAACTCTGGTTCATCATTCTGCTGGACCTCTTGGTGACGATCCCGTTCCAGCTACTGCTAAGGTCGCAACTGTTGTCCCAGAACCCCGGCAGTCTTCTGCACCCTAACCTGCTGCGATACATCTGATGGCTTGGCTGCTGCACGGCTAAATGCGCAGGAGCAGCAGTGCTCGGCTGAGGTTCAGCACATTCTGTTGGAAAGTAGGAAGCCCTCCACCAGAGCGACCTACTTGGCCATGTGGAAACGTTTCACCTACTGGATTGCGGACAACGGTGTTTGTCCTGAGCAAGCTTCGCTGCAGCTTATTCTGGACTACCTCCTTCATCTTAAGCTCCAAGGCTTGTCTCCTCAATGATCAAGGTCCACCTGGCTGGCCTTCTACCCACTGTTCGAGGGCCGGTCGGTTTTTGCACAGGACATCATGGCCAGATTCCGTAAGGGCCTAGAGGACATCTACTTGCATGTCAGGGACCCTATCCCTCTGTGGGACTTGAATCTGGTGCTGTCACAGCTCACAGGTCCTCTCTTCCAGCTGCTGGCTTCCTGCTCCATCCTTCTCTTCTCCTGGAAAGTTGCATTCCTGGTTGCGGTGACATTGGCCTACCAGGTATCTGAGATTCGATTGCTTACCTTGGAGCCTCCTTACACGATCTTCTACAAGGACAAGGTCCTACTAAGGCTGACGTTTCTTCCCAAGATAGTCTCTCAGTTTTATTTGAGCCAGGACATTTACTTACCAGTCTTCTTTCTGAAGCTGCATAGGTCGGAAGAGCACAGGCTACATGCCCTGGATGTCAGAAGGGCTCTGGCCTTCTACATTGACAGGACCAAGCCATTCCATAAGTCAATGCAATTATTCATTGCTGTAGCCAACAGAATGAGTGGATACTGGACTACCTTTCAAAGAATTACTTCTTCGATCACTGCCTGCATTTGCTGCTTCTACGATCAAGCATAGGTGCCACCCCAGGCAACTGTCACTGTACCAGGGCACAGGCCTCTGTGGTAGCCTTTCTGGCTCATATGCCTCTCCAGGACATCTGTAGAGTGGCCACCTGGTCGTCTGTCCACACTTTTACATCCCGCTATGCCCTGACTCAGCAGGCCTGAGATGATGCTGGCTTCGGTAGGGCAGTGCTGCAAGCCGCTAAGCTGTGAACTCTAAGCCCACCTCCGTGAATACTGCTTGTGAGTCACCTAAAATTGAATCGACATGAACAAGCACTCGAAGAAGAAAAATCGGTTACCTGCGTTTTCATAATTGTTGTTCGAGATGTGTTGCTCATATCCATTCCATTTCCTGCCCTCCTGCTCCTCTGTTGGAGTTGCTGGCAAGAAGGAACTGAGGGCACAGGGCCAGCGGCGCCTGGTATACTGCCGCATGGGAGTGCCATTCCAGAGGGTACCACAACTGGCCCTACAGATATCACTGAGGCAGAAATCTCCAACAACTGCATGTGGATGCACACACATCTAAAATGGAATGGACATGAGCAACAGATCTCAAAGAACAACAGTTACAAAAAGGTAGGTAACCGTTTTTTGTTCAGAGAAACACTCAAAGAATCATCCTCTTTCAAAAGGGTTGTCATTTTGTAGTATTCTCAGTGAGACTGGTGGCACAGGTTGTCATTAGCAAAGATTGCCACTGCTTCCATTCACCTGCTCCTCTCTGCGCTTTGGTAGCATAGGGGCCAGCAGTCTTCCTTGAAGGCAGTTTGACTTTGTTTCCATTGTGAACAATGGGAGGCAGTAGCTATTTTTGTTAAGGGCAGGCTGTGACCTCAGTCCCACTGAGAATGAGGGGTAATGGAGACTGTTTTGAAATAGGACAGCTCTTCGTGAGTGTCTCCGAAATAGAAGATTTTATGTGCCAGCCTGTTTTGAAGGAGAAATTTTCAGTGATCAAAAATAATGCTATGAAATTTATTTTTCATCCTAAAAAATCTACCTGTTGCACTAGGTCTATTCAACAGGGAAGGCAGCAGGGAAGGGGAAACAGAGGAGTGCATTCTGCCCTCTGTGTTCCTCAGCTGATACAGAACACTTGTAAACCCAGCTTAGTTGGCCTGTGTGCTTTGGCTGCTTAGCACTCGTGCAGAATAGTACAGGACAGCTAGCTGGTGAATCTGGCCCTAAAAGCTAAAAAATACTAACCACGTTCAAGTGATTGGAAATATCATGAATAGCACTCTCATTGAGTTCGAGTGTTCTTATTTAGTGTTCATGAGTGAAAATGTTAATTTAAAATGCAAGGGAATTCCTGAATAATACCCCTTAAACTGCATTGACATCTGAGAATACACATCAATGATTTGGGGGTCAGGAGGGAATTACAAGAATGTTGTAAATACCACCAAAACAAGCATTCTAAATTCTAAACTAAGAAATTCAGCTGAGGTCATACTTAGAAGAAACCCATATATAATGAGATACGATGATGCACAGTTGAAACACCTGTGCAACGTTCACACTTGCCTGTAATGACATGAGAAAAAAAAATCTGTTTTTAAAAGTTAGTGTACTGTGGAACCAGTCACTAATATGCATTCATCCTAATGCTGTGGAATTGTGAATTTAAAATATAGTTTAAAAGTGGACACATTTCCTTAAACACACCATAAATCAACGGTGTAAGTCCTCCCACTCTCACGGGCAAGCTTTCTCCGTGGCATAGACAAATCAGCAAGCCCTCCACTTAAGGGACATTTTTTTGGGGGGTGTGTGTGTGTGGAAATGAGGAATATTAAACTGGAAATTTCAGAGAAATTGAAATAGCTGGGTGTTTAGTTCATGTGTAATATTTTATTTTTAAGAATACCAAAGATAAAGAAAGTCTGCTTGCACAGAAGGAAGAGAATCTGAGTAATACAATGCAACAGATGTACAACAATATAGGAGAAAAAGAAGAAATCATTAAAGGTCTTCAAGATGTAGTGACATCAGAAAGGTCTAATTTATCTCTTCTACAACACACTCTTTCTCTCCGCGACATAGAGATAATGCAGTTAAAAAATGAAATTGCTTCAGCCAAGATGAAAGAACAGGAGTGTATTGAAGAATTGAAAGCATATCACAAAAGGGATATTTGTAGACAGTTGGAAGAATGTCACAGAAAAGAGAGAGTAACAGTTAAGGAGGTTTGTGAAGAAGAGATGAATAAAAAATATAAGAATGAACTTGAGCAGTTAAAAAGAGAAAACTCTGCTTTGAATTATGATGAAGATTCTCAGAATTTAAATGCAATAATTATTGATTTAAATAATAAACTGCATGAGTCTGAAATTCATAGAGACAGCTTGTGCAAGCAACTTAAAAATCAAATGGAGGATTTTCAGAGAGAGAAATCTGAAATTGAGCTGAGGTATAAGGATTTAGCAGAAGACCTCAAATTACAGCTTA
Organism: Gopherus evgoodei; assembly: GCF_007399415.2. Taxonomy (NCBI): domain Eukaryota; kingdom Metazoa; phylum Chordata; order Testudines; family Testudinidae; genus Gopherus; species Gopherus evgoodei. The sequence continues at coordinate 8,645,883 of NC_044332.1, read as the reverse complement.
CTAATGCAGAAAAACAGGCTAAGGAAGCACAGGAGTCTAAACAAGAAAAGGAGTATCTGAATGATGAGATCCAAAAGCTTAACTCCTTTATCCAGGATTTAAGTGAAAAGCTGCTCCTTGAGACAAAAAATAACAAAGATTTAAAGCATAAGCACGATGAAGAAATAACTATCTACAATTTGAAGTTAAAAAAGTTAGAGCAGGAGGAAAAATTGTTACAGGCAGTGTCAGAATCACAGAAAGCAGAGCTTGAGAAGATGCAGACTAAATTATGCCAGCATGAAGGTGAAATACAGTTAGTTCGTGAAGAACTGGAGTTCCAACATGGCTTGCGAGTGGACTCGTTTAAAACTGAACTAAAAGACACACGCAGAACTCTAAAGAAGGTCAAAGCAAAGAAGGCCCATAAAAGTTATGAAGCTGATAACATGTCTGAAGAAAATGTGGTAGAACTAGGATCTTTCATAGAAGATGCTGACATATTAACTAAATATCTTGTCTCCACTGAGAGATGGGAGCAGTCACACATATCAGACGACTCTGAACTTCTTGACGCTGAAGAGGGTAGACTTGATAGGTTTGTGCTAGATAGCAGCAACATTTTAGAACCCAACATGGACTCCACAGCAGATAAGTTAATGTTTAGCCCTGATGAACAAAAGTGTCTTAGCAGTGTACTGAAAGGGACTTCTGATGAAACTGAGCTGGACGCTGAGGCTTTTGCTTCATATTTGTCAGGTGACTCCTTGCTGCAAAATGAAATAAATGACAATAAGGAGGTGAAAGATGAAGAGAAAGCAGGCTTGATGGAGAGATGTGTTAAGCTAATTAAGCAGCTCAGTGAAAAAGAGTCAGCACTGAACAAATCCTATCAGGAGACCCAAGAAGCTCTTGAAAAATGGGAAAAAGCAACAGCTGAACTTTCCATTGCCCATTTAGAACTGAATAAGGAGCGAGAAACACGGGTTCGTTGTGAAGAAGAACTTGATCAAAAAGTAAAGAAGGAGAAAGAGCTTGAAAACAAAATAAATTTTCTGGAAACGCAGGGTGAAGTTTGTATTGAAGAATTAGGGCTTGGAATAAAGGTTTCAAAGTCGCATACTTGGCAGGAGATGATAAAAGACCTCAAGCAGGAAAGAGAAACTTTGATGATGCAATTGAGGGCTCAGGAGCAATTAGTAAAAGAAGTTCAAGAGCAGAAAACTGCCTCTGATTCAGTAACGAGTGAAGTACAGTCCCTTTTTGGACGTCAACTAGCTGCTTTGCAAAGCCAAAGGGATCAAATGCAAGCCCAGCTTGATGCCCAGAAGGCCAAAAACCAGACTATGGCTGAACTTCTTGGTCAGAAAACCATAGTAGAAGAGACATTACTTAAAGAACAGGAGGCTCTCAAAGCTGAAATGAGTAATAAAGAACAAAGTTTAACACTCACACTTAGGGAGAATGTAATCTTACAAGAAAGATTGTCTGCTGTAGAGCAGAATCTAATAAAAGCACAAAAAGCTCTGGAAGAGAATCTTGAAAAAAATATACATGATCTTAATATGAAAACGAAAAACTTTGAAAAAGCACTGGAGTGTGAAAGATTGGAATTTGAGGAGAAATTGAAATCCAGTAACTTGGAACTTCAGAAACTTAACACTGAAATACAGGCAAAAAAAACTGAATACACTGAGAAAGAAAACAAACTGACTGAGGAAGTGGCTTATTTGAAGAAGGTTCAGGTAGAACTGGAGAATCACCTTCAGGAGACTGTGCAGAAATCTGCACAAGCCATGGAGGAGGTACAGTCTGAGATGAGGAGACATTATGAAGAGGAAATTAGTAAAATGGAATCTCATCATCTTTCTGAAACAGCAAAAATGAATCTGATACACCAGAAAGAGGTAGGTAGCTCTGATAATGACACAAGGATTTGTATTTCTGAATGCTTGGTAATTTCAAAATTTTCATCCTTCTTTTCAGATAGAAAAGCTAAATGCAGAAATAAAAGACAAGGTGGAAAAACAGCAGAACTTGGAGGAGGAACGAAAAGAACAGATTGGATTAATTAAAAAGGTATTTTTTCATAACAGGCTTATTTAAGAAAGATTCTGCATGTCTGATTTCTTCAGAGATGGAAAACCAACATGGGTTTTTGCAAGAGAACAGATAGTTTTGTTGACTTTGAGACTTCTGTCCTAATGGCTTGTTAATGCTGGAAGGACAAAAGTGCAAAATGTCCACAATCCAGTAAAAATTTTATCCGGATCAGATATTTGCTAGGTCACTCCAGTCCTTGACTCTGGGAGCCAGCCTTACCCTGCTCTGCTGTGAGAACCCCTACTCCTGGGCTGTTCACGCACAGCCTCTGGCATGTAAACTGCTCCTTGGATTGTGCAACTGAATGACACTAGCCAATACCTCCAGTCCCAGACACAACCTTAGGAACCTCCATCTTGCAGTGTCCAGTTATGCCTGCCGGATGCTGTAAGCGTCTATGAGTTTGTCAGTTTAACAAAGAAATTGATATGTATCGGGCTTGTTATCCCAAGGGGAGCCTCTAAAACACTTCAGACCAAGCACACTGCTTCAGGTAGAATAAACAAACACATTTATTAACTAAAGTGATTATAAGTCAAAACATAACAGGTCAGATTTGGTCAAATGAAATAAAAGCAAAACACATTCTAAACTGATCTTAACACTTCAGTGTCCTTACAAACTTAGATGCTTCTCACTACAGGCTGGCTGGTTGCTCTACAGCCAAGCTCTCCCCTTTGATCAGCCTTTAGTCGCTTGGTGTGGTGTCTGTAGATGTAGGTGGAAGAGAGAGGAAGAACATGGCAAGTGTCTTTCCCTTTTATCATGCCCTTTCTTCCCTCTTGGCTTCCCTGCTCCCGAGTCAGGTGAACATTACCTCATCGCAGTTCCAGACTGACCAAAGGAGGGGCATGGCTCCCTCTGGAGTCTAACAGATTCTTTTGTTGCTGCCTAGGCTTGCGTCCTTTTTTCCTGTGAGTTTGGGCTGGGTTTGTCCCATACCTGCCCTGATGAGGTGTGAAGTGCCCCTCTGCTCTCAGAGAGTTTTTGCCTGGGCTTATTTTGAGCCATGAGGATATGTTTTCAGCCTCCTAACTACATACATGAAATTATAACCTATAACATTGCTATAATAATACTGTAACAATACTCAGTGTATCATGAGTCTTCAGAAGACACCCGGCATGACAAACTTTGCATTGCATATCACACAATCATTTTATAAAGGTGAACATGAGGAATGTAGGGTGTTCCCCCGAGGTTCAGAGCATCACGGTGTTCTTCTCTCCAGGTTCATGAAAGAGAACATGATCGTGAAATTAGTGAACTAATTATTAAACATGAAGATGAAATGAAAGAGCTACGTGCTGAACTAATTAAAAAACAGCAGCAACTGTTGGATGAACTTCAGCAACAAATGGAAGGTAGACATAAAACAGAGGTGCAGCATGCTCAGCTCCAGTCACAGGTACAGTATGTATGCACAGTAATTATTTAGGCAAATTTCTTAGCTGTCACAATTTACAGTTAATTCACTTGCAAAGAGGAGGCCTCTTTTCTAACAAAATAAGCTGTCTTTGGAGGAATGCTTTGTGCTATGGTAAAGACTACATTGTTACGCTAAGAGGACTGCAGATACCACCTTCTATGGAAGGGTCTCCAGTGTCCTCAATCTTACCCCTTACTCTTTTGAAATTTGACAAAATTTAGACAATTTGTGAAGGGAAGAAGCTTGCTTATCTTCATAAATATAAATAAGTATCTGCAGTAACCTCTGGGAATGGAGAGAGGCAGACAAAGAATAGGAGGTTAATATGCTTTTTTGGTGTTCTAATCAATAGATATGCATTTTTTTTCTTTGCGTGTTAGATTTGCACAAAATTCTAGTGCAAGGTAGTGTTTTACCCAGTCCCTAATGTTGCTTGACCTCTAGAAATATGAAATAGCAGTTGTATGTGCTTTAATATTGGGAATTGTAAAGTATGGCAGAAAATCAAACTGAAACATAGTCTTGCTTTGGCCAAGTCTTATGAATTGCATGAAGGTAATCTATCACACACAGCTTTACTGCAATGTATATACTGAGTGTATTTTTGTCAGTGTGTCACATCTCTTCTCATGAGTTTTACATGAGTTGAGTCTTCACTAGGTAAACTCTGAATTTAAATATTAAATATTACTCCAAATATCTCTCTGAAGAGTCTATGGACCTTTTAATTGTTAATATTTATTGACTCTGTATTGGATAAGATTGTAATGTTACTTGAATTTACAAGTGGAGGCCCTGATCTTGCAAGCAGTTACGCGCATATATAATTATATGCATGTGAGTAGCCCCTTTGATGATATTTGGCAGGTTGAAGGCCTAAATTCCCTTCTCTCTAAATATTTAATCCATTTTTAAACACCCATTAATTTAGAAATACATAGGATACAATTACTTTTGTGTTTAATCCCTAAATATTGGCCATAAGTATTTGTATATATGTAGAATAGAAACTTCATAATCCATTGTAAAGATTAGTTGCTGCTATTGCTAACTGATAGATATATCAGAACTGAATCAATGAGCAGCACAAGAGAAATGTATATTTGCATCATTGTTTCTATTTCAACACTTCTGATATTGGTTATTCACTCTACCATAGTATTAAATGATAGCCAGTGACAGCTTTGTGAGGCATGATGCACTATGATGGACTCAAAGGGTAAAAGTGGAAATTTGCAGCAATGCTATAGACAATAATAATGTGTATTTTTGCAATTTCCTTTTTACATTTCATAGCTTTCAGAAGATGCTGCAGAGAGGTGGATTGCTGGCAGGCATTCCCTATCAGCAGATAAGCTTAAGAGAAGGAAAAGGCAAAGAGTTTTGTTATAATATCAAACAGACTTTGCTACTGGAAGGAGAGATAGTAAAGACTGTACTCATTAATAAAAAGCTTCTGCAAGCCAGATGAGAACTAGAATCTGTTTTTTCTGCTGTTCCACTTCCAGCCATGAATATGTTTTATATGAAAATAACAGACTAGCAATAAATATAGAGGGGTGTGTGTGTATAATTGAAACTGGTATAAAAATGGTAATATATTTCACTTAAGCCATGTTTTTCCCTTTCCTACTGTAGACACTGCACAATCTTGAGTTGGAAGCTTTACGACTAAGTCTAACTAATATGCACACATCCCAGTTGGAGCTGATGCAGTCTAACTTGAGAAAGGAGAAGGAAACTGCCCTTGTGGAGTTACGGGAGATGCTCAATGATAAGCGTGCTCAGGAAGTAGCAATTTTACAGAGCCGACATCAGTTTGAGTTGGAGCATATTGATGAACAACATCTGAAGGAAAAAGAAGAAATTGCACTGAAACATCAACAAGAGCTAGGTATTATGAACTTGGGAGTTAAGGGACTGATTATGCAACTGCTGAGCATTTGATTGTCCCACAATTTATGATGGGGAGATTCTCAGGCCTGGTCTACACTTAAAATTTATGTTGGCATTACTATGATGCTCAGGGATATGAAAAATCCACACACCTGAGCATCATAGCTATGCCAACCTAACCCCTGTTGTAGATGCAACCAGATTGACTTGAAGAATGAGCAACACAGCTACTATCGGTTAGGAAGGTAGCATTCTTATAGCGACACAAAAACCTCATTTCTGCATCTACACTGTGGGGCTGTGACAGTCTAGCTACATCCCTGTAGCTGGACCACTGTATTTCCCCATAGTGTAAACATAGCCTCTTTTTGGTCTGTCCTATGGCCTGTGCTTGTCCCTGTTGAAATCTTTGAAAACTGCATTGACTGCAGTAGGAACAGGGTCAGGCATTGTGTGTTCAAGGGATTTAGGCCTGCCTCAGATATAAAGCCTTGATTTCCAAAGATATAGCTGTGATAGTTGCCCATTCGTAGAATCATAGAATATCAGGGTTGGAAGGGACCTCAGGAGGTCATCTAGTCCAACTCCCTGCTCAAAGCAGGACCAATCCCCAGACAGATTTTTGCCCCAGATCCCTAAATGGCCCCCTCAAGGACTGAATTCACAACCCTGGGTTTAGCAGGCCAATGCTCAAACTACTGAGCTATCTCTCCCTGCATCACAGGTTGAAGGCCTTCTCCAAACTCAGGTTTCTAAAGTCATTGGTTCTAGCATAATTATCTTATGTTATTCCTGTAGACTGGTGCTCCAGTTAATCAGCAGTTTCTTTCTGAACATCTTGAGAGACGACAACCACATTTTGTCATCTTGTCAACCTTTATTCCACCAGAAATATACCTTTAAACATCTGGTTCTTCAGTCATCTGTCCTTTACAAAATTTATTTCTGGAACTCTTGGTGTTCTCACACTTAGTATTAGGATCATCTGTGTCTTTGACTTTGAATTTCAACTCTTATGCTTTGATCCGGATCAGACGTCGGTTGGTGCCAGCTGCTGTTACCAGTTGTACCACATAAGCTTTTGCCTTACCTTGAGTCAGCACCAGGTTCATTGTTGTGTTTTTTGGAGCAAGTACCTGAAGATTCTCCTGGCTTTCCTTCCCAATACCTAGAAATGAAGTGATAAGTCTACCTAGATGGTACTGAAAGCTTCAGCTGGAGAGCCAGATTCAAGAGTCCCAGATGAGTTACAGATCTGTATCCGTGTTGCGCTTGGTGGGGTAGGTTTGGTGAAACATTCTACAGGACTGTTTCAACACCATCAAGCTAGACTGTTGGAATTGCTGAAATTGCAATGAGGTTTTGCAGTTTGTGCTTCTACATGCCACTCTGGTGCTTCTTGACACAGACAATGACTCCTTGAGCAAGTCATTGCTTCCTTTGAACTGCAGCGACAATTTGTTTGAGAGCCAACAGGCAGCTGTCTCAATTCGTGGAAACAGCTGAGGCCTACAGGTGTCGTCAGAGAATATTGAGGAGGCTGATCTCTGTCTCTCTCTCCCCCCACCCCCTCCGTTCAATGAAGCGGTCCCTTTAGCTTACAGTGAAGGGAGACTTCTGTGTTGTGGAATTTCAGTGTGTGTCAGGGTTGAAGTCTGGGCCCTGTCCTCAACTGTTTTTGGGTACAGGTGGTACATGAGACTTGTTTGAGGACAAGTGCATCTTCACTGGGAAGAGTGAGAGTGAAATACTGATTTCTTCTTTAGAAAAAGATTGCATAACATATCTCACACACACCTCCAGTGTGCCTTCGGGTACTTCTGCTGAGAAGTGCCTCCTTTGGCCTTAGCTGCTTGCTAGGACTCCCATCCCCATGTGAAGCTTCTGAGGCTAGTGGTCAGCCTCTCAGAGCCTTAGGACTCTCTCTCTTTTAATCTTTAACTAAGTTCCTCAGCCTGTGATGCTAAGACTGCTGAAAGTGGTGGTGGAAGGAGGCTGACAATCCTCTTCAGGTTTGCTGTTGGGTCTCACTTGCTGGAGACTTCAGGAGCCCAGTGTGAAGGAGGGAAGGGAAAATCATCCAGTATCCTCTCTTCAAGCCCTCTACTTTCTCCAGTTTTTCTCCCTCTTTTCCTTTAGACTTTAGGACATTTTATGCAAAGAGCTGAGGAATGGGATGTGGTTGGGACGGGGTATAGAGATCTTGGGTCTGGGGGAAAACAGCCTTCAGGTAGTGATCCAAAAAAATAGCATCATCCGCCCTCCCCCATGCTCTGTGTAGGAGACTCAGAGAGTGGGGTACTTTTTCTCACTAGTTGCTGCCTTCTGCTTCTGTTCCTGTCTCTGGAGCTACTGATGAGTCGAAATTAGCTTTGCCACTTCCACTGACCCATTCTAATAATGATATTTAAAATGTATATAGTTCTTTAAATTGGTTTTATCAATTAAACTTTGGTCCTGTGCACTAGGTCTCTACTAGATGAGTTCAGTAAACTGTTTCTCTTTTTTAGATTTTTAAGACTCTGAACAAGTCTATTTTTAAAATACGATCATGTGATAAATTAGATAACGCGTTCCACATTTACTTCAAATTTGCTAGAAAAAATTTCTCAGCAATTTTTGGCACACTGTACATTTTGGAGGGGAAGGTGGCAAGGGTTGATATCAAATTTGTAATGGAAACTTTAGCTATGGAGTGGCTCTGGCTGCTAGATAGTAAAAGGAAGATCAAGAATATTTCCACTTCCGTTCCACACACAATGCTTGTTTTTTGGTCACATAGGCTTATGACATGTGAGTAGCAGCTTGAAATATTATTTTGGTCGGGGTAGAATTGAGAGAGGACAGTGAGAGAGAACACTTAAGTTCTGCTGGCAAAATAAGCCCCATCCACTTGAGACCTCAATATGCCCATTGCACTGCATCATGCAGACATTCAAAATATGATCATGAGTGTTCTTTGAACTCCTTGGGCTGCCCCCTCCCCCCAAGTGAAGTTTGCATATATCTGTGTGCTCACGGAGCTCCTTTGGAGCAGCTCAGATGGACTGCTGCACTCTGGGTCCTTTTTGATTAAGGGAAATGGCATTACCACCCCCATAGTTAAAAGAAGATGCCACTTTCAGTAAATTTGTGCAGATTTTTGCAATATGATTCTCCCTCCTCTTTCTTGCATTCTTTGCACAGTGAAGTAATTAGCAATGTTGGCATCTGAAATGTTGTTATTGGGCATCTAAGTTAACACTACTGAAATGAATGGGGCAGTTTGCACCTCTCTAATGGTGTCATGCTCTCTGCGTACTTGGGCAAACATCGCTGGATCAGTTACGCTAAATTTACATCTCCATGGTTTTCTTTGCAACTGAAACAAGCTAGGCGTTAACTCTTATAAAATAAGAGCTGACACTCTGGCACATAAGAGAGCAGTTTTCAGAGAGATGGTGGTACATCATAATGCTATATAACTCCTAATTCAAGCCTTGAATGTGATGCTTAAAATAAAGTAGGTCTTTCTGTATTTTAAAATGTCATTAGTCCCCAATGTTTCTTACTGGTTTGTTTAGTAAACAGATTTTATTTTGCAGATGAGAGGAAGAAAATAGAATTGGAAATGGAAAAGGAACACATCCAGACACTGGAGGTATAAGTTCCATACTGTATACTGGACAAGATGAAACTATACTGTAAATCAAAGCTGCCATGATCTCTTCCCTTTTCTATTATAACATTTTTGAAAGGGCAAATAAATGTGATATGAATAAAAAGAAGCAGAAAAAATTTACTCTTAACTGCTTTACTAATGCACCTATCTTGTTCTGTTAGACTCTTAATGGAGACTGGGCCCTGAAGACCGAAACATGTTTAAAAAACGTCCGTGAGGAGCTATCCGAAAAACATCAGACTGAAATGGGTGAACTGCAGAAAACTCTGAAATTGGAACTAGACAGAGTTAAAGAGGAGCTGAAGAGTCTGTCTCTTGAAAAAGAACAGGTGGAAAGTAAGTGTTATGCTTTGGAAAGCATTAGCTTTGTTGCAAGATATTTACTGTGAGGGATTAAAGCTGGCTAGAGTAACTTTAGGAGTTGTACAGTGCATATAAAACAGCAATAATTTTTCAGTTTTAATATTTGCAGTTAGAACCATGCCCATGACCTGTAATTGTTCAGAAATTAGCGGTTACAAAATGACTACATCTTAAATATAAAGGCTGATAAGCCACATTGGCTAGTGTATAGTTGTAATTGTAGCAAACTGAAGGTGAAAACCCAGAATGCATTTTTTCCACAAATATAAAAAAGGTAAGTGCCTACAATTTACAGAAGTTGGTCTAATAAAAGATATTATCTCACCCTCATTGTCTCTCTCGCATCCTGGGACCAACATAGCTGCAACAAGACTGCAAGCTACAATTTTACTGTCAATTGAGGGCCGAATCCTTCAGCATGGGGCACAAGTTATTTGTGCTTTTGAATTAGAGTAAATTGCGGATTCTCTGTAGTTAGAAGTCCTTAAATCAAAATTTGAGGACTTCAGAAATTCAGCCAGAGGTTATGGGTCTATTACAGGAGTGGGTGGTTGAGGCTCTACGGCCTGCTAGGTGCAACAGGTCAGACTAGATCAGCGGTTCTCAAACTGTGGGTTGGGACTCCAGAGTGGGTTGTGATCCCATTTTAATGGGGTCACCAGGGTTGGCTTAGAGTTGCTGAAGCTTGGGGGCAAAGCTGAACCCCAAACCCCACTACCTGGGGCTGAAGCTGAAGCCCGAGAGCTTCAGCCCTGGGTGGCAGGGCTCAAGTTACACGCCTCCTGCCTGGGGCTGAAGCCCTTGGGCTCAGGCTTTGGCTTTGGTCCCCCTGTCTGGGGTGATGGGGCTCAGGCTGTGGTCCACCCTCTTGGGGTTGTATAGTAATTTTTGTTGTCGGAAGGGGTTTGCAATGAAGTTTGATAACCCCTGGACTAGATGATCATGATGGTTCCTTCTGACATTAAATCTATGATAGCCTCTGAGTCTCTTAATTTCATTAATTTCCATTAATTTCAGTGAGTGTTTTGCTTGATTTAAAGATTTCCAGATAGTATTCTGAACAGCCAGACTCCTGTTTGGATCTTAACAATATGAACGTATGATAGATTCTGGCAATTCTTTAAAATAATTGTCTCCAAAGTTACCTTCCGTAAGCAGCAGAGTAACTGAAAGCCTCACTACTCAGAAAAGTGAGGGCCAGGATGAATAAATGACCACGTGTGAAAATTTTTGCTGCTTTTAGGAGTCTGAAATGTGAGTGTGAACGGCTCCTAAAGCCCTTGCCTGTGGAGAATTCTGTCAGCAAGAGGCATAGCTGGAAGTGAAGGGGGCAGAGCTAGCCACTTGGTTTAGGAGCCATATGTCCTCTGAGGTACCTCGTAGGTGAGAACCGGGGAAATAGCAACTATTTCAAATAAATGGAAAGCTGGCTTCAGGGTACCTGGCACTGGGGACTTAGTGCCAGCTGGAATGCAGCAAAACCAGCCTTGGGATATAAGCTCCATCCTATTACCCATGCATAGCATTGAATGCTTTTACTATCCTGCTAGCAGTTCTCTGGCTGCTGTGAAGGAACCTACCTGTGAGTCTCTTCCTCCCCAGTCTTCTGTTGATTTTTTACTTGTTCCCCTAGAGTGCACAGTCCAGCTATCTATATGTGACAGAATCATTTCTGTCACTGCATTGTGGCTGAGTGGGAGTGACTTGCAGGCAGGGTTCCCTCTCTGTGGCAGAGCAAAGGTCTGTTGAGGAGAAGCAGGTGGCAGGTCCATTTTGATTAGAGAGAGCTCACTTATGTGGTGGGATTGACTCCAGCTGCCATGAATCTTCCAAGTGCTCCTATGTGTTTGAGGTGAGTGTATCTGCCCTTCTCTGTCCTTATCTGCCTTCCTTCTTCTGCAGCTGTTTGTGCTGGTAGCAGAAGTGCTTTCCAGTCCCATGCCAAGTATTTCTTCTTGCCCTTCCAGTCCTGGCTGCCAGCAACATTGTGAATGGGAGGTTCTCTGGAGAAATGTGTTCCCTGTGCATTTAAGGCTGCTGCTGTTTATTATGCATTGTCTCTTACATATGTTTCATCTTCAGATAGCTGCCTCTGGTGTCCTCTCTGAGGACCACACCGCCTGCTGATGGCATTTCACACAGTGGACCATAAGGCTCTGTGTGGAAATTCCAAATTTCCATCTCCTGCATTTCTTTACTGTTACATTTCTTAGTGTGCTCATTACTGTGGTATAAGTGCTTGTGCTGAGCTAGGCAATTGGTGCCTTTCACAAGGTTGTAATGGCCCTGTCAGTTATTAACCTAGATAAAGAATGCCTTAAACTTACAGTTAGCTAGCGTATTAGCTTATTGGCCTGGATTCATAATTTTATGCTTTAATTAGTCGCTAAACTGATGTTGCATTAGGTAGTTCACAAGAAAAAAAGTCTAATCTAATAATGTAACAGCACTAACTTTGTTTTGTAGTGAAATATGAAAACCTGGAGAATGAACACCAGAAGGCAATTACAAAACTACGTGAACAGCTGCAGACGGAACATGACCAATGTCTAGAAAACCTGAAAAGGAAAAGCAAGGAAAGAGAGCAGGAGATGCAGCAGGAGGTTAATACGATTTTTTGTTTTGAATGTTTGGTATGAATTAGGTAGGTGGCATAGTAGTAAGGAGCCACAAGTGTTATTAAATAATGTGGGCCACTCTTCTGTATTTAAAATTTAGATTTTTTTAAAAGGGGAAATGTAGCATGATGTATGTTTTCTGTTGTTTTTTAGGTCAAAATTAAGAGCATGAAACACAAATCAATAGTATTCATAGTTTTTTAGCTGGACTTAACTCTATGTAACGTATGCAAGATCTGCTGATGTGGCCTTTCCTGCAATGTAATCAAATCTTTACCGTAGTTCTTATTTAATATAGTTTGTTACTGATTCCTATATTTTTCTCAGTTATTTTGTTCACCACATTCATAGTGTCACCAGTCATGACATAAGCGGATGGCTCCCTCATTTCTCTCAATTAAAGGGATGTTCATAGAGGAGTAAGGTGTTTCAGTGTCTCCACCAGCCTCTGCTGTGAGCCCACAGTCTGGATGGTACTATAGCATTTCCACCCATTAGCAGCTTCGCTGTTTCTAAGACATGAAAATAGGCAGCTATTAAAACTAAAAAAATAATAATTCTTAATGCGTCTTTCACAGATGGAGAAACTTCAGGCCACATATGAAGAACTAAAAACTCAATCACAAGAAGAAATCAAACAGCTTTGGTCTCAACTTGATAGCACACGAGCAAGTCGACAGGAGCTAAGTGGTATGATTGAAACACATTTCGGTTCTTGCCTTAGCTCACCTAGAACAACACTGCGTGTGAAACCGTTTTTAACAAAATGTATTGAACAGGCATTCAGTCACAGGAGCATACAGCAGGAGTTGTCATACAGGATTAGATGAATGGTCCATTTAATTCAGTTTCTGGCTAGCACCAGATGTTTCAGAATAAGGGTTAAAACCCTCAAGTAGGCAATACCATGCCTATGGGGAAAATTTCAATCCTGTTCTGGTGGTTTATAATTTGTCCTGAAATATGAATGCAGAGATGCCCTACAATTTTATTGTATCAGATTATGGTGTGATGGTATCTGTGCCAAAGCTGAAGTTGCAGCAGAGCTGTCATCGCTGCTGCTGTCACTGCCACTGCTGTTTTCTGTCTGTGTTGCATTAGTAACCAGAGGACCTGTCGAACACTACAGATTACAAACAGGTAGTAAAATACAGCCCATGTCCCTTAAATCTTAAAATCAAATTTAAGATGAGATGCAATGTGGTGTAACAAACAAATGAAGAGGAGGGAGGAAGAGGGATAGCAGCAATAGGAACACACAGTTATGTCAAATAGTATTATGCACAATATGTGGAGGGGTTTTAAAGATATAAATCAACATGAAATATTGATGGCAGTAATCCCTACTGCCACCCGTAACGCTTGTCATTTGGCTGTTTATCATTACCCTGATCTTGGCCCACTTTAAAATCTGTGAACAAAGGCATAGGTTAGATTAGTTCTGAAGCTGAAATAGGGTTTCATAGTAGGTTTGAATTGAGGTGGACAAGGATTCTGGAATTGCATCTTAAAATTAAAGGGATTCATTAGTATTCAGGTGGTCATTTTAATGCTTAGTCCTTTCATCTCTAGAAGATCCACTGGGAGGGAAGAGGAATGCCCCCACAATCCCTTTGTTCTCCCTTTCTTGCAAACCGTATGTTCCTAGCAAGAGATCCTCTCACCTACTCATCCCTTACAGGGCTCTTTCTTCTCCTGCTGATGTTTATGAGGTGAGCAGAAGTGAGTGTCTTCACCTTCTGCAGACCTCGTGGGGGAAATGTCCAATCTCCCTGCTCTCCAAGGTCATGAGTTAAGGATGTTTTTGTTTTTTTTAAAAGGGAAATTTCCAGACAAAATTCTTTATGCTAGAATTAATGTTGCCAGTGTCAGCCTATGATTTTAAGTGTATATTAGCTTTTCAAGAATGTTTGGATTTTGAAAAATAATTAACCTCCAAAACCAACAAGCAGAAGAGCAAACATTTAAAAGCCAGGAAAGTGAGTTTAAATTTGCAGTTCTCAAACAAGATACTAACTCATAAAAATTACAACAAAAACATTTATTCTGTCCCAGTATGTTTGCAATGCAACATATAATGTAGCCATAAGTAAAGTTACGTTTTTGTCACGGGTATTTTTAGTAAAAGTCATGGACAGGTCACGAGCAGTAAACAAAATTTCATGGTCCATGACCTGTTCATGACTTTTACTATATACCCCTGACTAAAACTGGATGTGTGTGTGCGCGGTGAGTGCTCGGGGAAGTGGCCTCGAGGGGGTGCCATGGGTGCTTGGGTGGGGAGGGTTTGTGGAGCTGGGGAAGCGGTGCCCTCCAGCTCTAGTTCCACGTGCTGCCTCTGCTCTGCCTCAGCCTCCGGATCTGTAGCTCTCATTGGCTGGGAACCTCCGTCAATGGGAGCTGCGAGGCTGGTGCCTGCAGGTGGAGGCAGCATGTGGAGCTAGGAGCTGAGGCAGGGGAGTACCTGTCAGCCTTCCAGGGAGTCCCCTTCCCCCCAGGTAAGCACTGCCCCCCACACCTCAATCCACAGCCCTGAGCTTGCGCCCTAGCAGCAGCTGGTGTGACTGGCCCAGGGGCTGCCTGAGCTGCTCAGGCGGCTCCCAGGCCAGCCGCATGGGCTGCTGCAGAAGTCACGGAGGTCTTGGAAAGTCATAAATATTGCATGCTTTTTAAAAAAAAGTTGGTCTTATGGAAACGTCTAAAGGTAGTTATGCTGAAATGTAAGTGTAAGGTAGAGAAAACAGAGAGTGAAGTGATGGTAAAATCTGCCATTGATAGCATTCATTTTATACTCAGTGTACTATAGACATCTCCTGAATGAGAATTGTCTTAAAACAAAAGTTTGTTAACTTAGATCTTAACGTACATGTTCTACAGCTGTATACATCATCCATTTTGTAAATGGATTGTTCAGAGAGCTGGTGCCTTTTGATTAGATGGTGTGTGACATGGCCACACTTGTATGTGCACAAAGTGTTGCACAATTGATATAAGAATGAAAAAGACCTCAGACGACTGTGCTTTTGCCATTAGTTGTATTAGCATGCAGCTTTATTGGGATTATGCAGTTTAGATGTTAGTTCACTTGCGATGTCTCTACTTGGCATAGTTAAGGATATGTCATTGTCTTTTGTCTGGAAATGTAATTGTATATATTCAAATTAGTATAGCTGTCCAGTCTGCTTTTGGAACCTTGATTCCATAATATCTGGTGGTAACAGGTTGCACAGGCTAATTATGTGTTGTTGGTTTTATCAGATTTGAGTTTGTGAGTTTTTGACTACATGGGGTCCTCCTTGTTCTTGAATTACCAAAGTAAATATGAAAGGGTGCCTGACTTCTGTGCTCTTGTTATTTTCAGTAGCTCTGTCATATTTGCTGTCTAGACTAAGTGGTCCTAACCTTATTGAATATTAATATCTTTTCATGCTCCTAATCACTGCTGTTACCATTCTGTGGACCTTCTTCTATTTCTGCTTCATCTCATAGGAGATGGTGTGATCAGAATGCAACCCAGGGCTCCAGGTGAGGGCATGCTCTGGATTTATATGATGACAGAATCATTATCCATTCTCTTTCTTAATAGCCCTGAATAACTTAGTTTCCTTTTTTCTTTTCTCAGCTAGCCCTTTCCCTGTCCCTTCTCACAGCACATTGAGCTGTCCACAGTGACACCCACGTTTTCTTCCTGAGTAGACAGCTGTTTTTTAGAATACATCAACATTTATGTAGAGTTCTAATTATTCCTTCCAGTACACACTGAATTCCATAAGCCCTGTTTCCCAGTATCTATCTATCTTAATCCCTCTGAAATTATATTCTTGAATAATGTAAATAATTGTCTGCAACTTTGCCTCCTTTATGTTCGCACCCTCTTCTAATTAGTTAGTCCTCCTAATGACCCATGATGCATCCCACTACTAGTCTGTCCTTTGTTTTCTACCTCTTCACCAGTTCCTAATCTATCACAGCCACTGGTGAGGGACTTCAACAAAGCCCTTCTGAAAGTTCATGTATACAGAAACCTATGAATCTCCTTCATCTACTATTCTCTTGGCTTCCTACAAGAACTGTAATTGTTTGAAGACATGTACTCAACAAAGCCATGGCATTCTAACATTTTTACATGATGGGGATTAGTCCACACTTGGCCAACCTATGAGCAAAGCAAATCCTTTGACAAGATTAAATTTACATTTAAGTGTTAGATTTACATTTTTCAAAGTAGTTTGTGCTAGGAAGGCTGTTTCTGGGGTTAATCAATTTAATTCAAAGCAGCTACAGTAATTCATCTTACTCCTGCTTCATGGGAGCACTAGAAGGTGCAGGGTTCAACCCCCATTGCAGGGATTTGCATCATCATCATCATCCCTAGCTCTTATATAGTGCTTTACAAAGGAGGTCAGTATCATAATCCTCATTTTACAGATTCTCAGTCCTGAATAATATTGTTAGATGCTGCTAGACTAGGCCTAAGTGTGGGGTAAATGGGGTTGTGGCTATGTTTTCTCTGCTCTCTCACCCCTTAATTTGTACTCAGTTTAAGATGTAGCAAGACCTGCTCTGCTAATCCTCCCAAAAATGTTGAGGCATTGGCATTATGTCTTTGAAGGCATAACTCTTTCTGATGCAGCCTGTTGGGTTCTGTGCTTTTCTCCCCACCCAAAATACAGTTCATCTTCATAGGATCTATGTTTGAGTCCAAAGTGCTTGTGTGTTTTTTTGTTTTTTTATTAAAAACAAGATTATAGGTATTTGGGTTTTTTTTCCATCTTCTACCCAGAGTTAAAAGAACAGCTTCTGGCTCGCACATCACATGTGGATGAAATAGAACGCTTAAAGCAAGACTTTGAACAGCAGCAGCAGCAAAGAAGAAACGAACATGAAACTGAATTGGAACAACTGAGAATTTATTTTGAAGAGAAATTAGGGGCAGCTGAAGAAAGCTACAGAGAAGAATTAACTCTGCTGCATCAGAGGCTACAAGAATTAAAGGAATACTCTTTGTTGGAGTCAGAGATTAGTCAAGATCAGCCTTTAGATATCAGGTGATGACTGTTCTTTTTTTAAATCTCATCTGTGACAAAATGCACTCAACTTTCCTTTCCTAGAAAAGACTTTAGGCTTTGTGTGTGTATTTGGATTGGTGGTGAGAGGTCAGAAACCCCAGGGTGAAAGTTAGTAATGGATACAGACAGTTTTTTGGATGCAGACAGGTTCTTATTGAAATGGTTGTTCAGAAGTATTTGACTAGATGCTGGTCTGTACATACGTATACGCTAATATCTTAAGAATCAATAAATTCTTCTAATTCTACATTTTATAAAGTGAGTGTTCAAGTTAATTTTCTAAATCCCTTTTCTCTGCTCAGCTCCTCGGTCACACTTTTAGAAGAGGCAAGTGAAAAAGAGAGAAGAGATACACTAGACCAACTAACTCAGCAACTGGAGCAGCACAAGGTGAAGTGTCAATTTTAACAAAAATGATAGTGCACATATAAAAATCTGCGCAAAAACATGACAGTTGCTTCACATCTCTTAGCTTGGTTTTAATAGCAGATGCTGTACTGAGGTCTTGTATTACTATTGTTTTGTTGTTTTTACCAAGCATATTATAAGGTATTGTCTTAAAACTATACAACTTGACCAAATAAGTGAACAAAGGATGTTTTTGATGCATTTTTTGCTTTTTTGTTACTTGCTGTTTTAGAGATAAGTATTTCAAGAGTTGCCATGGCACTTGGGAAGTTTTTTTCCCCTGTGTGGCTCCTGGCTGAGTGCTGCAATGGGGTCCTGGTTCAAGACTAGGGCTTCTAGGTGCTATGGTAATAGAAATGATAGTATAAGCAGTCTCCTTCCCCCATGTTAGTGTCAAAACACTTGACAAGCTCCCTACTCAGGTGCCTACAGGCATTTCCCACTCTCATAGATCCTCTGGCAGCTCCTGGAGCTCTACTTTACCTTGTGGCAGTATGGCTGTGTAAGCAGAGTTAGGCCTTCTGGGGATCCTTCTACTCCCAGAGTTGAGGAGGTAGAGGTGGGTGTAGAAACAAGAATGTTCTGTGGAGGCAGACTGGTAAGTGAACTTGTATGTTTACAATATGCAATATGCACTTACTGTCAAATTAATTCTTTAACCTAATTATCTGAAGGATAAAGGTATCTGTCTCTGTTCTGAATGTGTGTTTTCTACAGGAAGAACTTACTTGTTTGCGACTGCAAATGGAGGAAAAACACAGACATGAACTAGACTCCTTAAGATCTTCCCTCGCACTCCAATATAAGGAGGACCTGATGAAGATGAAGATGGATCTCTCAGACAGATATATTTCAGAAATTGAGGAATTAAAAAAGAAACATTGTCTAGATCTTGAACAACTCCGTGCCAAGCTTTCAGAAGAGCACATCAAAGGTCAGATGTACTTGCAGGTTCATGTGTAAAATGGAAAGCTGCTTGGATTGTCAAAACTTTTTTTTATCTTTAGGCTTTAAAAGATTATTTGAAGGAATATGAAAATTCGAAATTAGTTTGAAATTGCATAAAAGAAATCTAGCACTTTAAACTTGTTAATAATGGTACTGAGAATTGTTTGTTTTTATGATTCTTTTGGTGGGAGGGATATCTCAGTGGTTTGAGCATTGGCCTGCTAAACCCAGGGTTGTGAGTTCAATTCTTGAGGGGGCAATTTGGGGATTGAGTAGGGGGTTGGACTAGATGATCTCCTGAGGTCCCTTCCAAACCTAATAATAATCTATAATTCTTCATTTTCATAAATATTCCTGCTGTAGAGTCCTAAATGTGAGTTTCTAGAATATAATGAACTACAGGAACTATTACCACAGGAGTGTCTCATGTATGTAACTTGCCATATTGGATGCTTAGAAGGGCCCTGTCAAGTTGTTGCACTTCTTTCTGAAAATTTCTCTACTTTAGCGTTACAAGAAACCTAGACCACTAGCAGAAAGAGACTGGAGGGAAAAAATCCTGTTCCCTATCTCTTCACTTTTTGATTTTCATGGCTTTAATAGCACTTAGTGTACAGTAGAGTTCACTGTTTTCCCTGCATATTCCATTGGTAAGTTTCTTCATTTGTGCAGATCTTTCACGCAGCCTTGTGGGGGAGAGAATTATATTAAAAGTCAGGAAAATATTACTTTAAAAATTGGCCAGAGAGCTCAAGCTAAAGAAATAATCCCCTGCTAAAAACCCAGATCTTTTGCTATTTTACTACTTTGGCTAACTAAGTTTAACAAAGGAATGTTCTGTATGGCGTAAGCAATGTTTTATGCAATTTCTTACCACTGTCCCTTTTTTCCTGAAAGAAACATGCTGCTTCTATTATGCTATTTATACTAAAATTATACTATTTATACTAAAATAGTGCAAAGCAATTTCAAGAGGTTTCTATGTAAATTTTACATGTGCCATGAAGGTGTGGGGAGGAGATAGTGGTAGGTCTTATATGTATTTCCTCTCTGAGGGTACGTCTACACTACGAGATTATTCTGATTTTACATAAACTGGTTTTGTAAAACAGATTGTATAAAGTTGAGTACACGCGGCCACACTAAGCACGTTAATTCGGCAGTGTGCGTCCATAGTCCGAGGCTAGCGTCGATTTCCGGAGCGTTGCACTGTGGGTAGCTATTCCGTAGCTATCCCATAGTTCCCGCAGTTGCCCCCACTCATTGGAATTCTGGGTTGAGATCCCAGTGCCTGATGGGGCAAAAATCATTGTCGCGGGCGCTTCTGGGTAAATGTCGTCAGTAATTCCTTCCTCCGGGAAAGCAATGGCAGACAATCATTTCGTGCCCTTTTTCCCTGGATTGCCCTGGCAGATGCCATAGCACGGCAACCATGGAGCCCGTTCAGCTTTTTTTTTTTTTTTTTTACTGTCACCGTATGTGTACAGGATGCCGCTGACAGAGGCGATACTGCAGCGCCACACAGAAGCATTCATTTGCTTTTGCCTGATAGCAGAGACGATTATCAGTTGTTCTGTACTGTCTGCTGCTATCATGAGTGCCCCTGGCTGAGGTCGGCGGGGGCGCAAAGGCAAAAATGAGAATGACTCCCCGAGTCAAGCCCTCCTTTATGGTATCTAAAAATAGACAGTCCTACCTAGAATATGGGGCAAGTGTACTAGAGAACCAGTGTATCAGAGAACCAGAGAGCACAGCTGCTCCATGTCAGATCCCGTAGAAATGATGAGCTGCATGCCATTCACGGGGGTTGCCCCTGCAAGAACTCCATCCGTTGCTTCCCTCCTCCCCAACCTTCCTGGGCTACCGTGGCAGTGTCCCCCCCATTTGTGTCATGAAATTATAAAGAATGCAGGAATAAGAAACAGTGACTTGTTAGTGAGATAAAATGAGGGAGAGGCAGCCTCCAGCTGCTATGACAGTCCAGGCAGGCCATTAAGCGGTGTGGGGGAGAGGAGCCCAGCATCCCGCTGCTATGACAGTCCAGGCAGTACAGAATCTTTTCTTTACACATGAAAGGGAGGGGGCTGATGGAGCTCAGCCCCCAGTTGCTATGATGAAGACGGTTACCAGCTGTTCTGTGCCATCTACTGGGAATGACCAGGAATCATTCCTATTTTTACCCAGGTGGCCCCCCCGGCCGGCCTCACCTGAGGCCAGCCAGGGGTATTCAGCAGCTATCAAGCATATTGTACTGTCTGCCACTGGGAAGGGAAGAGGAGCGGATACTGCTCTTTACTGCCGCAGCATCGCGTCTACCAGCAGCATTCAGTACACATAGGGTGACATTAAAAAAATTCAAGAAACGATTTTTTTCCCTTTTCTTTCACGTAGGGGGGAGGGGGTACATTGACGAGCTATACCCTGAACCATGCCAGACAATGTGTTTGAACCTACAGGCATTGGGAGCTCAGCCAAGAAAGCAAATACTTTTCAGAGACTGCTGTGGACTGTGGGATAGCTGGGGTCCTCAGTACCCCCTCCCTCCCTCCATGAGCGTCCATTTGATTCTTTGGCTTTCCGTTATGCTTGTCACGCAGCACTATGTAGCCTGGAGATTTTTTTCAAACGCTTTGGCATTTTGTCTTCTGTAACGGAGCTCTGATAGAACAGATTTGTCTCCCCATACAGCGATCGGATCCAGTATCTCCCGTACAGTCCATGCTGGAGCTCTTTTTGGATTTGGGACTGCATCGCCACCCATGCTGATCAGAGCTCCACGCTGGGCAAACAGGAAATGAAATTCAAAAGTTCACGGGGCTTTTCCTGTTTACCTGGCCACTGAATCCGCGTTCAGATCGCTGTCCAGAGCGGTCACAGTGGTGCACTGTGGAATACCGCCTGGAGGCTAATACCGTCGATTTGCGTCCACACTAACCCTAATCCGATATGGTAATACCGATTTTAGCGCTACTTCTCTCTTTGGGGAGGAGTACAGAAACCGATTTAAAGAGCCCTTTATATCGACGTAAAGGGCCTCGTAGTGTGGATGGGTACAGCGTTACATTGGTTTAACGCTGCTAAAATCAGTTTAAACGCGTAGTGTAGACCAGGCCTGAGATGGTGTATGTGAGAGCAAAGCTTTTTGGACTTGGCATCCGTACCGTGAAAGATAGCCATGTTCTACTGTGAGTAGAGTTGGTTGAATCACGTAAGTCAGGTGTTATTTAATTTGCTATTTATCAAATCATTTATAAAAAATGTACTATATTTCTGTTATTCAGCAATCTCTAATGTGAGGTACTGGACAAACTGTTCAAATTAAAAATTCATTATCCTGCTAATTTTTGGCAAAGCTGCTTTTCTGCTATTTTGGGGGAGGTTGTGTTTATAAATATTGTTTGTTGTTTACTGAGGATATGCTTGAGCTGAGAGAATATTTCATCTTCAGAAAATCTGTCACCTCACTATCCACTAGGCTCTGAAAAAGTTATGACCTGTTCCTTCTACCATTTATATTTGAGATGCTGATAGGCTTCATAGGTGGTGATAATGTATAGTAGATTAAAAGGTAGTTCATAGATTCTAGTGCCAGAAGGGACCATTATAAGAAATGTAAGTGGAAACATTTTATTAAGTACTTCTTGGTAGACCTGAAATTGAGAGAGCCACTGATGTGTTTACTATTTTACTGTTATGACTGAGCTTCACTTTTTTACTTTTATGAATCATCAAGGTCCATTAAAACAAACTGCAAAATGTTTTTTTTCCACCGTCAATCCAGAAATTACCAAGCTGCGTCTACAGAGTGCTCAAGATGCAGCACGCCAGGTTGAAGCAGAGGTTGCTGAACGAGTATGTGTGCTGGACAATGAGCACAAAGCTAAACTCTCCCTCCTTCAGTCTGAGAAACAGCACATTGCAGAACTGCAAGGAGAAATACAACACTTAGAGAGAGAGATTACTAAACTCAAGGATATTGGTGTCCAGCATGAAACCCAGCTGAAAGAGGAGATGGAAAAGGTAGTATGTATTAATTTGTTTTTTGTATTTAATATGACATAAGTATGTCAAATACAACATCTGCCAGGCGTAAAGCAAAATTAATGAGAATAGTGACTGGAACAATACTTACCATTTGAACTTTCTTATCTGTAGGGGGTCTTAGCATTAATGGGAGTTGCATAGCTAAAACGTTGTAATGTTCTGATGAGTTGGGTCTGCAAATGAGTGATGCATATGTAAAGGTTGAAGTTGAGCAGTTTCATAGGAACTTAAATCACCCCTATTCTTCAACCTTTGCCCACATTTGAAATTACATTAATACCATTTCAGATTTGCGCCCTAACCAGAAAGATGAGGATCTGAAGTGTATGCTATGCTTATTTCCCCTTGTGACTGACATAATGGCAAGTATAGGGAATGAGAGGAGGAGGATCTTAGACAAAAGTTGAAAAACTTAAATTCAGGCTTTAGGGCATTTTGATGTGAAGATTTTTTTTGGAATTTAGTCATTATTTAAATTTTCCTTTACTACTTTTTTGGTATTCTTAATAGTGCTTTAACTTAAATAAGGCATCAACAAATTGACACCTAAATCTTGTTTTTTGCTTTGCAAGCTCACCAAGCACAAGATTTGAATATTGAGATGGTTCTTAGAAGATGGTAAAATTGTTAATTTTTGTGTGTGTGGTGGCCCACCTTTTCATGCATTGTGTCCTGTGGGCCACCTTTTTTCTCTTCTTGTTCACCAGTCAGTGTCACACAGATCTCCTCCTCCTATTTACAGTTCTATAACATCCCTGCAATTACTTATGTAGAAAAGTAAAATGTTTAATGCATTTTAGCTGTCTTTTAATGTCATTTAGCTGCTGAAAATATGGTGGCAAACCCAGGACTTATCATCAGTCGAATCTCTGAAGACCATAGTGGTCCACAGTCGAGGACCTGTAGGAGTTTAAATAGCTAATAAGAGTATTTTATTCAATCGATATGGTTTCACCTCTTTATCTATTTTTGTAATGTTCATAGATAAAATGTAAACTTGTTGATAATCACAAGAATGAATTAAAAAGAGCTAGAGAAGAGGTCCAGCAAATGGAACAACTGCACAAAGAAAAGGAGGAGGAATGGAAGTGTGAAAGAGAGGCCCTGAGGATCAAAGCTGAAGAGAAGTTATCACAGTTACGTACAGAACTTGAAGACAAGGCAGAGTATGAGAAGCAAACTTTGCAAAAGAAATTTGAACTTCGTGAAGCTGAAATGAATCAGCTTCAGGATCAACAGGCTGCCAGAATTGTAGAACTGGAGAAGTCCCTAAAGGAGCAGCAGAACAGTCTGCAGCAGCTAGAGGATAGCTTGGCAAGTATGCAGACTACACAGAAAGCTCAGGCGCAGTATGACAGCGAACTGCAAGCTGCCAGAACACTCATGGAAAAAGATTTGGAAAAAGCCACATTTGAGCTCCAAGAGGAATGTGCAGCTAAACTTATGGAAGCACAGAACAAGTATGTAATTAATTGGTTTTTACTGTTCTTGATTTAAAACCTCATAAGAAATGGCAACTAAAAATTTTGCCACTTGGTGGCACCAAAATTATCGAAATATAACAACATGCATTATTTTAGCAATGAGCGATAGTGTTATCCAGGACGTCTCACTGCTAGATTTTACTTCATATAAATACACACTAAGACCAGCAGTTATTAAAAAATAATCACTACAGTATTACATATAGAAACAAATGGGAACTTCAGTTTTGTACTTCTAATCTGCTAGTAAGGGAAACATCCAGCCTTGCCTCTTTCTGTTCAGTTCACACTAAACGGACGCTCCGAATGTGTTTACAAAGCAAGTACCACAGATTTCCCCACACTGCCCTGTTAATATACCTTCATTGTGAGTTAAAGGGAATAATCTCTGTGTGTGCACATTAAATGCTTATCTATGTGGATGCTGCCACCTATATTAATGATTTTTGTAATATGGGCACTTGATCATCTCAGGTTATTGCTTAGTAGACATCTCACTTTACATAGGCCATTGCACTGCTCTAAGATAATTCCTTTGTGTTGCTATGGATAAAATGGGTAAAAATGTGATGATCAAATTTAACAATTTTTGCCTAGTTTTTATTCTTTGGATCTTATCAATGCTTGTTTGACAACATTCTTAATTTTCTTGGAAATTAGATTTATGGAGGAACACAAAGTTATGACTCAAAAATTCACTACAGAGCAAGAGGTTCTCCTCCAAGAGTTGAAAGGGAAGCATGCTGATGAGCTAGAACTCCAAAGTCAACAGTTACAGGAGAAGCATAAGCAACAGATTTTATCCCTCACAGCTGAGCTGCAGACAAAGCACCAAGCTGAAACTGAGACACTTAAATCTACATTACAAAGCAAACAGCAGGCTCAGCTTGAAGCTCATATAGCTGAGCTGCAGGCAAAGCATCAAGCACAAATTGATGAACTGGAAGCTAAACACTTGTCAAATCTGGATTCTTTGGAGTCTTCGTACCTGTCTGAAATTCAGATTATACGAGATGAGCACAAACAAGTTGTTGAGGAGCTACAGATGCATTTCACAGAGGAGCTGCAGGAGAAGGATAAGGCAAATCAAGCAATTCTGACTCAGGAACTGGAAAGGCTGAAATTAAAACATTCCGAAGAGCTGCAACTTGCACAGGACAATCTGAAAATTGAGTTAGCTACTATTCATATTGAAAAACTCAAAGCTATGGCTGCTGAACTGGAAGAAGCTCATAAGGTGAGTCGGGGGAAAGCATGAGTTTGAGTTTAGATTGATTTCAGATGAAAAACTGTTGGTTTTGAAACTTATTTTCCATAGTTGTTTTGTTCTGTTTGCGAAATGCTCTATTGATTGAGCAGCTACTGTTTAACTCTTTTGTAATAGTTTTCTTAATTGTTAAGAACAAAGGCAAAAGGAGAGAAATTATAAGCATATACATCAGGGGTAGGCAACTTATGGGACGCATGCCGAAGGCAGCACGCAAGCTGATTTTCGGTGGCACTCACACTGCCTAGGTCCTGGCCACTGGTCCGGGGGGCCCTTCATTTTAATTTAGTTTTAAATGAAGCTTCTTAAACATTTTGAAAACCTTATTTACTTTACATACAACAATATTTTAGTTACATATTATAGACTTATAGAAAGAGACCTTCTAAAAACATTAAAATGTATTACTGGCACGTGAAACCTTAAATTAGAGTGAATAAATGAAGACTTGGCACACTGAGGTTGCTGACCCCTGATATACATATTTAAATATGATCTTTATGAAAGCTTAGATTCTGAGTTGAATGGAAATACAAAGTTTTTCTTCTTTGTTTGTTTCACTACATGCAGAAATGTTTGAAATCTGCAGGGCTTGGAAATGAGAGAATAGTTCATACATTTTCCTCAACAGTTCTATTACTTCCCACTGTATATCATTTTGGAGAAGGGCAATCACTTACTTTGTATAAAGTATTTTTAAAATTATTTTGAAATAAAAATTTCAAAAGAAGTTTTGTGTGAACCGTTCTAGAATGGACAGCTTCCTACAGTTTTTTGCTTTTCCTTATGAAACAAAATTTTTATATTTTGAAAATGGCTTCAACCACAGTGCAGTAAGGAAGAGCTGGTAATTCTTAAGAACAGCCTAGTAGTAAAGATAGTTCTTGATTGTTACTGACATTCTTCCTTAGTGGTACATCACACAAAAATATTCTGAACTGCAAGCTCAGAATATCATTTGTTCCTTGAGACTCTGATGAGTAAACTGGCTGAGGGGAAACACAAAAGTTGGCAGTTATAGGACAATAACTCTTTTGCTTCAGTCCTAGTGTGTGACAATACTGCATCTTTATCTAGTTAAGTTATACATTTTAATATATATATATATATAGTGCAACTTACTTGGCACTCCAAAAACCTTCCATTTTGTAGCTAACTTCATCCTCCTCATTAATTAGTGCTTTGCAACTTGTTAAATGTAAAAGTAGTTTTAATAGATTCTGAGGTTTCAGCAATATCATAGTAAACCTCCGATCCTGCTAAATCACATTTTGCATAATTTTAGAAACTTGAACAGAACTTAGGAAGTCTTGAAATATGTTATGCTTCCAGTACATTGAAATAACATCTTCTAAGGGTGTTTGAAAGTGCTTTAGCTTCTTGGTATGTATCATGAGTCCCAGATGTAGGGTAGTGGCTTGTTGCTAGGATATAAAGTCCCAGCAGATGCTATTGAATATTTTCCTTCTGTTGAGTAAGGACACAAAGGGCATCCTTTTGTATTGGTTTATTTAGAGCCTAAATTTGTAAGCCTACTTGATTATACTGAAGATAAGCACAAAAGTTGCCACTCCTTGTCCCTGATTCAAGAAGGCATCCCTTTTCAGGTCAACACTTAAATTGGTGCTAAAGTTCCACTGAAGGCTCATGCTTAAGTGCTCCTCATTGTAATGAATTTGATGTTGGGGGCGTTGTGGTGATGAGAGCTGTATGTGGGAAGGAACAAGAAGGCCTATAGGGATGTAATTTCTTATTACTAGTAAGTTTTTCAAAATAAATTCAAAGGTAAGTGAAGTGCATGCTCAGTCAGGGTCCAGGAGACGCTGGTGGTAAATATTGACATATGTGGTATGGAAATTCACTGGGCAGGGGGTAATTTTAATACTGCAGCATATAATTCGTGAACTGGATATAATGAGGATGTTTGCTATTTTAAAATGAATAATATTATAGGAAGATTTGAACACTGCTCTTCAAAATCAAAGATGTATGTTGGAAGAAGAAAGTCATAAGGCTCTGGATGTATTGCGTGAAGAAGTATTGCAGATGGAGGAACATCATAAAAAAGCACTAAAAGAGCTCCAAGATCTCCATGTGACAGAAGTTCAGAAACAGAAAGAAGAATACTCCTGGCAGCTGCAGGAAGAGCTGGAGAAGCTAAAAGCACAGCATGAACATGAGGAGAAGGTAAGGGCTGCTCAAATAGCTTATCTTCTGAAATAGAACACATTCAATTGCATTACCTTGACAATAACAATCACCATTGTGGAGCTGGATACTACTTGATTTGATGCACTGGTGTAAGTAAAGGAACAAAACAACCTTGAGACATTTAAACCTACCTCTAGCCTAAAGTACATTAAAATTATAACTCACTTCAATATACCGACAAACAAAATCAACAACAAAAGACACACACATATACAGGCATGATAAGCTAAGCTAAATAAATTTATTAGAGCTTCATTTTCCTTACAGGTTTTTTTTTAACTGAAAGATTTTAAACATCCATTGTTATTTAATATGTGCACCCAATACTGACTTATTTTAATGTTGCATTATCTATTTAAGGGAAGGGAAATATTGTCTTGAAGTTCGTTGTGAGAAAAAGTGAACTATTTTGAGCAGCACTGATTTTTTCAGTGATGCTTAGGCTTCTAAGTACTGTCACTTTCGAAAATGAGATTAAAGTTCTTACCATCTTTCCTTAGAGCTTTGCCCACTTCTTTTGTTGTTAGTGTATGTACAGAAGGAAGCAAACATCAGCAAGCTTCTTGAATGAAGTCCAAGAAACATTTTTAATTACACTTCTTGGCTAGTGTTAGTGGATTGTTTTTTGTTTTTTTTGAATTATTGCTGAAATATAATAGAAACTAGATTTTTCTTTTTTCAGCCATGTACCACAGATGTTATAGTGAGGCCTCAAATGACTAAGATTTTTTTATTGCAGTATATACTGCAAAAAGAATGAAACATTTACCAGTGTGCTCTGAAGAGTCACACATGATTAAAATTGAACTTCATCTAAATACATCTGACAAAATAAATGAACAAAATACATCTCTTTTAAAGTTTTAAACTTTATTCTTTGAGCAGTGGTCCCTATATGTATTCCACTGTAGGTACTCATGTGCTTTATGTGCCTGAGACTGGAAGTTTCTTGCTGGCAATGGTGGTCCACATCTGTGCGCTTGCTCTCCTCATATTCTCCACTGAAAGTATAAGGGATGGTGTGGACTGGCAGCATTTCCAGTTCTTTCGTATTGCTGGATGTTCTGAGACAGAGCCCTCCAGTGTCCTGAACTGCTTCTCTGTCTTCAATCTGTAAATATATTCTGGGAGTGCTCCCCAGTGTGGGGTTAGATTATGCCCTGGTTATCAGGCTTTAAAAACCTATATCTCTTGCACGAATTGCTTTCTGATTAGAAACGATCATCAGCAGTACCTTTACTGCATTGGAGAAACTGCACTTTGCAACATGCCTATCTGCCATTCATTTCCCAGCCAAACCTGGCAAATGCAGGAATTCAGGCTGAGGAAAACCTTGGAGCATGCATTGAAGCTCCAATCAGACCCAGGCTTGGGGGATCCCCTTGTGTATCTGGTAGAAGTAGCCAGAAGTGTGCCTCCTAGCACCACGATGTCTGACTCAGAAGCAGGGAAGAGCAGTGCCAGAGACCTTTCTCCCTGGGCTCCCTCAATGTCTGTGGTATCTACTCCAATGCTGGCCAGGGTTAGGCAGCGGAACCCGAAGGACAGAGGACTGTCGGTACCAACCAAGAATAGTCAGCGAGACCTCAGCATATTGTTTGACGTACCAAGATCTCCTAAAGAACCATTGATTACATCGCTCCAGTGGTGTCATAAAGGGATACACACTTACATCACTCTGGAGGATATTTTTCATCCTTTTGGATCCATAATCTCCTGGAATGATGGAACTAGCTCCTAGCAGAAAGATTTTGATCCCAACAGTTGAAAGGGACTACTAAAGGGGAAGTTTGTCCCTTATCTTGTCACCAGTTGTCGCATCCCCACTCAGTGAGAACCCCCGACACTGCCAATGGAAATGCACCCGGTGTTTTCACTTCAGGGGAATTGGGTATGTCTGAAGGGCCAACATCACCTCAGCTGAGAAAGGTCAGCCCAGAGCGGGGATTGAGAATCTGCTGGGTCACATCCCAACCTCATCAATTGGAACATTTTCCTCCAGACCAGTGGCACCCAGTGTCTTGGGGGCCTCCACAGCCTATTTTCGACCCCTTGAGCTGCCCTTACTTGGGGTACATGGGACTTGTACGTATGGGTATCATGACTGTGTGTCATCCTACTGGGAGTCTCATCACCCTTCTCCAAGAGATCACCCAGAGGTTTTCCCAGAGCCCGTGGAAAAGGGGGGAAAAGGAACTGGAATCGTTGGTACTACTCATGCTGACAGGGTATCATCCTCATCTCTTGAGGAGTCAGTTGATCCAGCATCACTGTCTCTACTGGGTGATCACAATTTCAATAGCTGTTGTGGAGGGTATCAGAGAAGCTCCAGGATCTCAAGAAGAGGTTCAGGGGATACACCACAAGCTCCTGAACATCATGCAGCTGATGGGATTTAGTCTGGTAGTGTTCCATGATGGCTTCATTAGCTGAGAACAGACAAGAGCCATATGGCACAGCCTGGCAACATGTACTCTCAAAGGGACAGAGAAACAATATGTTGTCTAGTTAAAGGCACAGAGTTCTTATTTACTGACATTGCCCCACACTCATTGGTTGGTCAGGCAGCCACTGAAAGCACCAGGCAACAGCTCCCAAGGGATGCTCTTGCTGATAAAGAGGCCAAGTGCTTGGACCATATGGGGAGGAGAAATTGGTATTCACAATCACTAACCTCGAATTGTGAACATTCAACTGCCAAGTGCTGCTGTCCTGATAGGATTTTAACAACTATCTGAAGTACTTGGAGTTCAAAGAGAAACTCCCACAAGAAGATAGGGCTCAATTTCAAGCCCTTTTTGATGAGGGAAGGTTGATGTCTTCTGTACAAATCACCATGAACCGTGGCTACACTCTTTGGGTTCCCTGGGGTTGTCCAAAATAGGGATAGGACTTGCCCTTTCATTAAACTAACCTTCTCAGTTAAAAGACAGACCAGTCTTTGCACTTGCTAAAAGGCTCCAGGACAACCCTGCTTTCAGGGCGCATGTACAGCAGCCCTGTTAAGGAAATATTACAAGCAGCTGTACAAGCCCAGGCTGTTGCCACAACCCTTCAATTATCAGCAATCTTCTGAGCTGCCTTGTAAACAACAGAAGGCATGAAAATTTAGATTGATTGCTCCTACCATTTCCTCTACATCCACCCAACCTTATCCCCCAGCCAAAAGATATCTTTGATGGAATCTTGAGTGCTGAGAACCTTCAGTGAGGGCATCTTTACTGGATTCTGGTGTCTGCTTTGGTGGCTACCTAGCACCGTTTGCCAGCAACTGGAGTGTGATAACTGCAGGCAAGTGGGTGTTGAGTATCATCCATTCCAGCTATACCACTGAGTTCACCTCACCATTCCTCCAAAAACCATTTGTGCATCCCTCTTCAGGGCCCACTCTTTCAAAGAGATCCTCCTTCAGGAGATAGAATCTCTTCTTAGGAGAGCAGGAAAAGAATGATTACCACTTCAGTATCAGGGAAAAGGGGGTTTATTCAGTATTTCCTGATTCCCAAGGGAGGATGGAAGGCCATTTTTGACATCCAATACAGTATTTTTATTTGCAAATTGAAATTCTGGATGGTCACACTGGCATTAGGAATTCTGTCCCTGGATAGTCATTTGGTTCACAGCTCTCAACATGAAATAGGCATACTTTCATGTAGAAATCCACCCGTGTCACCTAAGGCAATCAGGTTCTTCTTTGTGGGTGCACCACTTCAGGTGTCGGTGCATCTCAGCGCTGTTGATCGGAGATTTTCGATGGCAGTGTCTGTCTTGGTCGCACGTGCACGGTGGTCATCTTGCGGTGCAGTTGGTGTCTCATCTAACGTGCGCACAACCTGAGCCCTCCAGTTACTTCTCAACAGTTCTTGACCAAAGGTGGAGCTCTGTAGCGGTGTCAGTGACAACCTAGGGAAATAATTAGGTATAGTTTTTCAGTGACAGTTAAGTTTCAGTTCATTAAGAGTTTAGATAGCTTTCTGTCTCCTTTTTTCTTCTTTGGAACCCACCCTCCACCTTTCGTTTTCTTTTCGTTTAAAAATTACCTCAGCGAGGGACATTTAAAAACATGCCTAGTTCACCAGGCTTTAAAAGATGCATCTTGTGCAAGGACACTATGCCAATTTCTGATGGCCACTCGCTCTGCGTCCATTGTTTAGGGAAGTTGCACATACTGCAAAAGTGGACTCACTGCAGCAACTTCAAGCCAGGGCCAGGCATGATAGAGATCTCTGCCTAAAACTTATTGTCATGGAGAAGTCCCTGCAACTAGCCTCTGACCCTGGACAACAGGGCCCCTCGACAGGAGACTATCTGGGAACCTCATAATCTGATGCAACAAAAACATTCTTCCTCAAAAAACCTGAAGAAACAATCCACATCTGCCGCGCAGGGAGAACTTTAAAAAGAAAACTTTCTCCTGCATGATCACTATCCTTGGTGCTGACCATGCTGAGTGTGAGCAGCTTTGAGGCACCTTGAACCTCCAGCACTGCCTGCACCCTGACCTCTGCTGGCAAGGTTAAGTAGTCGAGGGGCAAATACAAACCAACCTCCTCCTTCACGGCACTGACAATGCCACTGCAAGGGGTGGCACCGCAACCATCTCCAACAGCAATGCCTGGCAGCATCAGTGCCGTTGTCAGTATTGGCACAGTCTGAGGGGATCCAAGTCAGCACCAGTGGCACAGGTCAGACTTGCGCATGCTCAACCAGCACTGAACACTGTACCACAAAAATTGTCAGCACCGACAGACACAGCACTGAAACTAGCGGAATCTCGTCGCTTCACAAAACATATTGATATGGTGGTGACCTCCTCTCCGGGCTCTCCATTGTTCGGCACCAATGGCTCCTCAGTGCAGTTGTCACTGGAGCAGCCAGATTCCCCCATCGCCCCTCCTTTGTCAAGCAGTGAGGATGACGACCAGGAGGATGGTGTTTTTTCATAATGCCATTCCTCACCAACCAGCATAGGACAATCTCTGGGAACTAGGAGATACAGAGACCAGTATGCCTGAGACATGCAGCCTTGGTACAGACATAGAATCATAGGGCTGGGAGGGACCTTGAGAAGTCATCTAATCCAGTCTCCTACACTCATGCAGGATTATGTATTATCTAGACCATCCCTGACAGATGTTTGTCTAATCTGCTCTTAAAAATCTCCAATAATGGAGATTCTACAACCTCCCTAGGCATGATGATTCCTTCCAAGGTGAAAGCCTTTCTGAAGTGGGAGAAGACCCCAGAGAAGAGCCTCTTGGACCAGTGGCCAGGACCCGGGCAGTGTGAGTGCCACTGAAAATCAGCTCCCGTGCCGCCTTCGGCACGCGTGCCATAGGTTGCCTACCCCTAGAACCTTTCCACCAATAATGAGACCAGCTCCACAATGGGATCTCATTTAGTACTCTTGGTATCATCTATGTTGCTATTTAAACTGTTAGCTACATGTTCAATGTCCTAGTTGATGAACAAGGCAACAGTGTCCTTGTTGCCATCATTTTGGCCAGAAAGGTAAGTGAGCTTAGAGCCCTTATTATTCCTAGGGGAATTCTGCACCAAAAAATTAAAAATTCTGCACATAGTATTTTAAAATTCTGAAAAATTCTGTATATTTTATTTGTCAGAATAACACAATATAATCACTCTGGTTTCAATTATTTCTCTAATTTATTTAAACTGCAATACAATGGATGAAGAATTGGAGTGGGAAGCACTGGAGGAAATCCCCAAATGCCCTTGCCTAACAGTAATGTAGCTAGGTTTAACCCGTTCTTTCTAGTTATTAGTCAACAAATACATGCAGCCATGTGCTCAGTGTTACATCACAGGCAACTGAAGAGCAAGCGAGGGCTGGAGAATCAAACTCAAAATTTATATTGGCTACTGAACATCTCCAGAAAGATCAGTAGCAAACAGTTCATGGAGCACACTTTTGATAAGAAATTTTTCAGTCCAAAAGTTTAGACCAGTTCTAATCACTTGTCATAATCGTAAGCCTTTATAAGGCCATACTGTCCTTTTCACCACTCTGGAAATGCAAAGCAGAATTAAAACTTCTACACCTGTTATATACTCCTGGGAGAATTCACAAAGACAATGGGAACAGTTCAGTAAGAAAGCAGACTGCTGCATTCTGCTCTGAGGGGACAGAGCCTGCCCCACGCCTACCTCCTCATAAACACTCTGAAGCCCCTCCATGCCAAATGTGCTGCAAAAGTAAGCGAGAGGAATAGTGTGTGTCTGACTGCTCACCCCTCTCCAGGCAGTGATTTATGTCTCTACCAGCTGCTTTGGGCGCCCAAACCAACCTGCTTGGACTGCAAGGGAGAGGCTCATGACTGCTCTTGCGCCGTCCCTTTGCGTCCCTGTCAGAAGTCATTTTTCTGCAGGGAAGCAAAAGAAATCTGGGTGCGACATAAATTCCCCCAGGTGTAAAGCCTTATGACCAATTTACCGTATATGGTATAGGACAAAGTCTTACTACGGCTGCACCTGAAGTTCACCCCTAAAGTAGTTCTGGATTTCCACACAAACACATACCTGTTTTCTTTTCCCTAAGCCTCTTGCCACCAGTGAAGATAAGAGACTTCATTCCCTTGATGTGAAGCATAATTAGCTTTTTGCCTGCAAAGACTGAAATCTATCACAAAGCTGCCTCCATTGTTTATTGCCATTGTAGAATGAATGAGAGGACAAGCTATAGCCTCTCAGACTCTCTAAGTGGATTTTTGGCTGTATTCTACTTTTATCTGGTGACTCTTCCTCTCCCACACTGTGAGAGGGCTCATTCCGCTAGAGCACAAACAGCTGCATTAGCATTGCATCAGAAGGTGCCCCTGCTTGTATTTGCAAAGCAGCAATATGGAATTCAGCTTGTACCTTCACAAAACATTATGCCTTAGTTCAAGCCTCCACAGCTGATGCAGTCTTTGGTGTGGAGGTCCTACAAACATCTTTACTGCCTGCAGCCTCTCACCTGGCTCCGGTTTTCAGTCACCCACAGTGGAATACACATAAGGATCAGCACTTGAGGAAGAAAGGTAAGTTATTTACCTTTATAGTAATGAGTTTGTCAAGATGTGATCTCTATCTATATTCCACCATCCACTCTCCTTCACCTCTGTTTCAGATCCTATCCATTGATTCAAGTTAGAGGAGGAACAGGAGAGGTGATTGGCCAGTACTGCCCCTTATGCCTTTGGCATGGAGCGTGAGGAGAGCAAGGATGCAGGCACTGACTAGTGGGCACTGCTAAGAAGAATCTTCTGGTCTCAGGCTCATGTAGTGCACGTGCATTCACAGGCAGAGTGCCCGTAGGGATCACGCATCTCATATAACTCAGTTACTATAAGATTAGTAACTTCCCTTTTTTATGATACATTTTGCTTTTTCACTCTTTGCATTGCAACATTCAGTAATGAGCAATGGGACTGCTAATCATAAGTGCAATTTTTGAGAGTTCTAATGGCAATATTCGCCTTGCAAAAGTTGTTTACCTTTGGGGAAAACCTTAATTTCCTTTGGATTTGAGGGGAGGACCTTTAGGTTAGCCTGAAAATATGTACTTCCTGTGCCTTTGGGTTTTCTGCAGAAGTAGTATATGCCTGGGAAGCTAGCTTTGTTGGTCAAGTGAAAATTCTCATGCTTTAAGTGCCTTGATCCTGGAAACAGGATTTCCTGTCAGTCTAATGGCCGCAGTGATTCAGTTTACAAAGAAGAATGCAGTTGAAATTTTCCTAGAAGCCCAGTATCACTGGTCATTGGGTAATTGTTATATTGTCTTAATGAGGCACAGCTGCCATTTGTTTGACTACCCTTTCTCTGGTGTATTTCCATGATCCTTATGGGCATCAGAAGAAGCAAGCAGGTGGTGTGCTCTGCCAGTCTGAATTGATTATTAGATTAACTAGGCAATCTGTCTCATAGTACTTTGGTGTCAAGCTCCTCTCAGAATCCTCCACCTCCACTTCCATCTGCCTGTGTCTTTGCGAACTTGCACAGAGAGAAGATCTGATTTCCTTCAGTAAAGATGGAGGTGGAGTATGGCAGTTCACACCAGCTGAGAATCTGGCCTTTAGGATTGGAGGGAAAATCTCTGTGGGATTTGGGGGTGGAGTTACTGATTTTTCTCAGTAATAAAATTGATTAAAAAATCTTACAGATGTATGCCTCTGCCTCTACCTCTGAAGTGGAAACTGTGCGAGCAGCTCTCCTAGCTCAGTTTGAGGAGGTGAAATTGAAGCAGCAGCTTCAGTTCCAGGATGAGATTGAACTGCTCAAATGTCAGTCAGAGGTATTATTGGAACAGCAGATTACACAGCTAAAGGTGAGGTCTAAGATAAAATGTGTTTTAACAAATTCCAAAATGTATGTTCCAAAATGTATGGAATTTGCTGAGGTTAAACAATTATTACAAAACCTTTTCCCCAGATTGTCTTTTTAAAGTCCTAGAGACTTAGAAGTTGGAGATGGAAAAGATAAATTATCAGTTCCTAAAATGGTTTTGGGGCCAGATTACTTGCTAGTCACACGAGTCTAACTCTTCTGATTGTTTTTGTCAATTAAATCACATTAAAAGAGACTAAAAATACATTATGTTAATGTAAGCAGTTACTGTATTTGCCGCAGAGATGCTATGCAATCATGCAATCATGAATGGGAATTGATGTGGTCCATGAAGGAGCCTCTCTTTTAAGATGTCTTCTCCTTTTACTTTTCTCCTTTTTAAAATTGTTTGTAATATGTTGTACATGTACTTTGTAATGAGGTGTATTCTAAATTGGAGAACAACTCAAACAGTGCTGAAAAAAATACTATAGTAACTCCTCACATAAAGTTGTCCAGGTTAACGTTGTTAGGTTGCTGATCAGTTAGAGAACATGCCCATTTAAAGTTATCCAATGCTCTCTTATAACATTGTTTGGCAGCCGCCCACTTCGTCGACTGCTTGCAGAAAGAGCAGCCCCTTGGAGCTAGCTGGTGGGGGCTTGAAAACCAGGGTGGGCCGGCAGCTCCTCTATGTTCCCTGTCTAACCGTCGCCCAGCAGGCTATCAATTGTCAGGCATTTTAGCTGTCCTTCCTCCCACTGTCATGTTCTGCTCCTGCCCTCTGCCTTGAAGCTGCTCCTGGGAGCATCCTGCTTGCTTGGTGGTGGGGGCAGGGAGGAGGAGGAGAAAGGGGAAGAGGGGGACTAATGTCAGAGTGTCCCACTGCTCCTTTACTCCATCTCCACAGAGCGGGCCGGGCGACACGACAGGACTCAGAATGGAGGGAGCTTGCTGGCAGCAGCTGCTGTTTCAACTTGCTGATCTAATTAAAAAGGCATACTTAAAGGGGAGTCAGCGTACTTAAAGGGGCAATGCACGTCTCTTTCTCTCTCTCACACACAAGGTGTTTGTCTCTGTCTCTCTCTGCCGTGCTGTCTCCCATCCCTCCATTCGTGCTGCCTTATAGAGTGTGAGGCTACATTAACAACAACAGGCATTCCCTGGGAAATATCCCACCCTCTGACTCCACCACCTCAACCAAGCTGCACGCAATCATCATTGCTGTGTATAGTATTAAATTGTTTGTTTAAAACTTATTGTGTGTGTGTGTGGAAAAAATTTCACTGGAGCCTAACTCCCCCCCTCATTTACATTAATTCTTATGGGGAAATTGGATTCGCTTAACATCGTTTTGCTTAAAGTAGCATTTTTCAGGAACATAACTACAATATTAAACGAGGAGTGACTGTATAAAAATAATTTAAACTTGGCACTTTGTCCCTAATGCTTCAATTTAAAGTTAGGTATTAGAAGAAATGGCCTTTGTAAAACATCTATTCAGAGATAAAATGCATAATGTGTCATAAAAACGATCATGCATTTAAGGACTATATTTTACCTTCAGTTGTGATTTGTGATATACTTGTGTATGTGAATATGAAAACTTCAGTTTTTTTTTTTAAGAGATTTGTACGCATTTTATCCCGTTTAGGATTTGGAAGGAGGGAAAGAAACTGATTTCTCAGCAGAGCGAGTCTTTGAAATAGATCTGAAAGTACAGTCTATTTCTCTGACTACTTCTCTGTCTACTTCATGAAAACTAGCCTGATATAGAGCAGTGATACTCAGACTGAGGCTTGCAAGCTTCAAGTGGCTTTTTAATGTATTACCTGTGGCTCTTTGCAGTGCATGACATGTGATTTAATTATTAACCAGTCAGAATACATTTTCTGTGTTATTAACCTACTGTAGTTGATAAAATAATACTTGGTCAGTCATTCTGCTGTGAGAATAATTTGTATATATAAAAACAAAATATGTCCCCTGTGGTACTGTTACAGTACTATAGTAAATGAAAAAATGAATTCATGCTGCTGTGGCTCTTTTAGGTAATGTTGATTGCTAAGTTGGCTCCTGAACCACTGAAGTCTGAGTATCACTTACAGAAGCATACTTTGTAATACTGGCAGTGTGAGATCTTCATTGTAGAAGTTATAAACCAATTTTCAGCTTGCTTAAATACAGATTCTTCTTTGTGTAGTTTCTGTATGGATATTCCACTTCAGGTTTGCATGCACCCCGTGTTTGTTTGATCAGTCTTTTGATAGCCATGTGTGTTCAGTCTGCACATATGTCCTAGCCATCCTTTGTGCTCCACACTAGTGGTATCTAGGGCAGTGTCGAATGTGAGGGAGATTCCCATGCCTGAGCCATTCTTTTTAGGTGACACATCTGAAGAACCATCCCAGATTAAGGTGTCATAGGGGAGGGTTTTTTAACAAATTAATAAATTAAACAGTAATAAGTCACCAGGACCAGATGGTATTCACCCGAAAGTTCTGAAGGAACTCAAATATGAAATTGCAGAACTATTAACTGTGGTATGTAACCTATTGCTTGAATCATTCTGTACCAGATGATTGGAGGATAGCTAATGTGATGCCAATTTTTTAAAAAGCCTCCAGAGGTGATCCTGGCAATTACAGGCTGGTAAGCCTAACTTCAGTATTAGGCAGATGGATTGAAACAGGTGAAACAGATTAGCAGACAGATGGATGAACACCGTTTTTTCAGGAAGAGTCAGCATGGTTTTTGTAAAGGGAAATCATGCCTCACTAATCTACTAGAATTCTTTGAGGGGTCAGCAAATGTGTGAACAAGGGTGATCCAGTGAATATAGTGTATTTGGACTTTTAGAAAGCCTGTGACAATGTTCCTCACCAAAGGCTCTTAAACAACCTAATCAGTCATGGAATAAGATGGCAGGTACTCTCATAGATAAATAACTGGTTAACAGGTAGGAAACAAAGGATAAGAATAAATGGTCAGTTTTCAGAATAGAGAGAGGTAGATAATGGTGTTCCTCAGGGGTCTGTACTGGGACAAATGCAGTTCAACATATTCATAAATGATCTGGAAAAAGGGGTAAACAAAGAGGTGGCAATGTTTGCAGACAATACAAAATTATTCAAGATAGTTAAGTCCAAAGCAGATTGCAAAAAGTGACAAAGGGATCTCACAAAATAAAGTGACTGGGCAGCAAAGTTGCAGATGAAATAATGGTCACTGGAAAACATGCTCCCAGCAGAATAATGTGGGTCTAAATTAGCTGTTACCACTCAAGAAAGAGATCTTGGAGTCACTGTGAATAGTTCTCTAAAAACATTTGCTCAAAGTGCAGCGGCAGTCAAAAAAGCTAACAATGTTAGGAACCATTAGAATAGGGATAGATAATAAAAGAGTAAACATAATGTTGCTACATAAATTGATGATACACACGCACCTTGAATGCTGCAGGAAGCGCTGGTCAAGCCATCTTAAGAAAGATATATTAGAAATGGAAAAGGTACAGAAAAGGACAACAAAAATGATTAGGAGCATGTAATAGCTTCCATATGAAGAGAGATTAAAAAGACTGGGACTATTCAGCTTGGAGAAAAGCTGACTAAGGGGGAGATACGATAGAGGTCTATAAAATCATGAATGGTGTGGAGAAAGTGAATAAGGAAGTGTTGTTTACCCCTTCACGTACATGTGAACAAGGGGTCACCCAAAGAAATTAATGGATGGCAGGTTTAAAGCAAACAAAAGGAAATACTTCACACAGTTCACAGTCAAGCTGTAGCTCATTGTCAGGGGCTGTTGTGAAGGCCAGACGTATAACTGGATTTAAAAAAGAATTAGATAAGGTAATGGAGGATAGCTCCATCAATGGCTAATAGCCAATGTGGTCAGGGATGCAATCCCATGCTCAGGGTGTTCCTAGCCTCTGACTGGTAGAAGCTGAGAGTCGACGACGGGTTGGATCACTAGATGATTGTGTGTTTCATTCCCTCTGAAGCACCTGCCACTGACCATGTGGGAAGATAGGGTACTGAGCTAGATGGACTATTAGTCTGAACCAGTATGGCCCCCATTAGGTTTTTTCCCTACGTTTTTTTTTTTCTCAGATGCCTCAGCCTGAAATGGATCAACTTGTGCCCACTTCTTTAGATAGGTTTGCCTTTAGGAAGTAGTTTTTACTTTTAGTTTTTGTTAGTTTCCTTAGTTTTGGGAGAGTTCTTCAGAATTTACTGATCCTGCCCTTCCAACACTCCCCATTTCCTAAGGGGTTTCCCTTTCTTTTTGAGATTAGCGAGTCCACTGATGAATCTTTATGCTCTTTAAAGGATTCAAAGGCTATCCTTCAGTCTCTCAGGATTTGCCCCTCTGAGAACAAAAGGAAATTCAGCAGGTCACAATTGCACGGAGCTATTGCTTTGTTCAGTTTCCTGTTTACCATACGCCACCAGATCCCTCCTAAAATGAAGTCTAGGTTCCAAAACAAGAGACTCTTTACCTTCTTTATGGTGTCAACACAACTTTTTGTCAGGAAAGAGTCCATTTTGATGCCTTACTTGAGGGTTGTGAACTTTCCCACCATGTATCTGCATTCTCTTGTTCTCCCCTTCCTACCTTTTAGGGACTGTCTCTACCACTCTTTCAAGGATCCTAGGAACAGATTACTTTGGACAAATGGGTTTTGGAGGTTATGATATTGGGCTTTGTCATCCATTTCAGCTCCGTTGCCCTACCTGACCCCTTTTTCCTGTGCCTTTTCAGCAACCCATCTCATGAACTTCTGCTCAGAAATGAAGTTGTATCTTCTTCATATAGGAGCCATAGAACTGATACTCACGGTGACATTCCCCTCTGGTATTATCTGGATTGGTGATCTGCTAGGTCACTCCAATCCTTGACTCTAGGAACTAGCCTTACCCTGCTCAGCTATGAGAATCCCCACTCCTGGGCTTTTAATGCACAGCCTCTGGTATGTAAGCTGCTCCTAACTACTTGCAGCTGAATGACACTAGCTGGTATCTCTGGTCCCAGACACAACCATAGGTTCTTCTTCGAGTGATTGCTCACATCCATTCCAGTTAGGTGTGCGCGCCGTGCGTGCACGTTCGTCGGAAACTTTTTACCCTAGCAACTCCAGTGGGCCGGCAGGTCGCCCCCTGGAGTGGCGCCACCATGGCGCCCAATATATATCCCTGCCGGCCCGCCCGCTCCTCAGTTCCTTCTTACCGCCGTGTCGGTCGTTGGAACTGTGGAGCGCGGCATAGCTGTCCTCCACGTCCCTAGCTCTCCTAGTTATCTATCGTTTATCTATCGTTCATCTCTAGTTCCATTATAGTTGTTAATTAGTTTGTTAAGTAGATAGTTAAGTTAAATAGTTGTTAAGTAGTTCTTCGCCGGGGGCTTAGCCCTTCCCGGCACCCGGCGCCAGGCTCATGCCTGTTTCGCCGGGCTTCAAGCAGTGTGCGGCCTGCAAGAAGCCCATGCCTACCAGCGATCCCCACGAAGCGTGCCTGAAGTGCCTCGGGGAATCGCACAGATCCGACAAGTGCCGCATCTGTAAGGCTTTTAAGCCGAGGACAAAGAAGGAGAGGGATCAAAGGCTCCGAACTCTCCTAATGGAGGCAGCACTTGACCCGACGGCTTCGCAGGCCGTGGTATCGGCACCGGCACCGGATCGCTCCGGCACCGAGAAGACTCCTCGGCACCGACCCTCTCCGGCACTGGAGTCAGAGCCAAGGCCGTCGAAGTCTGATACTCCGGCCAGGCAGACCCGGCTAGAGCGCCCGGCCTCGACATCGGCCGTGGCGCCGCCGGCACCGTCAGCACCGTTGACTCCGGGCCCGGCGGGTCCATTGAGTCCGGTGCCGCCGAGCTCCCCCATGAGATCTGGGGTTGAGATAGTGGTCCCGTCCACACCGGAGACCTTCGCCTCGGCTCGGGACCTTATTGCCCTGACTGAGCCCACTCGGCTGCCACCCCCGGTACCTCCGGTGCAGGTCGTGTCCAGAGGCAAGCCCATGATGTCGGCACCGCCCAGAGACAGTCGTTCACGATCCAGGTCCCGACGTCTTGGGCGCTCCAGATCCCGACGCCGCTCGCAGTCCCGGCACCGCTCCCCTCAGCGGTACCGGTCGCACTCGCGGCACCGGTCGGCATCGAGACGGTCGCGGTCAGGCTCCAGTCGTCGACACCGGCACCGCGATTCCAGGAGCAGGTCCCGACGCTACTCGCCGCACCGGTCGACCTCCCGGCACCGAGCTGGTGGCAGGTCCCGGTCTCGGTCGACCTCCTGGCACCGAGCTGGTGGTAGGTCCCGGTCGACCTCCCGGCACCGAGCTGGTGGCAGGTCCCGGCACCGAAGCGGCGCCCAGTACCGATCAGGATCCCGGCACCGTGACAGATCCCGGTCCCGATCCCGATCCCGGCACCGATATGACTCCCGGCACCGGTCCCCGGCACCGAGACGATCCTCCGTGCCGACCCGCGCAGACCCTTACCATCCAGGGTCGGCCCCACCATGGCCCTCGAGACAGCCGTCCGTATCCTCCTAGACGGACAGCGGGTATGCGCTGGGCACCGACCGGCAGGCGGCGCTGTTCGGTGATCCGCCGCTGCAGGACCAAGGCCCACAACAGTGGGGATTCTGGACACCCTGGGCATACCATCAGGCCCAGGGCCCCCAGCAGCTCCCTGCTAGACCGGCGACTGCGGAGCGTAGGGCCCCTGAAGCCTCGTTGTCTCGCCCCCCTCCCTCCCCGGAAGGGGAGGAAGGGTCCAAGCAGCAGGACTCCGCTGCGGCTCCGGAGGCAGAGGCGAGGGCTGAGGAAGACCCTCAGTTAGACACTCTCGTGCCTGGGGTCTCATCATCCTCCTCCCCGGATGAGGCGGTGGCGGGTACCTCCTCCAACAGTCCCCCCCCGCTGGATCTCAGGGCGCACCAAGACCTCCTCAGGCGATTGGCTCAAAATCTGAGTCTGCAGGCAGAGGAGGTCTCGTAGATAGAGGATCCAATTGTAACCATCCTCTCTTCTGATGCTCCCACCAGGGTCGCCCTGCCCTTCATGCGGACCATCCAGGCCAACGCCAATACCATCTGGCAGTCCCCGGCCTCCATCCCTCCGACAGCGAAAGGAGTCGAGAGGAAGTACATGGCTCCTTCTAGGGGATACGAATATCTCCATGTTCACCCGACTCCGGGTTCACTGGTGGTGCAATCAGTGAACGATAGGGAGCGTCACGGCCAGGAGGCTCCAGCCCCCAAATCCAGAGAAGCCAGGCGGATGGACCTCCTTGGCCGTAAGGTGTATTCGGCTGGGGCGCTGCAGCTCAGGGTCTCCAACCAGCAGGCCCTGCTGAGCAGATATGCCTTTAATTCCTGGGTGGCATCGGACAAATTTAAGGAGCTGCTGCCACAGGATGCTCGCCAAGAGTTTACGGCCATCTTGGACGAAGGCAAGAAGGTCGCACGCACGGCCTTACAAGCCTCCTTGGACGCTGCGGACTCGGCTGCCCGTACCCTCGCATCAGGAGTTACGATGCGTCGCATCTCCTGGCTGCAGGTTTCCGGCCTTCCGCCGGAGCTCCAGCATACTATACAGGACCTTCCTTTCGAAGGCCAGGGCCTGTTTTCCGATAAGACAGACCCCAGACTCAAGAGTCTAAAAGACAACCGGGTCATTATGCGGTCCCTCGGGATGCACACCCCCGTGACGCAGCGTAGACCCTTTAGGTCGCAACAACAGCAACAACGTAGGCCGTTTTCCCAGTTTCGCCAGCGGCAGGACCTTTACAGGCGCCGCGGCAGGAACGGAAGGCGCAGGCAGTCGGGGAACCAAGGGGGGCAGAACCAAGGCTCCTCAAAACCCCCGCCTGGTCCTAAGCCTTCATTTTGAAGGTGCGCCCGTTTTCCCCTATGGATCCTTCCCCCCCGTTTTCCAACCGCCTTTCGTTTTTCCTCCCGGCGTGGTCCCAAATAACATCGGACCGCTGGGTCTTAAGCATGGTGCAGACGGGATACCGCCTGCAGTTTGTTTCATTTCCTCCTTCCCGCCCTCCTTCCTCGTCCCTCTTCAGGGACCCCTCTCACGAGCAATTCCTTCGGCAGGAGGTGCAGACGCTCCTCAGCAAAGGAGCTATAGAGGCGGTTCCGGAAAGCGAGAAAGGCAAGGGGTTTTATTCCCGCTACTTTCTGATCCCCAAGGCCAAGGGGGGCCTCAGGCCTATCCTCGACCTGCGAGAACTCAACAAATACCTCGTGAAGTTGAAGTTCCGCATGGTATCCCTGGGGACCATTATTCCATCCCTGGATCCGGGAGACTGGTACGCCGCCCTCGACATGCAGGACGCGTATTTCCACATTGCCATTTGGCCGCGCCACAGACGCTTTCTCCGCTTCGTTGTGGGGGCTTTTCATTATCAATTTGCAGTCCTCCCATTCGGCCTGTCCACGGCCCCGAGGGTGTTTACAAAATGCATGGCAGTTGTCGTGGCGCATCTTCGGCGCAACCGTGTCCACGTGTTCCCTTATCTGGACGACTGGTTGATTCGGGGCACGTCGGAACAGCAAGTCAACAGCCATGTCCGCGTGATCACCGGCATGTTTGCAAGTCTGGGCCTCTTGATAAACACAGACAAGTCCACCCTGAGGCCCACGCAGAAGGTGGAATTTATCGGGGCCGTCCTGGACGCCACTGTGGGCAGGGCCTCGCTGCCTCTGCAACGGTTCCAGACCATGGCGGCGATCGTTCAACGCTTGCGGTCAGCCCCATTGACGTCAGTGAGGACATGTCTAACCCTGTTAGGCCACATGGCGGCGTGCACCTTTGTGACCGACTACGCTCGGCTCCACATGAGGCCTCTCCAGCTGTGGCTTATCAGTCATTACAGGCCGGCAAGGCAACCGTTAGACATGTTAATCACAATCCCCCAGAA
The DNA here is from genome assembly GCF_007399415.2 of Gopherus evgoodei. Classification (NCBI taxonomy): domain Eukaryota; kingdom Metazoa; phylum Chordata; order Testudines; family Testudinidae; genus Gopherus; species Gopherus evgoodei. The sequence continues at coordinate 8,601,144 of NC_044332.1, read as the reverse complement.
GGTCTTAGATTCTCTCGGCTGGTGGTTAGACCAGTCCGTATTATGTGCGGGTCTTCCCTTCCACCCCTCTCAGCCCTCGGTATCCCTGACAACGGATGCCTCAGATCTAGGCTGGGGGGCCCACCTAGGGGACCTGCGGACACAGGGCCTGTGGTCCCAGGAGAAGGTGGGGCTACACATCAACATGCGGGAGTTGAGAGCGGTCCGCCTTGCTTGTCAAGCGTTCTGTCATCAGCTTCAGGGTCGTTGTGTCGCCGTGTTCACGGACAACACGACGACCATGTACTATATCAACAAGCAGGGCGGCACCAGGTCCTCCTCCCTGTGCCACGAGGCGATACGACTCTGGGACTTTTGCGTAGCCCACTCCATTCACCTCAGGGCTTCTTTCCTCCCTGGAGTACGGAACACACTGGCGGATCGATTGAGCAGATCCTTCCTGTCACACGAGTGGTCCCTTCGCCCGGACGTCGCTCTCTCCATTTTCTGGAGGTGGGGTTATCCCCGGGTGGACCTCTTCGCGTCCAAGGGGAACAGGAAGTGCCAAGCGTTCTGCTCCTTTCAGGGCAGGGAGCCGGGGTCGATAGCGGATGCCTTCCTCATCCAGTGGTCGACCCACCTGTACTATGCGTTTCCCCCGTTCCCTCTGGTCCACAAGGTCCTCCTGAAGGTGCGCAGAGACAGGGCTCTCGTGATCATGGTGGCCCCGGCATGGCCCAGGCAGCACTGGTACACCATGCTGCTGGACTTGGCCATAGCCGACCCGGTTCCCCTGCCCCTTCATCCGGACCTGATTACCCAGGACCACGGGACCCTCTGTCACCCAGACCTGCAGTCGCTGCACCTAGCGGCGTGGCTCCTGCGTGGCTGACTGGTTCCGAGCTGCGCTGCTCCACGCCTGTGAGAGAGGTGCTCTTGAGCAGCAGGAAACCGTCCACAAGAGCCACATATTCGGCGAAATGGAAGCGCTTCTCCTGTTGGTGCGTAGAGAGAAATCTCCGCCCTATGGAAGTTTCGATAACCGAAATCTTAGACTACGTTTGGTCCCTCAAAGGGCAAGGTCTGGCCTTATCGTCATTGCGAGTCCACCTAGCAGCTATCTCCACCTTTCACCCGGGTGCGGACGGTCGCTCCGTTTTTTCTCACCCGACGGTGTCGAGATTCCTTAAAGGGCTGGAACGTTTATTCCCTAACGTCCGTCCCCCTGCTCCAACCTGGGATCTTAACCTGGTGTTGTCCCGGCTCATGGGGCCCCCCTTTGAGCCGTTAGCTACTTGCTCCCTGCTCTACCTCTCTTGGAAAACTGCCTTTCTAGTGGCTATCACCTCAGCTAGACGGGTGTCGGAGCTCCGAGCTCTTGTGGTAGACCCCCCATATACGGTCTTCCACAAGGACAAGGTGCAGCTGAGACCACACCCTGCTTTTCTGCCCAAGGTGGTCTCAGCCTTCCACGTCAACCAAGAGATTTTCCTTCCGGTTTTTTTCCCAAAACCTCACTCCTCAGGCAGGGAGCAGCAGCTCCACTCGCTGGATGTCCGTAGGGCTCTTGCGTTCTACATAGAGAGGACTAAGCCCTTCCGAAAATCCCCCCAGCTTTTCGTGGCGGTAGCAGATCGTATGAAAGGGCTTCCTATCTCCTTCCAGAGGGTATCCTCTTGGGTTACGTCCTGTATCAGGACCTGTTATGACTTGGCCCATGTCCCTACGGGCCGTGTGACTGCGCATTCTACCAGGGCGCAGGCGTCGTCGCTGGCTTTCCTCTCCCGCGTGCCCATCCAGGAAATCTGTCGGGCAGCGACCTGGTCATCGGTCCACACCTTTGCTTCCCACTACGCCCTGGTCCAGCAGTCGAGGGAGGATGCGGCCTTCGGAACTGCAGTGCTCCGTGCCGCGACTTCTCACTCCGACCCCACCGCCTAGGTATGGCTTGGGAGTCACCTAACTGGAATGGATGTGAGCAATCACTCGAAGAAGAAAAGACGGTTACTCACCTTTGTAACTGTTGTTCTTCGAGATGTGTTGCTCACATCCATTCCACACCCGCCCTCCTTCCCCACTGTCGGAGTAGCCGGCAAGAAGGAACTGAGGAGCGGGCGGGCCGGCAGGGATATATATTGGGCGCCATGGCGGCGCCACTCCAGGGGGCGACCTGCCGGCCCACTGGAGTTGCTAGGGTAAAAAGTTTCCGACGAACGTGCACGCGCGGCGCGCACACCTAACTGGAATGGATGTGAGCAACACATCTCGAAGAACAACAGTTACAAAGGTGAGTATCCGTCTTAACCCCTGTCTTGCAGTGTCCAGTTATGCCCATTGGATGCTGCAAGCTTATATGACTTTGTTAATTTAACAAAGAAATAGATATGTACACACTTGGACTGAGGTGGAGATGGACATAGGAGACGGAAGTGTTGAGAGCCTCTGGGTTAGGCTAAAAGGGGTAAAAAACACGGGTGATGTCGTGCTCGGAGTCTACTACAGGCCACCTAATCAGGTGGAAGAGGTGGATGAGGCTTTTTTCAAACAACTAACAAAATCATCCAAAGCCCAAGATTTGGTGGTGATGGGGGACTTCAACTATCCAGATATATGTTGGGAAAATAGCACTGCGGGGCATAGACTCTCCAATAAGTTCCTGGACTGCATTGCAGACAACTTTTTATTTCAGAAAGTTGAAAAAGCTACTAGGGGGGAAGCTGTTCTAGACTTGATTTTAACAAATAGGGAGGAACTTGTTGAGAATTTGAAAGTAGAAGGAAGCTTGGGTGAAAGTGATCATGAAATCATAGAGTTTGCAATTCTAACGAAGGGTAGAAGTGAGAACAGCAGAATAGAGACAATGGATTTCAGGAAGGCAGATTTTGGTAAGCTCAGAGAGCTAATAGGTAAGGTCCCATGGGAATCAAGACTGAGGGGAAAAACAACTGAGGAGAGTTGGCAGTTTTTCAAAGGAACACTATTAAGGGCCCAAAAGCAAGCTATTCCGATGGTCAGGAAAGATAGAAAATGTGGCAAAAGACCACCTTGGCTTAACCACGAGATCTTGCGTGACTACAAAATAAAAAGGCGTCATATAAAAAATGGAAACTATGTCAGATTACAAAGGATGAATATAGGCAAATAACACAGGAATGCAGAGGCAAGATTAGAAAGGCAAAGGCACAAAATGAGCTCAAACTAGCTATGGGAATAAAGGGAAACAAGAAGACTTTTTATCAATACATTAGAAGCAAGAGGAAGACCAAGGACAGGGTAGGCCCACTGCTCAGTGAGGAGGGGGAAACAGTAACGGGAGACTTGGAAATGGCAGAGATGCTTAATGACTTCTTTGTTTCGGTCTTCACTGAGAAGTCTGAAGGAATGTCTAGTATAGTGAATGCTTACGGGAAGAGGGTAGGTTTAGAAGATAAAATAAAAAAAGAGCAAGTAAAAAATCACTTAGAAAAGTTAGATGCCTGCAAGTCACCAGGGCCTGATGAAATGCATCCTAGAATATTCAAGGAGTTAATAGAAGAGGTATCTGAGCCTCTAGCTATTATCTTTGGGAAATCATGGGAGACGGGGGAGATTCCAGAAGACTGGAAGGGGGCAAATATAGTGCCCATCTATAAAAAGGGAAATAAAAACAACCCAGGAAACTACAGACCAGTTAGTTTAACTTCTGTGCCAGGGAAGATAATGGAGCAGGTAATTAAAGAAATCATCTGCAAACACTTGGAAGGTGGTCAGGTGATAGGGAATAGCCAGCATGGATTTGTAAAGAACAAATCGTGTCAAACTAATCTGATAACGTTCTTTGATAGGATAACGAGCCTTGTGGATAAGGGAGAAGCGGTGGATGTGATATACCTAGACTTTAGTAAGGCATTTGATACGGTCTCGCATGATATTCTTATAGATAAACTAGGAAAGTACAATTTAGATGGGGCTACTATAAGGTGGGTGCATAACTGGCTGGATAACCGTACTCAGAGAGTAGTTGTTAATGGCTCCCAATCCTGCTGGAAAGGTATAACAAGTGGGGTTCCGCAGGGGTCTGTTTTGGGACCGGCTCTGTTCAATATCTTCATCAACGATTTAGATGTTGGCATAGAAAGTACACTTATTAAGTTTGCGGACGATACCAAACTGGGAGGGATTGCAACTGCTTTGGAGGACAGGGTCAAAATTCAAAATGATCTGGACAAATCGGAGAAATGGTCTGAGGTAAACAGGATGAAGTTCAATAAAGATAAATGCAAAGTGCTCCACTTAGGAAGGAACAATCAGTTTCACACATACAGAATGGGAAGAGACTGTCTAGGAAGGAGTATGGCAGAAAGAGATCTAGGGGTCATAGTAGACCACAAGCTTAATATGAGTCAACAGTGTGATACTGTTGCAAAAAAAGCAAACGTGATTCTGGGATGCATTAACAGGTGTGTCGTAAACAAGACACGAGAAGTCATTCTTCCGCTTTACTCTGCGCTGGTTAGGCCTCAGCTGGAGTATTGTGTCCAGTTCTGGGCACCGCATTTCAAGAAAGATGTGGAGAAATTGGAGAGGGTCCAGAGAAGAGCAACAAGAATGATAAAAGGTCTTGAGAACATGACCTATGAAGGAAGGCTGAAGGAATTGGATTTGTTTAGTTTGGAAAAGAGAAGACTGAGAGGGGACATGATAGCAGTTTTCAGGTATCTAAAAGGGTGTCATCAGGAGGAGGGAGAAAACTTGTTCACCTTAGCCTCCAATGATAGAACAAGAAGCAATGGGCTTAAACTGCAGCAAGGGAGATTTAGGTTGGACATTAGGAAAAAGTTCCTAACTGTCAGGGTAGTTAAACACTGGAATAGATTGCCTAGGGAAGTTGTGGAATCTCCATCTCTGGAGATATTTAAGAGTAGGTTAGATAAATGTCTATTAGGGATGGTGTAGACAATATTTGGTCCTGCCATGAGGGCAGGGGACTGGACTCGATGACCTCTCGAGGTCCCTTCCAGTCCTAGAGTCTATGAATCTATGAATCTATATGTACCAGGCTTGTTATCCCAAGGAGAGTCTCTGTCCAGCTTCAAACCAAACACACTGTTTCACGTAGAATAAACAAATTTATTAACTTCAAAGATAGATTTTAAGTGATTATAAGTCAAAGCATAACAAGTCAGATTTGGTCAAATGAAATAAAAGCAAAATGCATTCTAAGCCGAACTTAACACTTTCAGTGTCCTTACAAACTTAGATGCTTCTCACCACAGGCTAGCTGGTTGCCCTTCAGCCAGGGTCTCCCCTTTGATCAGCCCTTCAGTTGCTTGCTGTGGTGTCTGTAGATGTAGGTGTAAGAGAGGGGAAGAGCAAGGCAAATGTCTCTCCCTTTTATCATGCCCTTTCTTCCCTCTTGGCTTTGCCCTCTTCCCCTTCAGAGTCAGAAGAGCATTACCGCATTGCAGGTCCAAACTGACCAAAGGAAGAGAGGTGACTCACTGGGTTTTGTTGCTTCCTAGGCCAGTGTCCTTTGTTCCTGTGACGCTGGGCTGGGTTTGTCCCATACCTGCCCTGATGAAGTGTGAACTGCCTCTCTGCTGCTCTTGGAGAGTTTTTGCCTGGGTTTGCTTTAAGCCGTGAGGATACATTTTCAGCCTCATAACTATTGTGACAGACCCAGACGAGTGGGGTACAGGAGTCTGGTAGAGGGCAAATATACTGGTCACTGAGTGAGTAGTTTTCTGTTCCCTGAGTGACCAGCGCAGGGGCTGCACTAGAGTAATCAGGAACCTGCTAGAACCAATTAAGGCAGACAGGCTGATTAGAACACCTGCAGCCAATCAAGGCAGGCTAATCAGGGCACCTGGGTTTAAAAAAGGAGCTCACTCCAGTCAGGGAGGGGGGAGCCAGAGGAGAGGAAGTGCATGTGAGAAGCTGGGAGCAAGAGGCACAAGGAGCTGAGAGTGAGAGGGTGTGCTGCTGGAGGACTAAGGAGTACAAGCGTTATCAGACACCAGGAGGAAGGTCCTGTGGTGAGGATAAAGAAGGTGTTTGGAGGAGGCCATGGGGAAGTAGCCCAGGGAAGTGTAGCTGTCATGCAGCTGTTAGAAGAGGCACTATAGACAGCTGCAATCCACAGGGCCCTGGGCTGGAACCCGGAGTAGAGGGCGGGCCCGGGTTCCCCCCAAACCTCCCAACTCCTGATCAGACACAGGAGGAGTTGACCCAGACTGTGGGGAAGATCACTGAGGTGAGGAAATCTGCCAATAAGTGCAGGACCCACCAAGGTAGAGGAGGAACTTTGTCACACTATATACATGAAATTATAACCTATAACACCAGTATAACATTACAGTAACTATTACTATAACATCACTATAACAACCATGCTCGTTGCATCATGAGCCTTCCAAAGACACCCGACATGACAAACTTTGCATTGGATGCCACGCAGTCATTTTACAAGGATGAACGTGGGGGTGCTGGGTGTTCCCTCTGTATTGGGTGAGTATGTTGCTCTGTACCTTGGGGGAACGGGTTCTATTCGAAGTACATGCTGGCCTCCACCCACTCTTCCTGTTGAGAACCAATCTTAGATCTCAGGATGTTAAATACTTTAATTGAAATGCAGAAGTTCATGGTGGTGACACAGCATCTTTAGATCTGGGGGATTTGTTCACAGCCCTCGATATCCAGAATGTGTACTTTTGTATTTTAATGCATCCAGCTAACAAGAAGTTTTTTTTTCATAATTGGCCTGGAGCACTTTCAATCCTGGATGCTCCACTCTGTGCCGCTCCCAGAGTCCGTATAAAGATTCCAGTGGTGCCTAGCCACTGAACTCTGTCAATAAGAGAGTTGGCGTCTCCAGGCTCCCTCTTACAGTGACGTTCACTCCGCTGTCAGGAAGGCCATAATACTATTCGTCATACCAGGCCTTCCGCTCAGCAGAGAAAAGTCCACTTTGATACCAGTTCAACACATATACTATATAGAAGCCACCTTAGACCCCACAACATCTAGGGCAGGGATCAGCAACCTTCGGCACGTGGCCCACCAGAGTAAGTCCCCTGGTGGGCCGGGCTGGTTTGTTTACCTGCCACGTCCGCAGGTTCAGCCAGTTGCAGCTCCCACTAGCCGCAGTTTGCTGTCCCAGGCCAATGGGGGCTGTGGGAAGCAGGGCAGGCTGAGGGATGTGCTTGCCACTGCTTCCCACAGCCACTATTGGCCTAGAGCAGCGAGCCGTGACAGGTCAAACCTGCGGACGTGGCAGGTAAAAAAACCAGCCCGGCCTGCCAGGGGGCTTACCCTGGCGGGCTGCGGGCCAAAGGTTGCCAATCTCTGATCTATGGCTTACTTACCAATGGACGGATTGATTGTACTGACAAACATTGCTTCTCACGTTTAAATGAGCCCACAGATAACAACCAGAACATGTTTGCAGCTCCTGGATCATACGACAGCCTGTACTTTTGTAACACTGCATGCAAACGTACACCTTCATTGCTTCCAAGCTTGGTTGAGAATTGTTTGTACTTCCAACACACAGAGCCTCTGCAAATTAGTATTGATGCTTGAAAAGGTTCTAGACTCTCCATTGGTGAAAGGACCAAGACACAGTATGTGTGATGTGTCATTCAGTATTGTTTATGAAAATATGATTGATATGAATATGATGTAACTGAGATATACTTTATGGAACATGGCTCATGTGAGATCATTGGAAAGGTTATGATTTACTGAATGTGATTATCCAGTGTGTATGCCTGTATCATTTCTGTATCTCAAGTTAGGAATATTGACTATGTATCTGAATTTCAACTACGCTAGTTTGGGTGACACCCACTGATAACACTTCAGGTACAACAATGGAAAAGCCAGACAAGTCAGATGGCCAATCAGCGAAGACAGTGAGCTGTGAAAAGCTTGGCCTTCCTGTGGATGCTCCATACTACAACTGACTCATGGACGCTGTGATCCTATAGAGTCAGGTGGTCTTGTCACCTGATAGTTGTAACTTTCCACTGTAAGGGAAGGTGGGGGGGGTCAGGTTTGGGAAACAAAGGATTCCCGCCTTATGTAAATCCTATATAAGGGTGGGGAGGAAGGCAAACAGTACTCCTCACCATGGCTTGTCTGCCCAAGAAGAAAAACTGAAGGCAAGGGGGGAGGCCAGACTGAGACAGGGGTCCAGTCTGAAAAGGAATATAACTGGAGCTCTGAACCACAGAAACTTCACAAACTGCCTGCAACAATATTTAGGGTGAGAAATACTATTTGTAACTAATTTCTTGAGTGAAACAAGCTTAGTTTGCATATTTAATTTCATTTGCATAGTAATCTGCTTTGTTCTGTTTGTTGCCCCTTCTACCACTTAAAATCTGCCTTTCCTTTGGGGTTTTTAAGGTCAGGCTTGACAAAGTCCTGACTGGTATGATTTAGTTGGGGATTGGTCCTGCTTTGAGCAGGGGGTTGGACTAGATGACCTCCTGACGTCCCTTCCAACCTTGATATTCTATGATTCTATAGTTTAGAATTAAACCCAGTTTCTGTAATTTCTAACTTGGGTGAGGATGGAGGTAAGAAGTGTGCACACCTCTCTCCACGTTGAGAAGGGGGGTAAATTTCATAATATGTCTCTGGGTCTGCCATCCAAGGAAGGTGGACATCTGAGTGCTGGAACAAGTCCCTTCAACTGAGTCTTCCTAGAGCTGATCTGCAGCTGGGTGTGGCCCTTCCGCGGTGTGTGTGTGTGTGTTAGAGGAGGTTTTAAGAGCCTGGCTCAGCAAGACAGGTTAAAGAGGGCCCATGCTGGCAGAACAGGTACACTCCGTGGTATCTCAGCATAGTAGGTGGCTTCCCAAGGCGTCCAGCCTGTCACAGTATGCATTGGAGTTCCATTAGCTTTTCCATCCCCAACTACAATTATAGTGATGGGCACATCTCATATAGGGTGAAGAGCTTGTTTTCAAAGTCATACCATTCAAGGAAAATGTGCAGCTCCGGAATCCATTCTCCACATCAGCCTACTGGAGCTCAGAGTGGTCAGATCTGACTGCAGACATTTTCTACCTATGACTGAAGGTCAATCCATGAGGATAGAGACAGCATCACTGGGGAGGAGCAAGATCCTCGTCCTTTTGTACAGAAACAGTGAAGCTATGGAACTAGTGCATAGCCCATCAAACCTTCAGCTCTGTCACATACTTACCAGGCTTCCAGAACACCATTGTCAACAATTTGAGCAGACACTTCTGCTGTGATAACAAATGGGACCTTAACCCCTTGATGTTTCTTACCTGGAGTTCTCCAGAATTAGATCTCTTCACCAGTGCCCCGAACAGAAAATGCTGAACACTCTGCCCAGGAGGGTGTGTTAGGCATCTCCCAGAGAATGACAACTTTCTCATTTTGTGGTCCAGAAACTGCCTTGCTGCCTATTCTCTGATGCCATTGCTCCTCAGAATCCTAAACAAGATCAAGCAGGACAGAACCAGAGTCATCCTAATTGCACCAATTTAGCCCAGTCAGATATGGTTCCCATACTTGGTTTGCCCCTCCTCTTCCTCTGCACTTCGATTACCAATAATATCTGACCTGCTAATCCAGGACTCAGTGGAAGGTCTCCACCCCAACTTGACAGCTCTACGTCTCAAGGCTTGGCATATAGATGGATCTTATGGGTAGAGATCTCCTGTTCAAAAGAATTGCAAGAAGTTTTGCTCAATAGTACAAATGAGTCAACTAGAAAAACATACCTGGAGAAGAGGAAGAGGTTCCAAAGGTACCTGTCTCTTGTTGAAATATTACCTGTCTGATATATTGGATTACCTTTTGGGTATGAAGAACTGGGACCCTCTCTTGGAGTTCCATTAAATTTCGTCTAGTGGCTATTGCAATTTTTCTATTCCTCAGTCAAAGGGTTTTTTAGTCCTTACTCACCTAACTATTTCATGATTCATCAAAGGATTATCAGATCTTTTTCCTCATGTCAAACAGCATACACCGGAGTGAGCATACCTGGCTCTCAGTTCTCTAATGAGGCCTCCCCTTGAACTACTAACTAAATGTTCCCTTCCACACTTGTTTGTGAAGTCTGCAATCTTAGGGGCTGTTACCTCCACTAGGAGAACTGGTGAATTAGCGGGCTTTGATAGCTGATTCTTTGTACACCACATTTATTAAAGAAGAAATCTCTCTCTGGTCACACTTCTACTTTTGCTCAAGGTAACCTCAGACTTCCACATCAACTAGGACATTCAGCTTCTGGTTTTCTACCCCAAACCTCCTCAGACTGCAGAGGAAGCCTCTCTTCACATCTTAGATGTCGGAAGGGCATTTGTCTTTTATCTGGAAAGCATTAAATCCTTTAGTGCTGCTGCAAGACAGTTTGTGGACAGCGTAAGAGGAGCCCCTGTCTCCACCCAAAGACTCTCCAAGTGGGTTTTTGGTTACATTTTCTATTGCTACAAGGCCAACCTTCTCCTCGGGTTATACCTCTCCCGAGGTCCCTTCCAACCCTGATATTTTACAATTCTATGATATCTCACTCCACTTGATCCGTCTGTTTCCATAACCCTTTAAATAATGTTCCCATTGGAGAAATATGCAAAGCTTCCCCGTGGGCTTTGGGTCACACCTTTTTCTAAACATTACATTCTATACATGCCTCTAGAGCAAGATTCCACCTTGGCATTGTTAGTCTCCAGTCAGTCTTATACCCGGCTCCAAAACATCCACCTCCTTTACAGGGTACTGCTCAGAAGTCACCTGAAGTGGAGCACCAGTATAGGGACATTACTTGGAGGAGGAGGAGGAGTTTTTTACCCTTTACAGTAACTGGAATTCTTTGAGATATTTGTCCCTATGTGTGTCCACTAGGTGCCATCCTTCCCTTCTGCTTTGGAGTCTTCCCTTGTGGGACTCTGAGTTAGAGAAGGAATTGAATTTGGTTGTCTGATGCTGCCCATACGTACGCTTTTGTCACAGAGTGTGGGGGAGTCAGGGCCCTGCACCCCCCACTTCCTGCAATTCACCGGGACTCTCAGGCAGCCAGTAAAACAGAAGGTTTATTAGATGATAGGAACACAGTCCCAAGCAGGGCTTGTGGGTACAACCAGGACCCCTCAGCCAGGTCCCTCTGGGGGGCAAGGAACTTAGACCCCAGACTTGGGGTTCCCTGCCTCTTCCCAGCCAGCCCAAAACTGAAACCGAAAACCTCTCCAACAGGCTCTCTCCCTTTGTCCAGCTTCCCGGGTCGACTCGCCCCACCCCCCTTCTTGACTCAGGTTACAGGCCCAGGTACTGTCCCTCACCTAAAGTCATCCCCTGCTCTCCCATCCCCCATGCAGACAGCCCCAGTAAAACTAAACTACATTCCCAGTTCAATCCACCCCGCTCCCTACTGCGTCACACCCTTATCATGGGGCATGAAGATAACTAGGGCGTTTGTGTGGACTGAACTGGCATTGCTACCAGAAGTCGCTGATCAAACGTGTATGGGGCACATGCACAACTGAAGTGGAGCACCCATAGGGACAAACATCTCAAAGAACTTCAGTTACCATATAGGGTAAGTAACTTCTCCTTTAATACTGTGTCATTGGCAGGCTATTTTGTACCAAGGTGGCTGCCTCAAGAAATGTCTTTAGAAATTCAAGATGTGATTAAGCACTTTCAAATGTACTTCAATTTAAGCATCACTTACCAATATTATTCCTTGGGTTTGAATGTTAAGGCTGCTGGGTTGAAGAGAGTTAGTGGATTTTTTAAATACATTATCTCCGTATAATTTTTAGTTGTTTCAAAAGATACTTCTCTATTGGATCCTTTGAATTAATGAGTTCTCCCAAATGCTACTCTTACAGGCATATGAGTAAATCTACTACTATAACTATAATGTTGTGTTGTCATACCTAATATTCTCTCTAGAAAGCACTATGTCTGATATTGATAGCCATACCAGATAAGCATTTCTGATATTTCAATAGTCTTCCTGAGAAATACTATATTTTGGGGACTATAATCTCTAATGAACAGTAGTGAGGAACAATGTTGTTCATTCAAATGCTATGCCAAGGAACAGTACTGCACTACATGTGGGTGCTTCTATGCACCCATGTTCAGAGATGCACTAGTTTTTATGCTGTCACCATATCTCACATCTTAACAGAGAACTTGATAAAGTATTGGTACTGGTGAGAATATGTAATGTGAGTTTACTGAAAACCATGTAGGAATTTTTTTTGACATTTTCAGTTAGTCTCTTCATCTACGTAAATATTCTCTAAAGTGCCACACTTCTTGGTAATTTTTAGTTAGATTTCTGCAAATTGTTTTTGTTTGGTTGGCCTGGGAATCTTTTTTTTAAACTTTTTTTTTTTTAATTGCAGGAGGAATTTGAAGCTGAAAGGAAGAGTGCCTGGCGCAGCAAGGAGCAGGTGTTGATACAAGAGACAGAAAAGGCACAAGCCCATTACAAAAAGGAGAAAGAGGAGTTATCAGTACAGATCCAGGAAAAGACAAATATAATCATCCAGGTATGTGAAAATACTGAGGCTTAGATTTTAATTGCAGTTTCCTTGTGTCCTGTTTGAACATAGCTTTCCTCTCCTCCCCTTTTCCCCATTAAGATGTATATGTACAGAGGATACCACTTTAGTGCAGTCATTGGTTTATGTTAGCTAGTTTTTGAGGCATTGTTGGCTTCTTCTGTTAGCTAGTGTGTTATGAGGATAGCATTGTACCTCAGTGGGTGGAGAAAAAGTTTTATATGATGCAGCATGCTTGTGGCTGCTACAGGAGGGAACCTATCCAGTTACTTTCAGTGATTATTCCATTCTCCTGAGATATAATATTTTAATGATTTTCTGGTATTGAGAAAAATGTACTAGATATGTCACAAAACCAAACAATGACATGATCCCTGTGCTGAAGGTAGGGTATGAGACAAGGGAGAGGACCGGATGGACAAGGGTGACAATAATTACTCTTAAGGCATGTGCAAATATTCATGATTCTGTGTGTTTGATTGTTTACCTGTCCTGCCCTTTGTTTCTTGCAGGTGAGATGGGTAAGGTTTAGGAGGGGTTTGGCTGTGTCAAGGAAGATGGCTTGGCAGAGAAATTTGAGGTGTCAGGGGCAGCATGAAAGAATGTGCAGACACACCTGTGAGGGACAATGAAGGGGGTTTCAAGGCTGATGTTTTGATATCTAAAACCACTGCCTCTACTATAAACCGTCTCTTTATAGTCCTCTCTTGGTTACAGCAACTGAACTTTGATTCTCCTATATAGTAGCTCATACTTTTTTGTAATCCACAAGTATTGTTAGTAATATTAGATTAAAAATAAGCTACATTTGTGACTTTCTTGAAACAAAATTGAGAATTATTTCTTGAAAAATTTATGCAATTACAAGGCACCTTGTTTTACATCAAAACAGTTTAACTAATTTTAATACTGTAAATCATACTGGACCCCTCCATCCCCATATTGTAATAATTGGTTTCAATCTTTTGTTAAAATTTAAGACAAATTCATTCTCCATTAATTGGAAAACTATCAAAACTGTCCATGAGTAAATTTAGTCTGAAAATTAGACCATCAAAAGAGTGAGGTTGTGGAACAGCCTCCCAAGAGGAGTAGTAGAGGCAAGAATCCTAATTGGGCTTTATGGTGGAACTTGATAAATGTGTGAAAGGGATTATATGCTGTGGCTGTCTATGATAGCAAGAGACTGGATTCAATGTCCTAGGGAGGTCCCTTTCAGTCCTATGCTCTTATATCAGCATGGATGTTTCGAGGTATAACAGATTTGTATAAAGAAAATCTTGGAAGTTACATTCATAGTGCAAAGTGTCCTGCCTTGAAGGCAGTTCTGTTAATGATACTGAAAGACAAAAATGGAAAGGGAGAGAGTAGATGATCAGTACTTAGAGAGATTTAGAACAGATAAAATTAACCCTCTCAGTGCATGAGGAGACCTATCATGAAATACAAAATAATGCTGCTTTTCTAGTCAATATTTCTTACCTAACAGCCTTAAGGAAACTTCATTTGGTCAGCTTTTAGCTGACTTCATGACTGATGCAGAAGTTCCGGTTAGATGCATGTCCTCTAACTAGCTCCTTTTTCACTGCTGATGCTAGAGACATGAGTCTTCCATCCTCCATGGTGGAGTGAACCACCTGTTCACAGGGATGAGGAGACACTAGCTGCTCTAAAATTCTAAAGTTATGTAAAGTGGGGAAGGGATAGCTCAGTGGTTTGAGCCTCGGCCTGCTAAACTCAGGGTTGTGAGTTCAATCCTTAAGGGGGTGATTTGGGGATTTAGTTGGGGATAGGCCTTGCTTTGAGCAGGGGGTTGGACTAGATGATCTCCTGAGGTCCCTTCCAACCCTGATATATTCTATGAAAGTTTTGCTAGTTGCGTGGAAAGATGGCTCTAAGAATGAGAGTCATTAATCTAAGGGTATATCTATACTGGCAAGTGTGACAGACCCAGACCAGTGGATTACAGGAGTCTGGTCCAGGGCAAATATACTGGTCACTGGAGGAGTAGTTTTCTGTTCCCTGAGTGATCAGAGCAGGGGCTGCACTAGAGTAATCAGGAAGCTGCTAGAACCAATTAAGGCAGACAGGCTGATTACATCTCCTGCAGCCAATCAAGGCAGGCTAATCAGGGCACCTGGGTTTAAAAAGGAGCTCACTCCAGTCAGGGAGGTGGGAGCCAGAGGAGAAGTGCATGTGAGGAGCTGGGAGCAAGAGGCACAATGAGCTGAGAGTGAGAGGGTGTACTGCTGGAGGACTGAGGAGTACAAGCGTTATCAGACACCAGGAGGAAGGTCCTGTGATGAGGATAAAGAAGGTGTTTGGAGGAGGCCATGGGGAAGTAGCCGAGGGAGTTGTAGCTGTCATGCAGCTGTTACAAGAGGCACTATAGACAGCTGCAATCCAAAGGGCCCTGGGCTGGAACCCGGAGTAGAGGGCGGACCCGGGTTCCCCCCAAACCTCCCAACTCCTGATCAGACACAGGAGGAGTTGACCCAGACTGTGGGGAAGATCACTGAGGTGAGAAATTCTGCCAGTAAGCGCAGGACCCACCAAGGTAGAGGAGGAACTTTGTCACACAAGTTTCTGCGCAACAAGTTATACCACTTGTATTAAAACGCTGGAATTGAACCGCTGTTGCTTGTCCACACTGTGCTTCTTGTGACAATGGAGCGCATCCACAATAGCAGCTCTTGTATCAGCAAAGACAGCAGTGCATTGTGGTAGCTATCCCACTGTGCAAGTGGCTGCAGGGTGCTTTGGGAAAGGTTTGCAGTTCCTCAGAGACAGGCACAGTGTCACATGATGCAGGTTTCCCAATCTCATTGTTCCATGGACATCCTACTACATTGCCAGCTGCTTTTCAACTGAAGGGGAGAGGCGAGAGTGTGTGACGGGGGAGAGTGAGTGAGTGTGAGTGTGTGTGTGTGTGTGTGTGTGTGGGCGGGGAGAGAGTGTGTTTTGGAGGTCAGAGAGTATGTCAGCATGCTGTCTTGAAAGTTCAGACAGCGTCAGGAAGCAACCTGTCTTGGGGAAGGGGCAGGGCTGGATTAATCTTTTGTGGGCCTGGTGCCAAACATATTTATGGGCCACCGTGGAGGCAGTGGTGCATGGCATGGGGAGGTCAGTCCCCAGAGCGAGGGGCCAACTAGAGCCAATGGGGCATGGCATGGCAGGGGTGGCCCCGCTCCGCCCAGCCCAGTGCGAGGGCACTAATTATACACCGGCAGTTGGCAGACGCATGGTGGTCCACCCGGCCCTGTGCTGCCAGCATGCCCCTTCCTCTTGGGGGTGGGCTCATGCCGTGCCACACAGTCCCCTTACCCCCCCACCCAACATCCCCTCCCAACTCCCTGTGGCCAGAGCCCTTCCCCACTCTCCCCTGCAAATGCACAGCGCCCTGCACACCACCACCCCTGCCTAGCACCCACGCCCACAGCCCCACCACAACTGCCCAGCACCCTCCACAGAACCACCACTCTAGTGCCGCAGCACACATTTTCCCCGCCTCCTCACAGCCCATCTTCACCCCCCAAGAGACCCACTCTCCCATGTCCTGCCTCCTGGCCACACTCACCTGCTCTGCTGTGAGGCGACTGTGTCTGATGGGCTGAGATAGCAGCGGAGCCAAGGCTGGTCCCGGGTGTGGAATTGCTCTGGAGTGGCGCGATCAGCCAGGGCCTGCCCGGCCAGGCTCCCTAAAAACGCACTTACCTGGAGGGACCCAGCCAAGCCCCCCCCACTGTTCCCCCCACACACCTGGCTGAGACTGGCTGGGCTTCTGCACCAGTCCCAGGCGGCTCAGCTCCAGGGAGACAGGTGGGGCCCCACATGTTGTGGGAAACAGACTGCCTGGAGCTGGAAGTGCATTGGGGTCCGGCCAGGGGGCAGAGAGGAACGGGGGGGTGAGGCCAGGGGGCGGAGAGAAGCCTTGGCCAGCTGGCGGGCAGGCTGAGAGGAGTAAGTGATGGGCAGGGGAGCCAGTGGGGTCTCAGGGCGCAGTGCAAGCGGAGCAGGCTGGGGCCCCTTACGAGCATGGGCCTGACTCCATGACGCCACTGGCACCATTGTAAACCTGGCACTGGGGAGGGGGGAACTCTGACATCAGTCCCCTACTCCCTTTCCAGCTATCTGCCTCTGTCTGTCTGTCTGTCTCTCTCTCTCTCACACACACACACACACACATACCCACACTGCATGCAGGCAGGCACGCCTGCCTCTGTGTTCAACAGCAGGAGCATTCCACATGAATGGTTTGCTTTGTGTCCCAGAGCAGACTGGCACAGCATGCAGGAGCTGTCGAAAAGGAGCTTTGAAAGGGAGGGGCGCATGTCTCCAGGGCAGCCAAGTTCCAAACAATGAGCAGAGTGAGGGATTATGTGACACTTCAGGAGGCCAATTGAGAGCTTTCTGCCCTGTAATGTGTTTATACTGCCAATACAGTGCTGGAGCCTCTGCTGTAAGGCTTAGGACTCTCTCCTGGAGGTGCATTTTTTGCAACACTGCAGCTGAGAAGTTTCTGTACACTAAGTGGCTTGACAGTGTATACACCTCAGGAGTTACACCACAGAAGGCTGCTTTACTGCACAGTAACTTGCCAGTGTAGACAAGGCCTAATTTAGCTTGTTTGGAAAGCTCTTGCAGAACAGAAATCTTGGAAGAATCGAGATTCCCTTCAGGCTTTAGGATGGGCAGTGACAGAGTGTAAAGGCTGGTGTCTTAGGGCTTGTCTACACTGCCACTTCACAGTGCTGCAACTTTCTTGCTCAGGGGTGTGAAAAACACTCCTGACCGCAGCAAGTTTCAGCGCTGTAAAGTGCCAGGGTAAACAGTGCACCAGCACTAAGAGCTGCGCCTCTCGTGGAGGTGGGGTTTTTTAGAGCATTGGGAGAGCTCTCCTCCAGCACTCTGCCGTGACTACACAAGCCATGTTAAAGTGCTGCCATGGCAGTTCTTTAGTGTTGCCAGTGTAGACTAGGCCTTAAACAGGAAATTTAGTAACAGCAAATGAATTAAAAATAGCTGTTTTTCATACTTAGACTAAATTAAAAGTGAAGGTGAGTTATCAAGGTTGGAAATGAAAGGGGGGAATAAAGTACCAGTTTAGTTGTGGTGCTCCCTTCTAACAATTCAGGAGAATCCCAGTGTTTATTTTAATGTTGTTGGCGAACATTCAGTGCAGATGCTCAAAATGTAGACTTGTTACATCAAAACTATTCTGCAAGGAAACTTCATTTTCTGTTTGGTAGAAAAACTGAAAATTGGAAATAGTAACTTCAAGAAGAGCACGTTATTTTGTGCTCTTCATACAGTGTTTAATGAGTAATGGCAGAAAATTGGCAGGGAGATGGAACGCTTTTTACCCTATTCTCTCCTTTTCCCGTTTCAAAGAAAAAGTGTAGTTAAATACTTGCTTTGTGTTGAGGCAAAGTTGTTGCCACAGTAATGGTTTGTTCAGGTGATCAGGTGTAATGTTATTTATGTAAATGTGCTTGATAGCAGCCAGCAGTTAAAGCACTATTTGCTTTTAAAAGAGCAGCATATTGAAGACAACACAAAAATGAGAGCAGAGAATGAAGGATATTTTCTGGACAAAAAGCGTTTACTGGGATAAAGAATGGAGGAATATTGGTTGGGATGTGATCTTATTGAGTCAATTCACTGTTGAAGTTTGTGTGCTGGACTGTAGAAAATTCTGCCAGAGCACTGCTTTCTGTCCGTCAGACATGAATGGAGAAAGTTAATGCAAAACAAACTGAAGTGTCATTAAGAGGTTATATAACTTGCTAGCATTTCTTGAATGTGCTGAGACCATGGATGCAGATTGAACAGCGACTTTAAACAAAACTGTACTAGAAAGTGAGAAAACCATTTTAACATCATTGTGTTTTAGTCTTTCTCATGTCCTCCAACTCTTGTGGTATTAGAATCCATTATAAATGGAATGTGGTCTCCAGAGCTGTTTGTGATTCTCTGTGTTGTAGATGAGATTTCATAATAAAATAACTGAATAAAGCTCTAATAGTTTGGTAAAAATGACTGGCTTTTTATCCCTTGCCTTGTTGTTCCATTTCCCACAGCTGGAAAAGAAAGTGGAGTCTTTAAATCATGAGTTGGAGGAGACTAACTGTGAGCTAGAGACCCTCTTACAGCGACGAGACAGAGAAAACCAAGAAGGAGAGTACCTGGTAGCTATGTTGAGATCTGATATTGAACTGTCTCAGAATGAAAGGTTAGCTCGTTTTGAGATACATACTGTGCAATGTCTTATCTGTTTTTTTTTCCTTCTGTAAACGAAAAAGTAACTAAGCCAAGTTAAATGTATAGGAAGGTGACAATGTTTTTGCTATCTTTGAAGCATATCCAAGCTACTGTTAGGGTATGTCTACATCTACAATTTTGCAGCGCTGGTTGTTACAGCTGTATTAGTACAGCTGTATAGGGCCAGCGCTGCAGAGTGGCCACACTTAACAGCAACCAGCGCTGCAAGTGGTGTTAGATGTGGCCACACTGCAGCGCTGTTGGGCGGCTTCAAGGGGGGTTCGGGGAACGCGAGAGCAAACCGGGGAAGGAGACCAGCTTCGCCGCGGTTTGCTCTCGCGTTCCCCGAACCCCCCTGCAAACCACAGGGAAGGAGACCTGCTTGCACAGGGGTTCGGGGAACGCGAGAGCAAACCGCAAGGAAGGAGACCTGCTTGCTCGGGGGTTTGGGGAACGCGAGAGCAAACCGCAGGGAAGGAGACCTGCTTGCTTGGGGGTTCGGGGAACGCGAGAGCAAACCGCAGGGAAGGAGACTTGCTTGCACGGGGGTTCGGGGAATGCGAGAGCAAACCGGGGAAGGAGACCAGCTTCCCCGCGGTTTGCTCTCGCGTTCCCCGAACTCCCCTGCAAACCGCAGGGAAGAAGACCTGCTTGCACGGGGGTTCGGGGAACGCGAGAGCAAACCGCGGGGAAGGAGACCAGCTTCCCCGCGGTTTGCTCTCGCGTTCCCCGAACCCCCCTGCAAACCGCAGGGAAGAAGACCTGCTTGCTCGGGGGTTCGGGGAATGCGAGAGCAAACCAGGGAAGGAGACCTGCTTGATTACCAGAGAGGCTTCCTCAGGTATGCTGGGATACCTGCTTATTCCACGGAGGTCAAGAAAAGCGCTGGTAAGTGTCTACACTTGATTACCAGCGCTGGATCACCAGCGCTGGATCCTCTACACCCGAGACAAAACGGGAGTACGGCCAGCTCTGCAAACAGGGAGTTGCAGCGCTGGTGATGCCCTGCAGATGTGTACACCTCCTAAGTTGCAGCGCTGTAACCCCCTCACCAGCGCTGCAACTTTGTGATGTAGACAAGCCCTTAGTCTTTACTTTACATGCAAAAAATCTAGGATATCATTCTGATACTCACTTTACTAACTGTGGTATCTGTTTATTATCTGATCAGAGTTTGAAAAGAAAGGTGAAGGCTTTTTTGAGGTCAGATGGAAGAGCAGGGTAGATTCTTTCTTCCTGTTTTCAGTTTACCTCTGGGTACAGTAGAATCTCTTTAGGAAACAATTGGAACTGAGTAGTTATTGAAACTAGACACTATAGTGGAGTAATCATATTGATGATTTGGAATAAGAGTAATGTGTAGTCTTTATCTCATGGTAGGCAAACTTTGGAAAAAACTCTGTACACTGTAAAGTTTAAATTAAGTTTTGCCAGAATGTGTCAAACACCTTTGACTTCTTTTGACCTTTACAAATGCAAATATGCCAGTGCTGGGAATGACCATGTTTACACTAGATGCCAATTACAGGTATGTTTGTAAGCATGGTCTGTTTCAACAACAGCAAAGAGTCCTGTGGCACCTTATAGTCTAACAGACGTACTGGAACATGAGCTTTCGTGGGTGAATACCCACTTAGTCGGATGCATGCATAAAATGGTATGCATCCGACGAAGTGGGTATTCACCCACGAAAGCTCACGCTCCAATACGTCTGTTAGTCTATAAGGTGCCACAGGACTCTCTGCTGCTTTTACAGATCCAGGCTAACACAGCTACCCCTTGATACTTTCAACAACAGTGTCCTGAATTTATTGTTCATATCTTTTGAAAGATCCAGATTAGAATTGCTGCAATTCATTTGACTATGTCTTCATAATCTGTTAATTTGCCAGATTCTGAGAGTTGTTTTTTTTTTAACTGTAGTTTATTGCCTCAAGGATCAGAGCTGATACTTTAAATATCACACATGGTGGTGACTATTATTTATTTGATTGCCAAGAATGTGCTCCAGGGCTGTACAACAGAGAAGGATGTAGCATTTCTGTATACCAAAACAGAAGCTGTGTAGGTTTTAGTTTTTAAAATGTAGAAATATGTGTTCTATATCTGATGGGTTATGGTTGAAAATGTTTATGTAGTTACTCCTGAGGGCATTCTGCACCAAAAAATTAAAAATTATGTGCACAATATTTTATAATTCTCCACATTTTATTTGTCAGTAAATAAATGCAGGGGGAGCACAGGCCCACACACACACCTGGGTCAGACTCAGTGGTGAGGCTGCACCCGACCCTGACACAGCACAAGGCCTGGGGCCTGCCCCAGAAATACCTTGGGGCCCCTGACCCTCTGCGCTAGGTTCACCAAGTGTGAGGCAGGCAAGTTCAACCAGGCAGAATTGGGGGCAATCTAGGTGCAGGCAGCTCAGTGGGGCAGTCTAGGTGTGGGGAGATCTGGAAGCACAAAGGCTCGTGGGGGTGTTCCAGGTGTGTGGGCAATGAGACTTGTGTGAGGGCTTCCAGGTGAACGTAGTTGGGGCTCAACGGAGGGGTCAGGGTGTGGGGGTGTGGATGTGGGGGCTGGAGGGTGCAAGGAAGTGGGGCTCGTCTGGGTGGGGTTTGAATGCAGAGAGGTCAGTGGGGGGTGGTCTGGGTGCATGGGGGGGGTCCAGATGTAGGGGTTGAGCTTCAGTGGGGTGGGGTTTGGGTATAGAGGGCTAGGGAGGTTCTGATTGCATGGGATGAGGCTTTGTGTGGGTGTCTGGGTATGGGATGTCCAGATGCACAGGGGTTGAGTGGATGGGGGGTCAGCTCCCCGTATAGTGACCCACTCCCCCTGCAGCTGAGGAGTGATGGGAGCAGGAAGCAGGGGAGGATGCTGAGTTTCCTGCAGCTGGGGGAGGTTTCTAGGGGTGGGTCTGACACAGCCACAGCCACTCCTTGCCAGGGGAAGAGGAAGTCTCGTCCTCTCCTGCCTCCAGCCCAGCTGGGACTAGCAGCTGATATCCCGGCTCAGAGTACGAGCCACTGTCTGGGGTGTCACCTGCCCTGTGGTGATGTACCTGTCTGCCAGCTGCTCTGGGTGCTTGAAATGATGTATCTGCACAGGTTGGGAGTGGTGTGTGACTGCTCTTGTAGGTTCCCTTTGCTTCCTTGTCAGAAAGTCATTTTTCTGCAGGAAAGCAAAGAAATCTGTGGGGGACATGAATTCTGCACACGCACAATGGTGCAGAATTCCCCCATTAGTATTAGAAGTATGATGTGTGTGCGGTGTTTTTGTTTTTGTTTTTGTTTCTTTTTTAAGAGGCCCCTGAGTGAGGAGAGAGAGATCAGTTTGTGCAAAAACAAAGGAAGGGAGAATCCAGGTGCATGGAATGGATTTGAATGGAAGGTGCAAAGACGAGAGTGGAATAAAGATACAAACAGATTTTCAGGAAGTGGGCGTGTTGAAGTGTAGAAAGCACAATTGGGAGTAGGAGGAAATGGAAGAGCCAAATGTGAAATCATGCCATGCCATAAAGATGAGAAGATTGAACAGAATATGGAAAACAAGGGGAAGCCATTGGAGCAGTTTGAAGGCTGGAGAAAGTGACCAGTGTTGTAGGAATTAAGTTAATTTTTGCAGTCTCATTTCTTCAGAGGTTAGAATTAAGTTAGGCATCATGAAGGCCAGTCATGAGAGGGGCGCATTAGTCAAGGGTGACCAAGGATGGAGAAGGAAAGCATGATTTTTAAGAGCGTAGAGTAAAAAGCAAGAATTTGCTTAAAACTGAATGTGGTGCAGGAGAGGGTTGAGCACTACAGGTTCACAAGCTGTGTGCTGTAAGATGGGGACAGTGGTGGAGAGAGGAGGAAGAAGGCCTGTTAATTTTTCACTGTGTGTAAGAGGGCAATGGTCCATCCAGGAGACAACGTTTGGAAATATAATAGTTCAATGTGGATGGGAGATCAGGAGGGAAGAGATAGATGTCAGTCATCTGCATAGGCGTGGTAGTTGAAATTGTGGGAGCAGATGAGCTCCTCAGCATGAGAGTTAAAAGTAACTAGGGGCAGAACTCTGGGGACAGGACAGAGAGCAGAAGAGGAACTGGATTTGGTTGGCATGTATTTTCCAGAGCTAAAGAATTATTGTTCAGGACACACTAGTGAGAACTCAAATTATTGCCATTACTTTATGAAAAGAATTTTCATCATATTTGTAATATTCTTTTGTGTGGAGAAGCTTAGCAAACATCCAGATGTCTCCTACCATCATTAATACATAACTATTCAGTTAAAAATGATGGCATGAAACCTTCAATTAATTTGCAATACTTATCTAATATGTATGAATGGTATAAGAAGCTTGTAATAACAAATGAATATTTTACAGATGTTTTTGTTATTGGGAGACAGCAATTGTTTGGGATTCTGATAGAGCAATGAAGAGACAAGGTCTCAAGGTCTAATCAACAAGGTCTAATTTAACAATTAATCCTTCATTTCTTTGGGAATTTAGTAGTGAAAATAGCTGCAAAGTGGCATCCTTACTAGAAGAAGCATTTAAATATTGATAACATGCTGTGTCACAGAATCTCTCAAGCCTGCAGAGAGGTTTTGAATTTTTAAAGTGTTATAAATATTTATGTACCTCTTCTAGTTAAAATATCCTGTACTTTGTACTGTTTGGTATTTCTGTTCTAGGAAAAAACTGCAGGAATCTTACCAGCAAATTTTGAAATTATTTGTGGAAATGGTAAAGGCCACTATCGCCACAGAAGACCTTATCTGTAAGAAAGTTGGTCTCTGTCTCGATGACAGTCTGGCATCTGGAGATTCTAGAGAAAGCCGCAGCATGATGGAAGAAGTGGGGTTCATACAGCATTTCAAAGCCAGAGAGAAGCATGACCTAGAAAAAAGTGAGTGTCAGTCTGGACATAGTTATTTTTTAAAGATACTGTTAATTTCATATCATACAGACAAAGCTGTCCACATGGGTATTTTATATTAGTGTTCTCCATATCCACCTAATGGGCTTCTCCAGAGTTATGATAGACTCTGTCAATATCCTGCTTTAATCCTCTTAATGCCACTTCCCGCAGCTCCCATTGGCTGGGAACGGCAAACCGCGGCCACTAGGAGCTGAGGGGCTCCGTGCCTGTGAATGCTCCTGGTAAACAAAATGTCCCGACCCGCCAGCGGCTTGGCCTGATGGGCTGGGAGCCAAAGTTTTCCAACCCCTGAAACAAAGGGTTGGCTTATGAAAGAGTCATACAGTTTTTGCTGTTTTTACTTATCCATCTTGGGGGGGTGGGCTTATAAATGAATGGGCTAATGAATGAGTATATACAGTAAACATCGCTCAGTCCCAAGCAGTGTCACTGTTACATTTGCATATGATAGTGTCAGTCAGTTGTGTAACAAGTAGCTGTTTCTGGAATAATTTTTTGTAATAGTGTTTTTTCTAACTCATTTTTTTTTTTTGGTAGGTGACCTGCTGGATGAAACTCTCACAGAACACAACCAGATATCTGCAGTGACCGATGAAGGGTCTGAGCTGAGCCAACACTTATGTGAGAGTGTTTTTGCAAGCCCAGACATGGCATTTGAAAATGAAGAGATGATCCTGAAAATTTGTCGCCGTTTGCGCACTGCTGTGGAGAAACTTCTAGAGCTGGTTACAGAATCAACTAAACAAGTAAAACTAGATTCCAGCTTTTAGCTAGATATTGTCATAGCCCAGGGGTAGGCAACCTGTGGCACGCATGCTGAAGGCGTCACGCGAGCTGATTTTCAGTGGCACTCACACGGTCCGGGTCCTGGCCACCAGTCTAGGGGGCTCTGCATTTTAATTTAATTTTAAATGAAACTTCTTAAACATTTTAAAAAACCTTATTTTCTTTACATACAACAATAATTTAGTTATATATTATAGACTTATAGAAAGGCACCTTCTAAAAACATTAAAATGTATTACTGGCATGCAAAACTTTAAATTAGAGTGAATAAATGAAGACTCAGCACACCACTTCTGAAAGGTTGCCAACCCCTGGCATAGACAATTGTGGTCTGATCCTGTGACGTGCTGAGACCCTTGGGCATTAAGGCATTCAGCATTTTGTAGGATTGGGTTCTTGGGGAAGTGAATGAAAAGCTATGTAGACAGCTCACATTTCCAGTAAGAAATCTGTACACATCTTCCTACTTGCTGCATTGAAGGTTCTGCTCTCATTACCTATGAGAACTGTTCTGGTAATGTCTGTTAATATGTGCAGTAGAACATCAGAGTTACTAACACCAAAGTTATGAACTGACTGGTCAACAACACACTCCATTTGGAACCGGAAGTATGCAATCAGGCAGCGGACACTGAAAAATAAGCACTGTACAGAACAGTACTGTGTTAAACGTAAACTAAAAAAATAAAGGGAAAGTTTAAAAAAAAAAAAAATTTGACAGGGTTGAGAAACAGTTTCTGGGCTTGCTTCATTTAAATTAAGATGCGTTTTTCTTCTGCATAGTAAAGTTCCAAAGCTGTATTAAGTCAGTGTTCAGTTGTAAACCTTTGAAAAATCAACCATCGTGTTTTGTTTAGAGTTATGAACAACCTCCATTCCCGAGGTGTTTGTTGTTCTGAGGTTCTACTGTATTTTGGACCTGAATTAGATTACATGCCGTCTGTATTTTAGGGGGTGCTTGTAATAATGAAACAAGATGTTTGTTGTCATGGCAAGGTTTAAACTGGAACTTTACCCACCAGTTTAATAGATATGCATTCAGCTTCCTTGCTGGAGAGCAGAATTAGGATTTTCAGGTTGCTTGTAGTGAAGCAAAGGGCAGAGGAGGGCTTTTAGTCCCCTCTGAAGCTATCTTCCTACACAGAACAGTGATGACTGACCCTGGAGGGGGTCATTTCTACTGAGGAAAACTGTCATGACAGAGGCTTCTTAGGAAAGGGGTAAAAGGCAATAATGCAGGATCCTAACCCCACATACTTGCAAATATACTTTGCAAGGCTTCCATAGTGTGAAAAGGGGTGGAAGACTTTTACAATGAAAACTAGTACATAGCTGAGAGAAGAAACCTGTAGATGTTTCAGTGATGGCAAACTGAGAACTTGGAATTGAGATAAGCACTGCAAGGAGAAAGATCCATCACGTGTTTCACAATATTGTGAATCTCTGTAACTCTAAAGAGGAACTTTTGACTCCACTGGGAGCCAGTAGCAAAATTACCTTTGACTTCAGTAAGAACAGGATTGAGCCATAAAACACATTTTTAAAGTCATGCGTTACGTGGTGAGGTAGTTGTTTGAAAAGACCGACCATATATACTTGATCATAAGCTGGTTCATTTATAAGCCGACTCGCCCAAGATGGGTAAGTAAAAATGAAAAAAATTTATAACCTTTTCATAAGCTGACACTGTAATTCAGGGGTCAGCAAACTTTGGCTCCCGGGCCATCAGGATAAGCCGGTGGTGGCCCGAGATGGTTTGTTTACCTCAAGCATCCGCAGGCATGGAGGTAAACCTAAGTAAACAAAGTGTCCCAGCGCGCCAGCTGCTTACCCTGGCAGGCCGGGACAGCAGTTGGTGGGGAGAAGTTGGGAGTCGGGAGTAACCCTTGTGACCACCCCCCACATGACCCCACTCCTAGCCCAGGACTCCACACTCTCCCCATCCCATCCCTTCCCATATTATTTAGGGAGGGCCAGGGAGGATGATTCTGGCCTGGCTGGAGCTGCTCCTGCAGGCTGGGCAGCGCAGCTGCAGCATGTTCTGGTGGGCCAGACTGGGTGGCACAGCCACAGCATGTTCCAGTGGGCTGGGCCGGGTGACACAGCCACAGCTTGCTCTGGGGGGCGGGGCCGAGTGGCACAGCTGCAGCCTGCCAGCCCCAGAGCTACAGCTGCTTTGTAGGCTGCGGGAGAGAGCAGTGTGGCCAGAAGTGGAGAGACTCTGGCTCCGCCTCTTCCCTTCTGTCTCTGCTGGCTGTGCTGCCTCTCCTTGCTCCCCCTGCTGGGGGGAGGGGCTGTGTCCCACTTCTCCCTCTCTATACCTGTTCATAAGCTGACCCCCTTCTCTTGTGCTTCCCTTTTTTACTAAAAAAAAAAAAAAAAAAAAAAAGAATCGGCTTATGAACGAGTATATTTTTATTAATACTGCTTCAAAACAGTTAGTTGGCTATTAATGCATTAAAACAAAGTCCTATAATAAAACATGTTAGGAATATGTAGCAAGTAAACTACAAGCTGCTTTGTAATTGGCAGTTGAAGCACTTGATAGATAAATATTACAAAAATTAAAATAAGTTCTCTTTTTATAAGGGTTCAGATTATCATTGAAGTTCATATGTTGAGCGTCATATGTTGTGTTGTATCTTTTTTTAATCCTTTTTTTTTTTGTTTAAGTTGGAGAAAACACATGAAATTCACGCTCACTTTGAGGAAGAATTCAGCCGCAGAACTCAGGAAACTGCCCAAGTGGTTAATCAGCACCATGATCTAATGGAGTGTCTAAATGAGGAAAGTGAGGCAAAGAATCAACTGGCACTGGAGCTTCATAAAGCAGAAGGTAAAGAAATGGATCAGAAACTAATAGATTTCAGATGTTAATTATATAATATAAAAAATATTTGGAGGTGGATAAGTGAATTTATAATGCATATTTGATTGCTTTTCCTGCCCACTTTGGCATTCTAAATCCCTGTGTCACTTGAAACAGATACGTCCTGTTTCTCCCCTCAAGTGTGGCTCCCAACCATCAGAATTACACTTACCTGAGGCCTGGAATGGGCCCAGTGTTCAGTACTGTATTAGTGCTAAAAATGTCAGGACTTTAAAAACCAGTATCTCACATTCTTGCATGGCTAGAAATGGGAGCTTTATACTATTCGGGAAGGGGAGATGCCTAGTTTCCCAGTGGGTCCCAGTACTCACAGCTGGTCCAGAAAGGACCCACGTGACAGTAGAAGGAAATATTTGATCAGGATGTATGCAAAGGGAAACAAAAGAAAGAAAAGGCTATTAACTGGAGAGCATTGAATACCAACTGTCAGACAAAATCGGAATTGCTAAATAATGATTTTAATTTGTCTGTCAATGAAAGAAACAAGTAACCGTAGTTCTTGATGTTCGTAATTTTAAAACTAGCAGGATATGATGAAAATTACTCAGAGTATTACAGGACATAATCAAGGAACTCTGTCATTGGCAGTTGCGTTTGGAAACTTCTCTTGGACAGAAGTCCCAAGAGGTGCATAGGGGAAACATACTGTCGGTTTCGTGAAATGTGAGACCCAGTGAAATACAAACCAGTTGTTTTCTGACGACTTGGGAAATAAAAGCCAGCATTGGTTTAAAAGACTGATGGTTGCACCAAAATGCATGTAATGTCATTCCTTGTTAAATAACTAGTTTAATAGTATTGTTGAGTTTTTGTAGTGTGCTTTATGTGCTCAAAGCACTCAGAAATGTTACCTAATTAAGCCCGATACCAACCTTTGTAGGCAGATATTATGCCCATTTTACACATGAGGAAATTGATCAACAAAAAGGTTGTGTTGTCCATTTCTTTGGAGAGTGAGGGAGAGAGGCTGTTTAGAGAAGGGTAATGGTTGTCACAGGTACATACAAGGATGCTGTAAGCAGGAAGGGGAAGAGAACTGTTATGAATAAGACATGAAATCATGGATTTAAATGAGAGAGAATTTCAACTTTAAATCTCTATTTTAAGAAGTGCCAATATTGGAGTGTTACGCCCTCTTACAAATATATTTTAAACAGGAAAAATGTGTTATGGCAGCATGGCATGCCCCTAAAGGCAGTGGTGGAATCCATCAGTACTTGAGATCTTGGTCACAACTTAAGGAGCATGCTTTATACTGAAGGTCCTACCAAAGAGAAATAAGACTAATGACCAAAAAGAGACTGCCCCCTAGCCTTTATGATTATGTGAATGGATGTGATACTCCTTTTGAAAATTCTTTTCTTGTTTCTTGTACATGGTAAATTGTACTGTTAAGAACATTAAAATGGCTATACTAGGTCAGACCAGTAGCCCACCCAGACCAGTATTTTGCCTTTCAACAGGGGCTGGTGCTAGATGTTTCAGATGAAGTGAACTGAACAGGGCAATTTATTGAGTGATCCATGCCCTGTTGTCCTGTCCCAGTTGGTAGCAGTCAAAGGTTTAGAGACACCCAGACCAGGGTGTTGCGTCTCAGCCTTCTTGACAAATTGCCTTGGATGGACCTATCCTCCATGAACTTATCTAATTATTTTTTGAACCCAGTTATGGTTTTGGCCTTCACAAGATCCCCTAGCAACGAGCTCCACAGGCCAACTGTGTGTTCTGTGAAGAAATATTTCCTTATGTTTGTTTTAAACCTTCTGCCTATTAATTTCATTGGATGGCCCCTTGTTCTTGTGTTACGTGAACAGATAACTAACACTTCCCTATTTATTTTCTCCACACCGTTCATGATTTTATAGATCTTTATCATATTCTCCCTGAGTTCTCTTTTCCAAGCTGAACAGTCTCAGTCTTCTTACTCTCGCTTCATATGGAAGCTGTTCAATACCTTTAATTTTTTCCAGTTGACCAGAATTGCACACATTATTCAAGGTGTGTGTGTACCATGGATTTATACAGTGGATTTAAAGTTAACGTGTAACAGAGTTGCTTTTACAGTGGTTTTTAACCTTTTTTTCATTTGTGGACCCCTAAAAAAATTTCGAATGCAGATGCAGACTCCTTTGGAAATCTTAGACATAGTCTGCAGAGCCCAGGTTGAAAACCACTGTTCTGTGGTAACGACAACTTTGTGGACCCTTTAGTCATAGTCTGTGGACTGCCAGGGATCTGCGGATCACAGGTTTAAAACCACTGTGCTAGTAGATATCTACATTTTATTTGTAACTTCTACAAGGCAAATGTTCTTTAAGGAATTTCTTTCATAAATCTGTGCTATTCTTTGTGCAGGGCACACCTCTGACACAACTTGGACCTGTCCAGTAGCTCAAAGAAATTGTAAACATCTTGTATGCACCATCAATACATATGCTGAGAACTAGCCAGATTCTTTGGTCATATGCCCTTATTTTAGGTTTTTGTTTTTTTTTTTCCTCCTGAAGACAGGCTTTGGAGCATCTTAAAATGCCCTTAGTATGTTATGGGTTTTGTTCTACGATTGAACTAAGATACAGTAATTGAATTTAAAATAAATGGTTTGTTCTTCAAGTGCTGTCCCTGTGGGCGCTCCACTTTGGGTGTTGGTGCGTCCCAGCACTGTTGATCGGAAGTTTATGGTAGCCATGTCTGCACGGGTAGGTGTCTTGCGGTGCCGTTGATGTCGTATGCTGTGCACGCACACCTGATCCCTCTAGTTCCTTGTGAACTGTCCACAGCTGAAGAAGGAGCTCTGGGGCAGTATTAGCACTCTTCCCTAAAATCGTTAAAAAATAGTTTAATTAGATAAGTAGGTAGTTAGAAAGCTATAGTTACCGTTAGTGTTAATTCCTCCAGGCCCCCCCCCCCCCCCGATAAAAACTATTTTGTTAATCATCCCCTGAGAGGAAGTAGCTATCCGTTAAGATGCCTGGCTCCTCAGGCTTCAAACGCTGCGGCTCCTGCCATGAAGCTGTGCCCATTTCAGATGGGCATTCACTGTGTGTACACTGACTAGGTGAGGGGTATAACCACCAAAATGCCCCCACTGAAGCAGTTTGAGAACCAGAGCCCAATGTGATAGGGATCTCTGGCTAAAAATGATTTTAATGGAGAAATCCCTCCAACCTGATTTGGACAAGCAGACTGCCTCTCTAGACGCTCCTCCAACTGGAAGAGGAGACATACCCTATGAAAGACCAAAAAAGAGCGCTCAGAATTCTCCGGAGAAAGTACTGCGAAAAGAGTGACTCCTGCCAGGTCGCTACTCCCAATGCCGACATATGCTCGAGGGAGCACCTATGATACTCCAGGCACCTCCAGCAATGCCGAGGTCCGAGCAAAGGAGACACAAAGACATGCTTCCTCCATGGCACCAAGTTCACATGCAAGGGACTTGGCACTGAGCATCTCGTCAGGCACCATGCCTACGCCCTCGGCACCGACAACACAGTTGGCACCGGTGGAGAAAAACAAGTCAGCACCAGTCGCACTGACTAAATAGTCACAGCATTTGTCGGCACTGAGCGGACGTCATGGCACTGATGGTCCAAACGTTGGCACCACACAGTCTCTGTTGCACCAGAAAGAGTTGGGGATACCGTCGGCACCACATTCCTCGATACTCGGTACCGGGGATTCCCTGACAGGCTATGGAGGAGATCCCAACAGCTCTCACAACATTGCACAATTTTCCAGCGAAAACGAGGAGGAGATGCAGGAGCAAAACACCTTCTGACTTCACCACTCCTCACCAAAAGAACAGCGACCACTTTGGAGCTATATGGAGCCAAGATACAACCAGATGACTCAACAATTTCAGGCAGTTTCAAGAACTGTTTAAGTGGGTCACTCAGAGCCAGGAAATACCACTAGAGGAGGTGCAGACAAACCAACATAAGCTGGTACAAATACTACAACCATCATCTACTTCCAAGATTGCTCGTCCTATCAACAATGCCATCTTGGAACCGGCAGAGACCGTCTGGCATACACCGGTCTCAATTCTGCCAGTGTGCAAAAGGGGCAGACTTTCTCTTTGCACATTTGCCCCCCAACACCTAAGTGGTCAATATTGCGAATCAATGTGGCAAGCAATCACAGTTTAAATCTACACCACAGGTGAAAGAACACACAAGACTCTCTACCTATTTGGGTGTAAAGTTTATTCTTGGGGCACCCTACAATTCAGAGTAGCCAATCTTCATTGTTAGCTAAATATTACTATCATAACTATATGAAACTTAGCTCGTTCATAGGAGAGCTCCTCAAGGAGAAACGGTCACAGTTTTCAAGCTATCATCAATGAGGGTCAGCTAATAGCCAAAACAGCCCTATAAGTGTCACTAGACACTGCAGCCAGAACCAGGGCCACAGCAGTAGTCATGTGCCGGTGATCCTGGCTACAGGCCATGCATTAAACCAAGGAACTGCAAACAAATGTAGGCACAACTCATGTATTCATTTCCACTGATCTCATGCATCATACACTAGATACGAACAGTCAGGGCCAAGGCAAGCATGATACCCTTATTTGATGCAAATGGCGATATGTGCCCCACAAGCCCTCCCTCCTAGTGCAGACCTGCTGTCTCAGCACCACAGTCGTACTCTTCACTTGAATCTACTCCACTTAGAAGCATGGCTCCTACATGGTTCCACCATGGTGAACTAATCTACTCAGAACAAGTTAAACATGTGTTATTAAACAGCAGGAAGATGACCAGGCGTAATACTTACCTTCAAAAATGGAAGAGGTTCTCTCCCTGGTGTCAAGAAAGACAATTAACAGCCTCTGCAGTACCACTAGTGCTGGAATACCTACTGGAGCTGAAAAGTTCAGGTTTAACAATGAGCTTGATCAAAGTTCATCTGGCGGCCATTACAGCGGTCCATCAGGAGATTGATGGAACCTCAACATTCGCGGGCCAAACTACTAAACACTTCCACACAGGTCTCCTGAACATTTACACAGAAGTTTGTTGGCCTACCCCAACGTGGACCTCAATCTGGTGCTGAGATGCCTTACCATACCGCCATTCGAACCATTAGCCATCTGTTCCATTCTACATTTGTCCATGAAATTGGCCTTTCTATTACTTCTGCCAGAAGGGTGAGTGAGATAGGTGCGCTCATGGCTGATCCTCCATACATACACACTATTCTTCAAAGAGAAGGTCATGCTTTGTCCGCACTCAAAATTCCTACCACAGGTTACGTCTACATTTCATCTGAACCAACCAATCCATCTCCCTACATTCTACCCTAATCCTCATGGGAATCCAAGAGAGGCCACCGTGCACTAACTGGATGTTAGACGTGTACTAGTGTTTTACCTTGAAAGGAGCAAACCCTTCCGGAATTCTCCTAGACTTTCTCTACTATTGAGCGCTCAAAAGGAGAGACAGTATCTACTCAGAGATTGTCTAACTGGATCTCCACATGCATTCAGCTGTGCTATTGTATGCAGAATACTGACCCACCGGAACACATTAGAGCACATTCTCCTAGATCTGTTTCAACCTTGATAGCATTTCTACATAGTGTTCCAAAATTAGAGATTTGTAAGGCCATTTGGGCCTCCGTCCACACATTGGCTGAACACTATGCAATCACTCATGACTCCAGGGCTGATGCCATAGTGGGTCTCTCAATACTTGCCTCAATGACTCTAACGAACCCTAAATCCCCCCAGCCCTCTGAGGGGCACTGCAGTACAGTCACCTGAAGTGGAGTATCCACAGTAACAGCACTCAAAGAAGAAGGGAAGGTTACTCACCTTGTGCAGGAACTGAAGTTCTTTGAGATGTATGTCCCTGTGGGTGCTCCACTACCTGCCCTCTACTTTGGAGTTCACAGTAGGGACTCTGTGGTAGAGAAGAAACTGAAGGCCTCGGGTTGTGTGCACGCTACATGCGGCACTAACAGCACTGCCACCCACCTACTGCGCAGGCATGATCTGCGGGGACACTGCTACTGTAAATCTTGGATAAACAGCGCTGGGATGCACCAGCACCTGAAGTGGAGCACCTACAGGGACACACATCTTGAAGAATCTCAGTTACTGCACAAAATGACTAACCTTCACTTCCTATTGGTGATAGTTTCAATAGTTAGTTGATAATACTTTATGTAAGAAATTCAGTGTCTAGTCTTCTAATTTACTTTTTCCTTTGGATTTTAGGTATCATTGAAGGCTATGTAGTAGAGAAAGCAGCCTTAGAAGAGGCAATGAGCCTGAAAGAAGAGTCTGAACGACGCCTTGTTTTGGAATTGGAGAGCTTGCAGGAACAGTTTCAGAAGCTAACCCAGGAACAGGCAATACTCCGTGAGGAGCGGGATATGCTAATAAGTCAAAAGAAAGCTCTGGCTGCCAACGTAGGAGAAATAGAAGTTGGTAAGAAATGCTTTAATAACATTTATGATATTTCTTTTGTATAATGGTTGATTGAATAGCTCAGGACAGGAAAGGGTAAAGCAGGGACTTCCAGTTAACTTTGAAAATAAATAAACCCAGACATGACACTTACTTTTTTAGAAATAAGATGTTGTTGCTGTTAATGAGGAGTACTCCAATATCTGGTGACAAATGGAAGGAAAATGGAAAAATAAGCATGATGAACTAAAGGGGATACTGAATGGAAGGGGATGTAACTGGTAATTAGGATCTGTCAACTAAAATGTAGTTAACTGATAGAACATAGGCAGGAGAGAAAGGGAAAAAGTAGATCTGTGTCACTAGGGGCATGTCTACATTACCTCCCAGGCAGCGATCGATCCAGTGGGGGTCAGTTTATCGCGTCTCAGATAGATGCGAATAATCGACTGCTGAGTGCTCTCCTGTTGACTCTGGTACTCCACCAGAATGAGGCGCATAAGCGGAGTCAACAGGAGAGCTTCAGCTGTCAACTTACCGCAGTGAAGATACTGTGGTAAGTAGATCTAAGTATGTCAGCTTCAGCTACGCTATTCACATAGCTGAAGTTGCATATCTTAGATCGAGCCCGCATGGTGGTGTAGACAAGCTCTAGAACGCCACCACAATACCAAGGAAATGGACTGAAAATGCAGGAAGTAGTTAAATATCTTGGATAAGGCTAAAATAATTAAAGATGCAGGATAAATTGTAATGGGTATCTGCTATAAATTCCCTATAGACTAGAATTCAATGAGTCAAAACCCCTGGGGCAAGCAATCTAGGAAGGACAACTAGGAGCAGGCTGTAATGATCTGGACTCTAGACAACTTGACAGCTATTTGCTGACAGCAGGGGAATGTAGAGTCTCAGGACTACTGAGTTCAATTTCAGGCATTCTTTAGACTATTCTGTCCCAATTATCCACCCTCCCCCTAAAAGCACTGTTCCTATCTGCTCCTGTTCTGCCTCTGAATCTTCAGGGTCTGCACCTCTCCTCTTCTACTTCTATTTACCACTTCCCCCTCCCCCCTCTGCTCCTATCCAACCCTTGTTCTCGCTCCTGCCTTTCTCCTCCTATCCACCACTCCAACCTCTGTCTCTTGACACCTACTCCTTCCGCTCCTATCCATCCCCTCCATCTCCTGTCTCTCTGCCCCGTCCCCATGGCTCTTCCCTACTCTCTGGCTCCTGCAGCCCCACATTCCTCTCACAGGACGATGCCATCAAAAATCTTGATGTTTTGTCTCAATTTGCTGATATGGGGGCACTGTATCAAAATCTCTGAAATGGTATTAGCCTGAGGAAAGATAATTATATCCTTCAGAGGAAAATCTAAGACTTGAGTAGTGAAAATAACCTGTGGTGGCTGTGACACTAACTTGCTCCACTTGTAGGCTCCACAGGCCTCAGCTGAGCTCTCACTGTTTGTCCTGGTCTTAGGCTGAGCAAGCAATGGACATAAGGTCCACCAGAATATTTGCCCCGACTAGTGCTTCTAGAAAGGAGGGGAAGAGAGGAAGGAGAAACAGTATTTTCTGCCATGTGTAGTATGACAGAGTTTCAGATGTCCACAGAGAGACATAAAATAATCATATCAGGACACACTGATGTTGTTTTGTGATCGTTATGTTGCCAGGTGGTTATGGCTTTGAGTCATGTGTCCCACTGGAAATAATGCAGTGTCAGGATTTCACTGTACAGTTATTTTAGGGTCTCTGAAGTGCTTTTCAGTGTACGACTGATTTAGAGGTTAAAGGAGCTCTGAGCACTTAGCGAGGAAGAAAGTAAGAAACACATGATGCTGTGAGGAAGAATTGCCAGATGAAAGAATTCAGTAGGACCTCAGTAAAGAGATAGCTGGGTGCCTGGCAGATTGTGCCCAAAATGGGCTCTATAAGAACAGTAGTGCATGGTCAGCATATATGATTTAACAACTACTTCTCCACATTGAGACAGGTTATCTTTAGGAATGCTGCAAAGTTTGACATTTCCCTATTCTGTGTTAAACTCATTAGTGATCTGGAAGATGGAATGAATCAAAATGTCCTTTTTTTGTCTTGTACGTGTTTCTATTAATAGGAGTTCCTGTTGCTAATGTAGCAAAAAAGGAAGATTCAGGTTTGTAACAGTGTGACTTCATGAGAAATGATGTGGATTAATTAATGACTTGGAATTTAATCTAACAAAGAGGAATAGTACTTCAGAACTATGCCCAATATGTTGTTAATAATACATACTCCACATTATTAATAATATGGACATGTTTAAGATGTTGTTTTCACAATTTAACAAAAATCACTAGACTTTAATTATATAAAAAACTTAATTCATTAATCAATATTTATTAAATGATACCAGTCTGCTGATGTCAGTCTTAAATCCCATAGTGCAATTATAAGCAACCAAAATTGTTGTTTTGAGCAGACAAAAATGTTTTATAAATATGTTGTGAGGTTCTAATGGTGTGGCACTGGGTTTCTTAGAGGGTAAATGTAATTTTAAAATGTAGCAACACCAAGTGCAGGAGAGCTAGAGATGGTGAATGAAAGAGAACAGAAGGAACTGGAAGAAGGATTGTGGGAGCAGAATGAAGAGAGAGTAGGAATGGGGAGCAGGAGGAGGAGGACAGGAGAAAGATAAGAATGGACTAACGGGAAGGACGAGTTCTCTTGAAAGAAAATATAGGGGAAAATGGTGGAGGAGGAAAAATGAATCTGAAGGGAAATAGTGGAAAAGATAGAGGGGAAAGAGATCAGGATTCTCGGAGGAAGGAATGAACAGAAAAATAAGGGAGACAAATGGCTTTAAATGACTACTAAAGTCTAATGCTAAAATAAATGCAAACAAAAGTTTTGCTTTTATATGCATATGAGAAATTTTGAGCTAGCTCAAAAATGCAACCGTAACGCTTTCTCTATATGGTTCTGATAAATTAAGAGGAGCAATACTTTTCTTCTGAGAAACCCCAAAATGTATGCCCTTGTATACTTGTGTATGCAGGATGGCTCTAGGCTTGTCGGGAAAGGACACGAGTTGGGGGACTGCATTTTTTAGGCAGCTGAGGTGGGATTATCTGGCCAGATCACAGTCCAGGATATAGGGAGAGGGCAGTGCTGAGTGGTCTCTCCAACTGCTGCAGCTCCATTCCTTTTGTTTGTCAAGCACCCGGGAACATGTGTTTTCCAGCTCTCTCTCAAATGCTACTATGGGATTTTTTTTTTATTATTATTTTTTTGCAGTGTAGACTTACCCTCACATGCCTACTAGGCCCTTGTCCTTAAATCGGACCCTGTCGCATGATTGAGAGTCTGTCTGTGATATGTAAACAGGATTGGGTTTTGAAATTCACCATCTAGTTAAACTCCAGCTATTGTAGAAGTTAACTGTTAAAAGCCTAACAAGCTACTTATACTAGGAGTGCGAAGTTATAATGTTTCCTTTTTTATTTTTTCTAATTTAACAAATCACATTTTTTAAAATTTAAAATAGTACTCTTCCTCTTGTTTGGAATTATTGTTTGTAGTGCTGGGTATTTGTATAAAAATTGTTATGTTGATGTGAAAAATGAGCTTCCTAATGAAACCTACCATAGCATTTTCTAGTATGATTTTTTGAGTTACCCAAGAGGGATTGCATGACTGGAGCTAGCATAGATAAAACAATATCAATTTGATTCTCTACTCAGAGTCCAATCAGTGACCTGACAATCTGTTAGTGTTACCTTTAATTATATATCTATACATTTTGAGAATCAGACTCCTCTGTAACAACAAAAGGAGAGAAAAATAACAAGACTGACAAAGCATTAATTGACTCACATTGCATTAATCATAGAATATTGGGGTTGGAAGGGACCTCAGGAGGTATCTAGTCCAACTCCCGCTCAAAGCAGGACCAATTCCCAACTAAATCATCCCAGCCAGAGCTTTGTCAAGCCTGACCTTAAAAACCTCTAAGGAAGGAGATTCTACCACCTCCCTACGTAACCCATTCCAGTGCCTCACCACCCTCTTAGTGAAAACGTTTTCCCTAATATCCAACCTAAACCTCCCCCACTGCAACTTGAGACCATTACTCATTGTTCTGTCATCAGGTACCACTGAGAACACTCTAGATCCATCCTCTTTGGAACTCCCTTTCAGGTAGTTGAAAGCAGCTATCAAATCCGCCCCCATTCTTCTCTTCTGCAGACTAAACACAATCAGTTAAGTTTTGGCAACAAATTTCCCATTCTGCATAGAGTTTATGAGCCTAATTAGATTCCATAGAGACACTGGCTTTTTTGAATAGGAAGTAGGTGGTAAGAATTTTTTTAATTTTCAAATTCTCATTTAAGCAGTTGTTTTGTTCCACAGATGGCAGTAAAACTCATTTTAAAGCTAAAAAGACTCAGCTACTCATCAGTTAAAATATATAGTTCATTCTCCATTGTTACTCACGATTTAGTGGGGATAAAATTGCTGTGTCCACCAGTTTTTTTCAAACTCGTCCTTGAGAAGTATGAATCTGACATTTGGTGACTGAAATTTGTCTGTTTTTCATTTAAATCTATTTCAGAATTCTGTTGTGGGCACTTACAAATCTGAAAACAGTTAAAAGGCTGACAACACTATCTACTGAATCCTCTTGCCTTACTGAATTTCTAGATGTTGGTAATTGTAGGCGTGTAGGGGTGTATGGCCCTCCCTCGCTGCCAGTCTCTGAGGGAGGCCATACCTCTTTGCTGTCTCATAGACTCATAGACTCAGGTGAGAGGGGATACCCCTGCGGTCCCAAGAATTGATCCAAGGAGGAATAGTGGAGTAGAAACCAGAGTAACGGGTGATGCTGGTGGTAGAAGGTCTCTGCACAACGGGGTACTGGAGTACTCTATCAAAGGGGGACGCTAGCAGTCTCGCTGGCTCAGCCCTCGCTTGGGAGAGAGTGAATGATTCAGGGGGCCCAAGCCTGTAGACGAGGCAAGCCCCCAAACAGTCTAGGGCTCCAGTCATCAAGCAGGATACTATAGTTAGGGACAGTTCAGGGGCCCAGGCAATCTAGTGCACTGGCCCCCTCGGGCAAGGGCAAGCACCACCTACGGTCTGTGGGGCTCAGGCCAGGAATTGGGCACCAGCATGGGTTAAGCACCCAGCAAACAGTCTAGGTTCTCCATCAGGGGCGAATGCTCCCCAGTCTGTCATCCTGGGTCTGGTGGGCAACAGACAAATGGTTCTGGAGTGGTGGTGTCAACTTCCTGGTTCCACGCATTACGTGGGTGTGGTCTACCCTCGCTGCCAGTCTCTGACGGAGGCCCCACCTCTTTGTTACTGTAAGGAAAAGTTTTTTTCGCAAATAATGAAGATACAAATTGCACGTTTAAAAGGCAGAATAATAGTTCTTTCACCACCCTCCTTTTAAGCATAATACATTTAAAAGTTAGACCTCCGGATTCTCATCTGTGTGTTCAGGTTACTTACAACCAGAGAAGTGTTAGAATTAATTTGATGTTTTCCAAAAAGCCTTTATGTTGGGATCTTAGTTTGGATCCTCCAAACAGTATATCCTATTTGCTGAAAGCTCAATTTGTAGCCATAGATTGGTTAATCAACTAATCACGAACTATGACTTATTTCCACCGGACATGGCTGGTATTGCATATGTAATTATTTTGTTGTCAGGGGGCAAGATTTTCAAAGACATAGTAGGGGAGTTGGGTGCCTCTCTCTTCTTTAAGTATTTTAAAATTTCCCCTTTGATGCTGATGTGTTGAAGGGGTGTGTGTGTGTGTGTGTGTGTGTGTGTGTGTGTGTGTGTTATATGCATCAAATATAATTTTAAACATCTGATTTGCATATTTCTGGACTGACTGACTTACTCTCTTACCATTCTCTGTGTGGTTAGGTTTACTAAAAGAAGTAGAATTTTTAGCAAAAGAGAAGTTAGAACTGCAGTGCCAGGCAGAGAAGGACCATTCCACCTTGCGCTCTCAGATGAAGGCTTTGGAAGTGGAACTTGAAGAACAGATGGATCAAAATCAGAAGTTGGCAAAGAAGTCATTGGAGGTTACTGATCTAAGGCAGCAAATTCAAGTCCTTGAAAAACAACTTAGAAGTCAACGACAGTTCATGGATGTAAGCAAGCTCAACACCCAATTTCTGCAGCTTTGGAGAGGAAAACACTTCCTCCTATTTTGTGATAAGTCTCTTCCAGGATAGTTTTGGTTTTATCGAAAATAAGACCTTTATGTTTCTCCTTGTAAAACCAAGGATGACTGATTGTGTTTAAAAGTTTCCTGATCTATAGGAGTATGGAAAGTAGCTTTTTCTTTCCATGTTTCTGCCGTTCATTTGTTTTGTAAATTGAAATAATCTCCTATTGTCCTTGTAAATTCTTACTTGGCTTCTAGAACTGCCAAGCAAATGCAAGAAAAAAGGAAAATGCAGACAACAGCTTCCTCATAGCAAAAATGAAAAATCAATTTTTTTCATCTTGCAGGAACAAGCTATAGAGCGAGAACATGAACGTGATGAGTTTCAGCAAGAAATTCAGAAACTAGAAGCTCAGTTAAAGCTGTCAGGAAAATCCCAGACATCTGGAGAGCCTAAACAATACGGGGTAGGTAAAACCACATGTAGTGACTGTGTATCTTTTAGTTTATATTTAGTAAATTGCCCAAAGTGGATTTACATTTGGATATCTGTGGTTGCTTGCTTTGTTGAATATCACAGTTAGTATAATTATTTTCTCAAGTATTTTAGGAAATCCAGAGTACTGAATTAATCAGCTCTTTCTTAAAACTGGCTGAAGTACAATTTTGGTGGTATGAGTGTTGGTGCATGTCTTAATTTTGATTTTGTTAGTGCGATTGTAGGAAATGGTATGTTTGTGTGTATTACAGTAAAGTGTTGCCAACCATATCAGATTGGTTTGATTTAGAGAGAGCAAAATATTGACACTAGAAATTATGGCATCTGGCCTTTTTCCTTTTTTTCTTCAGATGCTTGTTTGTTTGATATTCAATTTAAAAGTTTAATTTTTGTTTGTTTTTTTCTCTCTCTCACATAAATGAACATTACAGATCTTTGAATTGACTCTCCAGGTATGGAAAAATAGCATGAGCATCCCCTCGTCCTTTCTCCCTTCCCCCTCAATTTCTTCTGCTTATTCAGATCTGCTTTGCTTTTTTGCCTTCGTTGAATGTAAAATCTGCTTAGACTGATTGCACGTAGGGGATTCATGTTTAGCTTTGTCAAACTCTTACTCTGGAAAAAATGCTTTGTATTTAACTTCCTATTTCTAACTTCTTTACTTTTCTGGCTTTATTGATCGAATACAGCCTCATGTAATTGCTCTTGTAAAAACAATTTATTGTTCTAATACATACTGTGAAAAGAAAACAAACTTTTGGGAAATAAGTAGCATGGAATCGTTTTCCCTGTGCCTCAGCTGTCCAGTTCTATTTGTGACATCACTTTTCACATATTTTATGTTTATATGGTTGTACATGTTACTAACTTTATTTCTAATTCTTCATCTGTATCAAGTCTGTAAAATTCTAAATCTTTAAATGTCATGTGGTATAAACAATTAAACTCTCAGGACAATGGAGTTTTCCAGACAACCAGACCAATCATTTGTCAGCGTCATTGTATAGGGTCCTAAAGTTTAATGTAGTTCTACTTCCTGTTTATCATCTTAGGAGTTCTAGCTGTTTCATTCTCCCTTTACCTGGGCATAGTGTGCGAGACAGAATACTGATGTGTTGATCTTTTTAGAAAATCTTGCCAACAGGTATATTGACTGTTTTATTAACATATTTCAGCAAAAGGTAGAGGAAAGTTTAAGGTGACCTATCCAAGGAAGCTTAAATCATGTATTTGTTTAAAGTTTGAAGGTCAAATAACTGTTTAAGCTGATCAAAATCAGTTTAAGATGATTTTGTGTAGGTTGGGCATCCCCCCTTCAAAGACATGTTTCTGGTCTGGCCTCTACGTAAGTCTTGAGTAATCCTAAAATCATAAAAGGAAATCATAAAAAGAAATGAATCTGGGATGTGTGCAAAATGACAAGCATTCTAGTAGCAGTTGGAAAATGCCCTTGTTTACTGTTGAAGATGTTAGATTAAGTTTTGGAACAGCCTTTTACTCACCAATAAAACAGCATATGTAGAGATGAGGAAGGAATGAGACCTGTAAAAATTAGCTTATATTTATTTGCTGTTCTGAACATTTACAACCAGTAAATATATAGCACACATGCCCTGTGATTGGCTGAGACAATTCTGCTACAGTACAATGGCCTGAAGTTCTTGTTCTCTGAACATAATCACTGTAACAGATCCACACTTGCCCACTTTCTCACCTTCTAAAATAAGTTAATATCTAATAGAGCTATATTGTGAAAAAAAGAATTGCCAGGTGGTGATCAGAACCACCATCTCAGGGTTTGAGATTAGAGTGAAGGTTGTGGAAGTGTTTGTTCCCTTATGGCCAGCATCATAACAATGGAGCTACTAGAACATAGCATTTTAAAAGAAATTTATAGTATAAGAATGATGTGTCTCAGAAAAAGAGGTCTCTTAACCTAGGGGTTCCCAAACTCTTTACCTCGTATCACCCCTTTCTCTCCATCCATGTCCCCCTGGAGCTGGGACTGGGGCTGGGGTGTCGGGGGCGGGGGGAGGAGAGGACACGACTGGGGTAAGAGAGCCGAAGCTGGAGCCACAGCTGGAGATGGGGCCAGGGCTAGGAGCAGAGCTGGGTGGCGCTCCCTCTCCAAACCCCGTGGGGGCTGTCCTGGGCCCAAGCCGTGCCCTCTGAATGTTCTGCGCCCCTCTAAAGGGACGCACCCCACAGTTTACGGACCTCTGTCCTAACCTCTTGTGTATTGATGAATTAACCAAACCATTTTGATCAAATTTTTGTAATATAATCAGCCTTAGAGAAAATGTTGCTATTTTTTGCAAATGTTATTCAAAAGCTTTTCTGTAAGATAAAAACAGGCTTATGTTATGATTGATACTTGAGTAACAGTTTATGGAACACAAGGGAGATATACTAAAATTAAATTACTCTGAATTGTTTTAGGATTAAACCTAATAATTTTTTTTTTATTCTTAACAGATCCATAGTGCTTCCATTTTCAGGACTTTTTGTTATATTAATGTGCTGCTGGTTTTCTAGATTGCTGTAAATATTAAGCTAATATATTTATAGCTTTTTAAGAGGTACCATTTTTAGAGAGCAAGATTTACAGGTGACTAATTTTACCTTTTTTATTTCAGTTTTACTTTCAGGTGGTATCTGATAACTAATGGTGACTAATGTGAAATTTTAGGGCTGCCAATAATTTATTTTTAGGATTAGCCACAGAGTGAATATTTCCTTTCTGAAGAAATATTTAATATGTCTTGTTTGTTTATTTGTTGCATCTATGTAATATATTTGTCTTGCTATGTAGATAGAGTCTTTGCAAGCAGAAATAAAAGACAAAACAGATGATTACAATAAACTGTTATTAGAAAAGGAGCAGAAGTACCGAGAAGTGACAGTTCGAGATAAAGAAATAGAGGAGCTAGCAGCGCGAATTAGAGAGCTGGAGCTCACCAATACTGAGGCCTCAAAGACTGTCAGCCGTTTGGAACAAGAACTGCAGAAAATGAAGAAAAGGGAAACTGAACTAACACAAGTAATACTTTTTTAAAGATTTTTTTTTTTAAGTGGGATGTACTACTAGTGGAGGGTAATTTAGGGATTATAGCTGACAATTTCATATGAGATTTTTAACTAGTCAGGTTATGCCAGGCCCTGGCCTTATCTTGCCAGGGAGAAATGGATATAGATTTCCAGTGTCTGTTCTTCCATCAGACCTGAAGAACAGCTCTGTGTAGCTTGTGTGTTTCACCAACAGAAATTGGTTTAATAAAAAATATTACCCACGCACCTTGTCTCTTCCATCAGATGTCATTTTGAGTCTTGTACCAATGGCAAGTATTACCGTGGTAATTTGAAACAAATGTTTGCTTTGAGAACTGAATAACCCCCACCACTATTTGTAAAAAACATTTTTAGCAGTCACAGGA
Source organism: Gopherus evgoodei (assembly GCF_007399415.2). Classification (NCBI taxonomy): domain Eukaryota; kingdom Metazoa; phylum Chordata; order Testudines; family Testudinidae; genus Gopherus; species Gopherus evgoodei. The sequence continues at coordinate 8,557,248 of NC_044332.1, read as the reverse complement.
AATGTATTGGGTAGTATGTACTCCTTTTGTTCCTACAGGTGCTAGAGAAGGTGCTACTAAATACTACATAAAATACCTAACTTGTATACAGCACTGTTCCTCAGTAGATCTCATGTGGTTTTACTTTGAAAAATGCTATGTAAAATTAGTATTACTGAAGTCAACAGCTCTTTTCGCAATGTGTATTCACAGCCATGTCTACTTACTTTAGACCCAGAGATTTTACTGCATTTGCTAATGTTAATCTCTCTGAGCTGTGGCTGACTCTGAAGAGCTGTGAGCTGACCATCATGTTCCATTCTGTAGATCATCAGTAGAAGCCATCACATTCGGCCAACTGACCTAGCACATGATAACAGGAAACGGATTTACCAGATGTGCATTTCAAGCATGCTGTTGTATGGTGGTGACACTTGGCTAAACACCTTCCATACCCACTATCTTTCATAGAATCATAGAAGATTAGGATTGGAAGGAACCTCAGGAGGTCATCTAGTCCAACTCCCTGCTCAAAGCAGGACCAACCCCAACTAAATCATCCCAGCTAAGGCTTTGTCAAGCCAGGCCTTAAAAAACTCTAAGGAAGGAGATTCCACCACCTCCCTAGGCAACCCATTCCAGGGCTTCACCACCTCCTAGTGAAATAGTGTTTCCTAATATCCAACCTAAACCTTCCCCACTGCAACTTGAGACCATTGTTCCTTGTTCTGTCATCTGCCACCACTGAGAACAGTGTAGATCCATCCTCTTTGGAACCCTTCTTCAGGTAGTTGAAGACTGCAACAAATCCCCCCTCACTCTTCTCTTCTGCAGACTAAACAAGCCCAGTTCCCTCAGCTTCTCCTCATAAATCATGTGCCCCAGCTCCCTGATCATTTTCATTGCCCTCCACTGGATTCTTTCCAGTTTGTCCACATCCTTTTTGTAGTGGGGGGCCCAAAACTGGATGCAATACTCCAGGTGTGGCCTCACCAGTGCCGAATAGAGGGGAATGATCACTTCCCTCGATCTGCTGGCAATGCTTGTACTAATGCAGCCCAATATGCCGTTAGCCTTCTGGGCAACAAGGACACACTGCTGACTCATATCCAACTTTTCATTCACTGTAATCCCCAGGTCCTTTTCTGAAGCTGCTGTAGACTTTCTGGTCTGCTCCACTGGAGTGTTGCAGAAATCAGGTGACCTTCCTACAGAATTTAGGTTCAGCTTGCCAGAGAACAATGGGGCCTTGGTGATGCCACTAAATGTCATTTGTGGCTACATGTAACAAGTGAAATGAAAAGCTCTCAAATACTAGCTTTTCATTAAATTTGTTTCTTTTTGATCCATGGAAACGTGAAGCATCCTGCTGATAGTCTGAATGACTTTGGTTGGAGTGACCAATTTACTGCAACATGCCTTAGAGTCCTAGGTGGTCTAAAATGTCCTTTAACTTAAGATTTTACTAGAGGGATTGATATCTATTAATCTTAAATAATATTTTAACTTCAGAAAATAACTTGCTAGTTGTAATAATTGCACAGACACATTGTCATAAAGCTGTTTCATAGGCTGAAACACACTCCTGGATGTGCTGTCAAAATGATTGTATATCGTTTACTTTGTGCACAAAGAATATATTTTTTCCTCACATCTATTTGTGAGTTCTGTGCTCATACAGAATAGTATGCATTGTAGAAATTGGAGAGCAGGCCTCATAAGTCGTGAATATAGAAAGAGTCCATTCAAATTTGATAAGCACGTCCCTTTTATTTAAAACATAGGACTAGAACTACACCTATGTGAATACAACAATAGATTTATTCAGAGTATAACATTTGTAAAAACTATCATTTCACTTGTGTTTGGTCTTTAACTAGATCACCATGGCAATAATAGAATGTTATGAGAAACCTAATCTTAAATGTGGAATTGTGCAGATTAAGACACTATAGTAACCTTATTATCCAATGAGTAGGAAGAACTTTAAGTCATATAATTTATATTCCAAAGGAATCTGTTGCACATTATTGGTGGAGACTCTTTGCCAGTGATCAAGATAAACTTCAAACTGGTGCATATAATTTCATATTTTAGTGGTTTTACACATAGGCTAGAACATGGGCTTACCTAGAACTAAATTTGAATTGTTTTCTGTCCTTCTGTGATATGTCAGTAGGGAGATTGAGTAGTTTATCATACCTGTGACATGGACTTTGTGTAATGGCCTGAAGATTTTTGGGTTTCACTAGATGAGAGAGAAACCCATTACCACACTAGGTGTCCGACCCAATCTCCTTCCACGCCCTAGTTACCAAGTGATACTTATGTAGTTAATTAGGAAATCTTTTCTTGTATCATGCTCTCCCGTTCCCACCTCACCAGTTATGTCAGCTGTGGGCCACATCATCTTGATGCCTCATTTCTTTTTGTCCTATAACTGCGTGCATTCATTTTCCATGACTCCTGTATGCATGGTATCTAAAAGAGTGTCATAAGGAGGTGGGAGAAAACTTGTTCATCTTAGCCTCTAGGGATAGAACAACAAGCAATGGGCTTAAACGGCAGCAAGGGAGGTTTAGGTTGGACATTAGGAAAAAGTTCCTAACTGTCAGGGTGGTTGAACATTGGAATAAACTGCCTAGGGAGGTTGTGGAATCTCCATCTCTGGAGATATTTAAGAGTAGGTTAGATAAATGTCTATCAGGGATGGTTTAGACAGTATTTGGTCCTGCCATGAGGGCAGCGGACTGGACTCGATGACCTCTCGAGGTCCTTTCCAGTCCTAGAGTCTATTAATCTATGGAATGCTCTACCTGAGCTAGTCTGTATGCCAGTGGGAACTATTGGGTGTTGAGAAGTTGAAAATTGGACACTTATTTATGAACCTGCATAAAGACTCAGGAATTTATCTTTAGGTGCCTGTTTTTAGAAATCTTGACTATACTATGAGCATACTATTATGTATTATAGTGTAAATGTTGTTTAACAACTTTGTATGTCACATTTGGTCTGGACTTGTTCCTTCGTAGGATCTGAATAAATTTTTTCAGTTTCTTCTGGTTCTTGAAGCTTTTCAGAATGAGGAAAGAGAGCCTCATAATGTTACCTTTATTATCATAGTTTTCATCAAATTATATAAAGAAGTCAGTGTCACTCCTTTGTTAGAACTACATGTATCGAGGCTCTGGTACACTAGATCTGTAAGAGAGGAAATAGGCATGCTCAGCCAAAGACAGATTGCCTCCATCTGAAGTCTCCTCTTCAGTTCCCTTTGTAACATATATTGAATACAAATAGTATCTGATAGTAGTTCTGGAACCTGTACTCCCTAATGAAAATACCTTTGCCTGAGAAGAATAATTGAGGGGAAAGGCTAAAAGGAAAACTCCAGGGAAAAAAAACAAGTCCAGAAAAAGCTTGCTGTAGCTTGTGAACTTGACTGGTATAGCAAAAACAATGTAATGCTTTGTTAAAACTGGTTCGTTGTGTTGTCATTTCAACTAGTAATTTAAAATTTATTGACATTACAACTTACTTTGTTCTCCCATAGCCTCATTTAAATTTTCAAAATCAGCTACACCTGGAAAAATAACCTCTGTTTCTTAAAGCCACTTCACCTCTGCAAATAAAAATGCTACCCACAATAAATAGAGTCCTGGCACACTATGGCTATAAGAATAACATCTTTTAGGGTAATCAAAAATTGAGTTGTCTAGTACCGTAGAAGGTATTGAGACATATTTAAATCAGCGGTTCAGATAACTTGTAAGAGTTTAAAATGAGCTGGCTAAGACGCTAACTGTAATGTTGATTTTCAGTCAGTCTTGGCCCATTGGGGAAGGTCTCTAAGACTGGAAGAAAGCTAATGTTATACCAATTTTTAAAAAGGATGAATGAGTAATTATAGGCCTGTCAACCTGACATCAATGCTGGGCAAGATAATGGATAAGGTACTCAATAATTAAATAAAGGTGGTTAATGTAATTAATGCAAATCAACATGGGTTTATGGAAAATAGATCCTGTCAAACTAATTTGATAATTTTTTTTTTTACGAGATTACAAGTTTGGTAGATAAAGATAGTAGTGTTGATGTTATATACTTAGACTTCTATAAGACATTTGACTTGGTGCCACACAACATTTTGATGAAAAAGCAAGAATGATGTAAAATTAACCTGGCACCCATTAAATGGATTAAAAACTGGCTAAATAATAGGACTCAAAATGTGATTTTAAACAGGGAATCATCCTCGAGCGGGTGTGTTTCTAATGGGGTCTCACATGGATCAGTTCTTGGCCCTACTCCATATAATATTTTTATCAGTGACCTGTAAGAAAGCATAAAATCATCATTGATAAAGTTTGCAAATGACACAAAAATTGGGGGATTGATGAAGAGGACAGGTCATTGTTTCAGAACGGTCTGGATATCTAGGTAAACTGGGCAGAAGCATACACTATGTGTTTTAATACAACTAAATGTAAATATGTACATCTAGGAACAAAGAATGTAGGCCATACTTAGAATATTGGGGACTCTAACCTGGGAAGCAGTGGCTGAAAAAGATTGGGGAATTGTGGTGGATAATCAACAGATCATGAGCTCCTGGTATAACACCGTGACCAAAAGAGCTAATGAAATCCTGGGATCCATTAAGAAGGGAATCTTGAGAAGGAGTTGAATAGTAGCAGAGGGATTATTTTACTTCTGTATTTGGCACTGTGACATTGTTGCGACTGCTGCTGGAATACTGTGCCCAGTTCCAGTGCCCACAATTCAAGAAGGATGTTGACAAATTGGAGAATGGTCAAAGAAGAGGCACGAGAATGATTAAAGGATTAGAAAAGATTATAGTGATAGATTTAAAGAGTTCAATCTATTTAACTCAACAAAGAAAAGATTAAGGGATGACGTAATTATCACTGATAAGTATTTATTTACATTCTACATGAGGAACAAATATTTAGTAATGGACTTTTCAATCTAGCAGAGAAAAGTCCATGATCCAGTGGCTGGAAACTAGACAAATTTAGAGTGGAAATAAGGTATAATTCTTCTTCGAGTGATTGCTCATATCCATTCCAGTTAGGTGTACGCGCCGCGCGTGCACATTCGTCGGAAAACTTTTACCCTAGCAACACAGTGGGCCGGCAGGTCGCCCCCTAGAGTGGCGCCACCATGGCGCTTGATATATACTCCTGCCGGCCCACCCGCTCCTCAGTTCCTTCTTACCGCCCGTGTCGGTCGTTGGAACAGTGGAGCGCGGCTTAGCTGACCTCCACTTCCCTAGCTACTCGTATTTCTCGTATATAGTTATGCAGTTATAACCTTTTTATATATATATTTGTATAGTTATACGTGTTTCTTTGCTAACATGATTAGTTTAGTTAGCGGGGTTCAGGAAGTAGCCCCTTCCATGAGCCCAGTGCCGGAGCCCATGCATGGCTCACCAGATTTTAAAATGGGCCCGGCCTGCCAGAAGCCGCGGCCGAAGGGAGACCTACATGACTCCTGTTTGAAGTGCCTCAGGGAATCACACTTGACAGCTAAGTGCCCCATTTGCAAGGCTTTTAAGCCGAGAACAAAAAGGCGCGGGACTTTCACTTACCCCTCCACCTTGGGCGCCGAGCGATGTTCAAGCGGTGGGCAGAAGCGCCTCCTCGGCACCGGACCCCGCCGGTACTACCAAGGCCTTTCGGCACCGGCCGTCGCCGGCACCGATGTCGACTCGGCACCGCTCCCTTCTTCCGAGGTCGAGAGCCTACGATTCCTGCTGGTGCCTGGCGGCTCCCCGGCACACACCGTGGTTGAGCCCCCTGCTCCCGCTGCTTCCATGCCACCTGCATCGCAGCCAGAGAGCTCGCCTAAGTTGCATTACCCGGCACCGACACCTGCAGAGGCACCGATGACATCGGCACCGTCGATTCCAGTCCCCCAGGGCCACTGAATCCGGTGCCTGGCAGCTCCCCGGCTCGCGCCGTGGTAGAGCTTACTGCTCCTGCTGCTTCTGTACCAACTGCACCGCAGCTAGAGAGCTCGTCTAAGATGGTTCGCCCGGCACCGACGACGTCGGCACCGTCGATCCCGGTCCCACGAGGGCCGTAGAATCCGGTGCCTGACGGCTCCCCGGCACGCGCCGTGGTTGAGCTACTGCTCCTGCTGCTTCCGTGCCAGCGGCACCGCAGCCAGAGAGCTCGTCTAAGTCGGATCGCCCGGTGCCGACACCTGCTACGGCACCGATGACGTCGACACCGTCGATCCCGGTCCCACAAGGGCCGTAGAATCCGGTGCCTGACGGCTCCCCGGCACGCGCCGTGGTTGAGCTGCTGCTCCTGCTGCTTCCGTGCCAACAGCACCGCAGCCAGAGAGCTCGTCTAAGTCGGATCGCCCGGCACCGACACCTGCTGCGGCACCGATGACGTCGGCACCGTCGATCCCGGTCCCGCAAGGGCCATAGAATCCGGTGCCTGACGGCTCCCCGGCACGCGCCGTGGTTGAGCTACTGCTCCTGCTGCTTCCGTGCCAACGGCACCGCAGCCAGAGGGCTAGTTTAAGTCGGATTGCCCGGCACCGACGCCTCTGAGGCACCGACAACATCGGCACCGTCGATTCCAGTCCCACAAGGGCTATCGAATCCGGTGCCCGACGGCTCCCCGGCACGCGCCGTGGTTGAGCGTATTACTCCCGCTGCTTCCGTGCTGACGGCACCGCAGCCAGACAGCTTATCTAACTCGGATCGCCCGGCACCGACACCTACCGAAGCTCTGATGACCTCGGTACCGTGGATCCCGGTCCCACGAGGGCCGTCGAATCCGGTGCCTGACAGCTCCCCAGTATGCACTGTGGTTGAGCCTGCTGTTCCCTTCACGCCGGAGACGTTACCAACGGCGAGGGCTCTCAGTGCCATGACAGAGTCAATGCTGCCTGACCCCGGCACCGCCGGTGCGGGTAATACAGTCTCTTCAGGTGACTGTCCTCTGTCAGCACAGCAGAGCGGCACCGTTCATGATCACGGTCCCGCAGACACTCCAAGTCCTGTCGGCACGCCAGACACCACTGGCAGTCCCGGTGCTGTTTTCCTCGGTACTGGTCGCACTCGCTGCACCGGTCGGTATCCCATTCGCCGACCCGCTATCGGCACCGTTCCGACTCCTGGCACCGGGGCAGGTACCTTGACTCCTGTAGCCTTTCTCCGAGCCTCGAGATCTCGGTCGACCTCCCGACACCGTTCTGGTTGCGGGTCTGGATCTCGTTCCAGGTACCGATACGCCTCCCGATGCCGGTCCCCGGTGCCGAGTTGGGCAAGGTCCGAATGAGTCAGAGACTCTGCCTGTGCCTTCTTTTAGTACCTCCATGGCCGCCCGGACACGCATCCGTGTCATCCCATATGCGCAGATTTTATGCTCAGGACCACGATCCTGATATGATGGCCAGCGGGTGCCAGCCCCGAAGCAGAAAGAGGCTTGGCGAATGAACCTGCTTGGCCGCCAGGTGTACTCTGCAGGGGCCCTGCAGCTCTGGGTAGCAAAGCAACAAGCCTTGCTTAGCTGCGATAATTATAGCACCTGGGTGAAGGAGTTTCTCCCTCAAAACTCCCACCTGGAGTTCGCTGCCGTCTTGGAGGACGGGGGAAAGAAGGTTCCCAGAGCGTCCCTCCAGGCCTCGTTGGACGCAGCAGACTCTGCGGCCAGCACTCTGGCCTTGGGTGTCGCCATGAGGTGCATTTCATGGCTTCAGGTTTTAAACCTCCGGCCGGAGCTGCAGTATGCCATTCAGGATTTACCCTTTGTTGGTAAAGGCATCTTCGCGGCAGAGACAGCCCCAGACTGCGAAGTCTGATGGACAATAGGGTCCTAATGCGTCTCAGCATGTATACGCCAGCGACCAAACGCAGGCCTTTCTGGCCCCAGCCGCCATACTCTGTGCCTAGCCAGAGGCAGAACTCTGGCAAACGGCAAGGCCAAGGTGGTCGCAGACGAACGTCAGGACCCCTAAAGAGCCAAAGTCAAGGTCCCTCGCAATTACCACTGGGACCAAAGACGGACCTTCCAAGGTTCGCCTGAGGGCGGTGTACCAGTCGCAGGACGGGATCCCGATCCCGCTTTCTCCTGGCATGGCCCCAGTTACTTTCAGATCGCTGGGTCCTGCGCACGATGGAGCATAGGTACCACCTTTAATTTGCTCCAGCCCTGTCCCCCTTCAGCGGACGAAAGGGGTAAGGGGTTTTACTCCCGTTATGCCCTAGTCCCCCACTCGAACACAGGTCTCAGACCTTCCTGGTCCTGCACGGACTCAACCGGTTTAGGATAAGGTTGGAGTTCTGCATGGTATCCCTGGGAACCATTATTCCATCCTTGCCTCCTGGGGGCTACTGTGCCGCCCTGGATATGAAGGACGCGTACTTTCGCAATGCCATCTTCCCTCTGCACGGGAGATGCCTCCGCTTTATAGCCAACGGTCAATACTCCCGGTTTACGGCCATAGTCGCCGCCTACCGTCGCTGATGTCGGATATGCGTTTTTCCGTATCTGGATGATTCGCTTATCTGAGGAGACTCTGAGACACAAACCACTCAGCGCGTGGGCATCGTCACGGTCTTATTCACAGGTCAAGGCCTGCTGTTTACTATAGAGCAATCCACTCTGGTTCCCACGCAGAGGTTGGGCTTCCTAGGGGCTATCCTGGTCTCCTACCTAGCCGGAGCCTGCTTATCACAACTGCGATTTTAGGCGATGGCAACAATCATCTGAGGTCTGAAGGCTTTCCCAACGACCTCAGCTCGTTCTTGTCTCAGTCTCCTGGGTCCATGGTTGCCCGCAAGTTTGTAACCAAACACGCCAAGCTCCGCCTCCGTCCTCTCCAAGTCCGGCCCACCTCGGCGTACCGCTTGGACAGGGAGCCAATGGTCATGGTAGTCACCGTTCCCTCGAACGCCTTAGGCTCCCTAGAGTGGTGGCTAACTCCCTCCTTGGTGTGGACAGGGATGCGGTTTCATCCGCCCCAGCCCTCACTGCCCCTGACGGCGGACGCCTCATCTCTCTGCTCGAGTGCTCATGGTCACCTCCGAGCTTAAGGCCTTTGGTCTTCTAGGGAGCTGGCATTCCTCATCAATGCCCCAAAAATGAGAGTAGTCCGCCTGGCATGCCAGGGGTTCCAGCGGCAGCTGCGAGGCCGTTGTATCTCGGTGTTTACAGCCAACACAACGGCCAGGTGCTTCATAAGTATTCAGGGGGGACATAGTCCTCCCCCCCTTTTTTGTCAGGAGGCCATCCATTTCCGGGTCTTTTGCATGGCCCACTCGATGGAGCTGGCGACGTCCTTTCTCCCAGGCGTTCGGAACGTCTTAACTCTTTGACTCAGCAGGTCTTTCCTGCCTTACGAGTGATCACTCTGCCCCATGTGAGGCGTCCCGCTTTCCGGAAGTGGAGATGTTTCCTCACACAGACCTGTTCGCTCACCGCGAGAGCAGGAAATGCCAGGTGTTCTGCTCCTTCCAAGGTCTCTCCTCGGAATCGATCTTGGACGCATTCCTGATGCCGTGGAAAGGCCAACTGCATTATGCCTTCCCACTGTTCCCACTGGTTCATTAGGTCCTGCTCAAACTCCGCAGGGGCAGAGCGCGCATCATCATGATCACTCCAGAATGGTCCAGGCAGCACTGACATACCACGTTGCTCGGCCTGTCAGCCCAGACCTCATCACTCAGGGCAACGACAGGCTTCGTCGCTCGGACCTGCAGCCTCTTCGCCTCACGGTGGCTGCTGCGTACCTGAGTCGGGGTGACAGGCAGCCTTCCACCTGGTCAACGTACCGGGCCAGGTGGAAGCGTTTCTTTTACAGCTGCAATTCGCTCGATCTTGCTCCTGCTGAGGTCTCGATCCCCTCTATTTGGCCTGCCTCTGGCCTTCAGCGGCAGGACCTGGTGGTATCAGCGCTGAGGATACACTCAGCAGCCATCTCTACCTTCCAGCAGGCTAAGATGGACGTTCAGTGTTCTCACGCTCTATGGGTTCGAGGTCCCTCAAGGGCTTGGAGCGCTTGCACCCTTGGGTGCGCCGCCCAGCCCCGACCTGGGACCTCAACCTAGTCTTGGCCAGACGGGTCTCTGAGATCAGAGCTCTTACGGGGGTTCCGCCGTACACTAGGTTTCACAAAGACAAGGTGCAGTTATGACCGCACCCGGCTTTCCTCCCTAAGGTGGTTTTGGCCTTTCATGTTACCCACAGCTCAACGCAATGGGCACAACCGTTGCACTCCTTGGACATCTGTGGAGTGCTCGCATTATATTGTGCTGACAGAACCATTTCCTAAGGTGCCCCAGCTCTGTCCCGGTAGCGGGCCAAAGGGAGAGCTTGCTTGTTTTCCTCTCAGAGGATCTCATCTGGGGTGATGGCGAACATCCCCACTTGTTATGATTTGGCTCATATTTCCCCAAGCCACATCACCGTGCATTCTACCAGGGCTCAGGCTTCATCTGCCGCCTTGCTGGCTCGTGTTTCTAACCACGAGATCTGTCGCGAAGCTCCATTGGTCCTCGGTCCATACCTTTGCTTCGCAGTATGCCCTGGTTCAGCAGTCAAGAGAGGCTGTAGCCTCTGGCTCAGCAGTTTTATTCTGCCACATTTCACTCCGACCCCACCGCCTTTGTAAGGCTTGGGATTCACCTAACTGGAATGGATATGAGCAATCACTCGAAGAAGAAAAGACGGTTACTCACCTTTGTAACTGTTGTTCTTCGAGATGTGTTGCTCATATCCATTCCACACCCGCCCTCCTTCCCCACTGTCGGAGTAGCCGGCAAGAAGGAACTGAGGAGTGGGTGGGCCGGCAGGAGTATATATCAAGCGCCATGGTGGCGCCACTCTAGGGGGCGACCTGCCGGCCCACTGAGTTGCTAGGGTAAAAGTTTTCCGATGAATGTGCACGCGCGGCGCGTACACCTAACTGGAATGGATATGAGCAACACATCTCGAAGAACAACAGTTACAAAGGTGAGTAACCGTCTTTTCTTTAATGGTAAGAATAATTAACAATGAGAACAATTTACCCAGGGTCATTGTGTATTTTCTATCACTAACCATTTTAAAAACAGGATTGGATATTTCTCTAACAGTTATCCTAGGAATTAATTTGGGGAATTTCTATGGTCTGTGTTATACAGGAGGTGAGACTAGATATGTGCAGTTGTTGCTTCTATGAATCTATAAACCACTGAGGGCAAAATTTTCAAAACAGACTCAACTTGGCTTATAAATTTTACCTCCAAGTTTTTGGATGCATATCTGGATACCACTTTTGAATTTGCATGTTTTTAAAGATATGTTTCTTTATGTACTTGTTCACTGTAGCATTTTTAGAAGATAAAGTATTTTTGACAAGATTGTTCTCTCTAGATATGTATGTTTAATAATTATAATTGTTCTTAACACTAAAATCCATGTTTTGCAGGATAAAGAGGCATTGCAACAGCAGCAATACAATAATTTGATACAGATCTCTGCCCTGCAGTCTAAACTGGATGAAGCCAGGCACAGAGTACCTTCTGAAGGCAGTTCTGATCATGGGCTAAAGGAACAATTACAGGCAGAGCAGGAGGCACTCCTACTGAAAGAGAGAGAGGTAAATCTGAAACTAACATTTCAGTTGATATATCTAGAATCTGAGAATAAAAAAAAAACTTTTATGTAAAATTATGTCTGAGAATTTAATGCATTAAAAATTAGGAAATTGATAATTCTTACATCAACGGTACGTCACTGGGCATATTTCCATTTTTGTTCTTTTACTGTTTCTGTATGTTCCTGGCCTTGATTATCATTAATGATCACTGGACCAAGAATTAGGCCTAACCTCAACTATCTCAATTATGGCTCCTTTTTGACAATCGCATTTCACTCTCTCCTTCCTCCCTCCAACTTCTGTTTGGCTATATGTTGCCTAATTTGGAAGGCAAGCACTTTTGGAGAGGGATACTCAGAAACTGAACCTCTGTTCAGGTCTCTTCCTGCAGTTTCTCAGTTCCACAATTCATTGCAGAAAATGTCTAATACTATGTTTGCAGGCCAGGGTAGCATAACCCTGGTGATAAGTCACTGAGCCTCTCTGTGCTTCCGTTCCCCATCTTTGAAAATGGGCTGATAATGCTTCCCTGCTGAGGATAAATACATTAAAAAATTGCAAAGTGCTTTGAAATCTGCTGAGGAAAAGCAGTACATAAGAAACAGGCTTTATTATTATATAAGCTATTCTTATCTCAGAATATGTGCATTTTGTTTTACAGTACAAAAAAAGTGCCTGTCCCATGTGCCAGACACCAATCATAACACTTTCAAAATAACCATCTTAAAAGATTTCTAAAGTTTTTGGGTCTCTAACGTGAAAATGGCTCACTTCTTCATATTTTTCATTTTTAAGTATGCTTAAAATCCCACGCGTAAGCTACTTTTTCACAAACAAACCTATAAGCATTTGTCATTTCTTCATATCTAAAATGTTTTATTGTGGCATTGTCTTTAAAATGTGTAGATACCAAAGCACTCTTTGGTTGTTTAAATTCTTACGTGACAGTTTTGACAGGGAAAATTTCATATGTAAGCACACTTCATACAGGAAAACTTCTTCTATATGGACAGTTTGGAATGGTAATACTTTGAAAATGAATAAGAGTTTTGCTTCACGTTATATGCTGAATTGCCCACTATCTCCAATTTCACAGTGCCACTCGTCCTCATAGACAAAACCAAGTCTCGGTTCTTGTTCACTCCATGCCCCCCAACAGGCCCAAATAGTGTGTTGCTTTTGACATCCTCATAGATTCCAAGACCAGAATGGACCATTGTCATCATCTAGTCTGACCTCCTGTCTAACACAGGCTGTAGACTGTCCCTAAATTCATTCCTAGAGCATATAGACATATATAAAGACAGTTACAAAATTTAGAAGCTCAATAGGCATAGGCCATACAGTGCTTCTGAGCTCAGTGTTGGTCCCTGCCAAGTTTGCAGGCTCTTGAATGATGGCTAAGTATGTAGTAGAGGAATCCTCACTTTACAGAAAGAAAGGTGAAGTCAAGGGTTAAGTGATTTACACAGAATGACTGTGCTAGTTTCCAAGCTGAGATTACAATTTGGAACTTTGATCCCATTCTGGATATTAGGACACTGGATTCTTCCTCTCCCTTTTGTCTCTAATACTATATTTATGTGTGTTCTATTTAGACAGTTTTGTAGCAATGGAATTGGCTGTAGTTACTTATTCTCCATAAAGCAATGTGAAGAACCAATGTAATCAATTTTTGTTTAAATAAAGACACCTACCAAAACAATGTTTTTCTGTATTTTAGATCTTGAGTTTGTTAGAGCAACTAGAACAGTTTAAAGAGAACTTAATAAATAAAAATGAAGAAATCTTGCGGCTGAACTTGCAGTTAGAGATGCAAAAAAACCTTGCTGCTGGCATCGGCCAGCTTCAAGTAGAGAATGTTCATCTGAAGGTATGTTGATCCATTTAACTTTACTCTAACTACAGTAAAACCTGCCGGAGAGACCACTTGTCATGAGCAACTTCTTGCAGAGGCCAGGGAACATCAGCGCTCTCCGGTGTACAAACCTTTGAAGAGAGACCATCTCTTACAAAAGGCCACTTCTGTGAACTTCCGTGAGTGATCACTCTCAGCAGGTTTTACTGTGGTTCCTTAGAGATACTTGTCTTTGCAGGATTCAGTGTTTTATAACCTTTTTTTGGTTTAATAATTTTAGTAACTTTTCTATCTAGTTTGCCTCTAGTTTTAAAAGGAATCTTCTTTGAGTGATTGCTCATGTGTATTCCACAATAGGTGTGCGTGCTTGCCATGTGCACTGGTGCCGGAAGATTTTGCCTTAGCAGTCCCCGTAGGGGAGCCCCCCGCCACCCTCAGAATGGCGCCTGCCTGGCGCGGTATAAGGGGAGCCACGCGCTCCCCCCGCCCTCAGTTCCTCCTTGCCACCAGTGAAGATGTGTTGGAAGTGCTCTGCTCCAGCTTTGCTGTAGCTCGTCCCCAGAACTGTGTGTTTGTTTAGTACTTGTAGTTAGTTAACGTAGTTAGTTTAGTTAGTCAGTGAGCCCAGGCTGGGGCATGCCCCGAGCCCCGGGATTTAAGTTGTGCGGTTCTTGTCGGCATTCTATGCCAAGAAGTGATCAGCACACAGACTGTTTGCGCTGCTTGGGAGAAACCCATATCACCAAGAGGTGCGAGATATGCAAATCGTTTAAGCCTCGGGCCAAAAGAGAAGGGACATTATGCTTCGAGCCATTCTGATGGAGTTGGTGCTGACCCTGGCACACTGCTCTGAGGCAGGACCCAGGCACCGCGGTGTCGGTATGCGGCGATCCGCCGGTGCCATCAATCAGTCGGCACTGCTCCCCGTCCACAGGGCACGCCAAGAGGGCCAAGAAGACTCCCTCTTTCCAGCGGCACCGAGGGAAGTCTGGGACAGAGGCTAGGCCCATGTCAGGCAGTCCTCGATCCCCCCCGGGCCCTAGGCGTCTGACTCATGTAGAGCAGAGTAGCCCGGCCCCTTCGGAACAGGCCTGTCTGGATGCCGTCCACACCCGAAGCCCTCCAGGTGGCCCGGGAAGTCTTGTTCGTACGGATGCCCAGAGTGCCGCCGATGTCAGCCCTACACTCCAGAGGCAAGCCTCCGCTGGGATCTCCGCAGTCACCCCCGGCTCGGTACTGGTCTCAGTCAAGGGAACATTCCCGATACTGATCACTACCCAGCGTCTGCTCGGGCAGAATCCATGCAGATTGCCCTTGACGCCGACCAGAGTATTGGGCTGGGTTCTGGCCGGTCGGCCAGGACTCACAGCACCGGTCCTTCTCAGAGAGCGGATATCGACGAGACCGTGGCGGATGTCGTCGTTGGTCCTAGTCCTGGAGAGGGTACTGCAGTTGGTCACAGCACAGTCATTGATGCCATTCCTGCTCAGGCTTCTGCTCCAAGTTTTCGCCAAGGCACCACATCCCTGGGCATCGATCACTGTTGTGGGTCCACCCGTCGAGGCTGCTAGCGGAGCAGCTATTCCCATTGGTACTAGTGCTCCATGTCAAGATTGTGATCCTATGACCGTCGCAGATCCTGGCACTGCCACTCCTCATGGTTGAGAGGCAGCAGCAAATCCTACCTCAGCCTGGTCTCCATTCCTAGGTGGCCAATCCGGGCAGCTGGCCCCGCCGTGGCACTGAGCGTAATGGCCTGCCCAGTGGTACGAGTGGGCACCATGGTCTCCAGCACATCCCCCTGGTGGGAGCTCGCACGATGGCTGGAGCTTCGGAAACACCGTCGGCCTCCCTCTCCGGACCCCCGACAAAGGAGTCGGTGGGATGCTTATCCTTGGCACAGTGCCCGGAGTCCAACCAGGTTGTGGATCCTTGGGTGCCGGCCAACACCCAAAGCACTGCAGTGGCCTCTTTGCCCCGCCTGGAGGAGGTGATTGCGGCCCCGCCTCCCTCCATCCCGCAGGAGGACTTTAGGGCCCACCAAGAGCTCTTAAAGGCGGTGGCAGCAAGCCTCTCTCTCCAGGCAGAGGAGATGGAGGAGCGCTTGGACTCCCTGTTCAACGTGTTTTCCCCATCGGTGCTGGGTAGGGTGGCCTTGCCGCCCCATGAAGGGGTGGCTAAAATTTCAAATGTCCTGTGGCCCCTATATCAAAAAGGGCAGAACACATGTGCTTTGTACCCACTAAAGGGCATGAGTACCTATACCCACCCAGCGCCCAACTCCCTGGTGGTCGAGTCAGTCAACCACAAGAAACAACAGGGTCAGTCAGCCCAACCTCAAAGAACAAAGAGTCTTGGAGGCTGGACTCTTTCGGAAGAAAATTTATTCGTCTTCGAGCTTCCAGTTATGAGTGGCAAACCATCAGGCCCTCGTGGGTTGGTACAAATTTAATCTGTGGGGCTCCCTGCCTAAATTTGAAGTCTCCTTCCAGGAGCGCGATAAGAAGGAGTTCAGGGCACTGGTGGAGGAAGGGATAGCGGCAGCTCGGGCTTCCCTACAGGCTGCCTCGGATGCTGCAGACACAGCCACATGTTCAATGGCCTCCACGGTGTCCGTGAGACAGATGTTATGGTTCCTGCTCTCCAGTGAGGCGCAATTTTCCATGCAGGATCTCCCGTTTGATTGGAAAGCGCTGTTCGCAGAGGAAACAGATACAAGACTGCATGGCATGAAGGACTCCCACACGACCCTCCAGACCCTGGTTCTCTTTGTCCCAACTCCGGCAAAACCTAAGTTCAAGCCGCTGCAGACTCTGACCCCAACCGCTCTCCTGAAGTACGAGGCCGCCCATAAGAAGCAACGGGACTATAAGAGATGCCCTCACAGGCAGTCTCATTCTGCACCCAATCCTGGACCCTCCAAGGGCAAGCAGGTGGGGAAAGGGCGATTTTCATGGGACCCTTGGGGGTGCCTTACCAGTCCTCATTAGGAATCCAACCCCAATAAAGCTTCCCTTCTCCAACTGGTTGTGTGCTTTCCTCCCGGAATGGTCACAGATCACCTCAGACCAATTGGTCCTCAATGCCATCTCCCAGGGTTACATCCTCCAGTTTACTTTCTCCCTGCCCAACCACCCCCCACTCCCGTCCCTCCTGGGGGACCCCTCGCACGAAGCTCTGCTCGAGCAGGAGGTTGGGCGGCTCGTAGGACTAGGAGCAATAGAGGTGGTGCCCGAGGAGCTCATGGGCAAGGGGTACTGCTCCCGTTATTTCCTTATTTCAAAGGCCAAAGAGCGTCTCAGGTCCTACGGGGTCTGAACCAGCACGTGGTGAAGCTCAAGTTCCACACGATCTCCCTGACCTCCATCATCCCCTCCCTGGATCCCGGGGACTGGTACGCTGCCCTTGATCTACAGGGTGCGTACTTCCACATCCACATATTCGAGGGACACAGGTGCTTCCTTCATTTTGTTGTGGGACAAAATCATTACCAATTTACGGTCCTCCCATTTGGGCTGTCCACTGACCTCAAAGTGTTTACAAAATGCATGTTGGTGGTAGCGGCCTATCTCAGACGGTGGGGGGTATAGATATTTCCCTATCTGGATGATTGGCTTGTCAAGGGAACCACCCTGTCACAGGTGATGGATCATGTGGCACTCCTCCTGTCCATGTGCACCACCTTGGCCCTACTGGTAAACAACACCAAGTCCACATTAGTCCCGGTCCAAGGCATAGAGTTTATCGGGGTGCTCCTGGATGCATATCGGCCAGAGCCTCCATCCCGCCAGACAGGTTCGAGACCCTGAAAGGTCTCATTGACTCGGTCACAAGGTTCCTGGTGACAACAGCCAGGGTTTGCCTTGCAGCTCTTTGGTCATATCGGTGTGCACATACGTGTCTGTCATGCCAGACTCAGGATGAGGCCCCTCCAGCTCTGGTTGGCCTTGGATTTCTCCCAGGCCACAGACAGGATGGACAAGGTCCTCACGATGCTGGAAGCTGTGCTTACCTCCCTGCGATTGTGGTCCACCCCGAACAACATGCTCCAAGGGGTCCTATTCAGGAACGGCCCCGTCGCTGGAGCTGATGTCTGATGCGTCGGATCTGGGTTGGGGAGCTTTCAGACACAAGGTCTATGGTCAGCTCAGGAGCTGACCCTACACATAAACATTAAGGAGTTCTGAGCGGTGTGGCTGCCATGTATGGCCTTCTGCTCACACCTGGAAGGCAAGGTAATCAGGGTTCTCAGGGACAACACGGCCTCGATGTTCTATATCAACAGGCAAGGCTGTGGGACTTCTGTATTGCCTGTGACATCCACCTGAAGGCCTTCCACTTACTGGGCGCCCGCAAGGAGAGGGCAGATTGCTTGAGCAGAGACTTCTCCTTGCAACATGAGTGGGCCCTCCACCTGGAAGTGGCCCACCAGCTCTTCCGAAAGTGGGGTACTCCCCAGGTGGACCTATTCGCGACTCGGCAGAACCGGTGATGTCCCCGGTTCTGCTCAAGGGGGGGCCTGGCGAGAGGCATTGTCTCCGATGCATTTCTCCTGTCCTGGTCAGGCCAGTTTCTCTACGTCTTCCCCCCGTTCCCTCTGATCAGCAGAGTCCTGGATAAAATAAAGTAGGACAAGGCTGGAGTCCTCCTGATTGCCCTGGCATAGCCCAGGCAATATTGGTGCGGGACCCTCACAGGCCTAGTGGTAGCTCCACTGTGGCCTTTGCTGCTCCGCCCGGACCTACTCTCACAGGACCAAGCCGCCTCCTCCATATCAACCTAGCAGCTCTTCACCTTATGGCGTGGCTGCTCAGTGGTTAGGTGGAGAGGAAAGGACAGGACATGCTCAGAGCAAGTTCAGCGCATCCTCATCAAAAGTAGATGGCCCTCCACTCGCCATGCTTATTTGGCGAAGTGGTCCCCATTTTCTAGGTGTGTGGCAGACCAGGGTGTCTCCCTGGTGACCATCCCGATCCAGCTTATCCTTGATTACCTCCTCCACTTGAGGACCCAGGGCCTGACACCCTCGTCCGTCAAGGTGCACCTGGCGGCCATATCCGCCTTCCATCCGCCAGTGCAAGGACACGTGGTGTTTTCCCATGTTATGACTGGCTGATTCCTTAAGGATCTAAACCATTTTTTCCCATATTCTAGACCCCCAGTTCCACAGTGGGACCTAAAACTAGTGTTGGCTCGTCTCATGGGCCCCCGTTTGAAGCACTGGCCATGTGCTCCTGGTCTCACCTCTTATGGAAGGTGTCCTTCCTGGTTGTAATCATGTCAGCCCAGCGAGTCTCTGACCTTAGGGCCCTGACCTCTGAACTGCCATACATGGTCTTTCATAAGGACAAGGTCCAGCTCCACCCACACCACGCGTTCCTCCCAAAGGTGGTCTCCACCTACCACATGGGTCCGGACATTTTGTACCAATCCTCTGCCCTAAGCCTCACACATCCAGTAAGGAACGTATTCTCCCATGCTCAACGTGCAGCAGGCTCTGGTTTTCTACCTTGAGTGGACTACGCTGTTGAGAAAGTTCTCACGACTGTTTGTCGCCTCGCCTGAGCACACAACGGGCCAGCCAATTTCCACTCAGCCAATTTCCACTCAGCGGCTTTCCAATTGATCGCTTCATGCATCTGTTCCTGTTATGAGCTGGCGGGTATTCCCCCACCACCCATTGTGAGGGCACACTCGACCTGGAAACAGGCCTCATCAGCCGCCTTCGTGGCCCATGTCCCCATCCCCAGGATGTTTTTAGGGCCGCCACGTGGTCGTCAGTTCACATATTCACCTTGCACTATGCGGTCGCCTCCCATTCCAGGGATGACGCAGGGTTTGGCAAGGCTGTCCTCCGTCCTGGGAACTTGTGAACTCCTACTCACCTCCGACAGATATAGCTTGGAATCACCATGTGAAATACACATGAGCAAGCACTCGAAGAAGAAGAAAAAACAGTTCCCTTTTCCATAACTGGTGTTCTTCGAAATGTGTTGCTCATGTCTATTCCACATCTGGCTCTCCTTTCCCTCTGTCGGAGTTGTCTGGCAAGAAGGAACTGAGGGTGGGGGGAGCATGCAGCTTCCCATATACCACGCCAGGCAGACGCCACTCCCGGGGTTCCTGGGGGGCGCTCCCCCCCACAGGTACTGCTACGGGAAAAACTTCTGGCACTGGTGCACGTGACGAGCACACACAGCTACTGTGGAATAGACATGAGCAACACATCTCGAAGAACACCAGTTACGGAAAAGGGAACTATTTTATCCTTTTCTTCAGTATTAGTGCCTAGCCAATAATTCCCCCTTTTGTAGCTGTGCATTTGATTTTTCTTTCCTAAGTGAAGTATGTTGCACTTATCTTTATTGAATTTCATCTTGCTGATTTCAGACCAATTCTCTAATTTGTCAATGTTATTTGAATTCCAATCTTGTTCTCCCCAGTGCTTGCAACCCCTTCCAGTTTGATGTCATTCTCAGATTTTATAAGTGTGCTCTCTGCTCCATTATCCAAGTCATTAATTAAATTATTTAATAGTACTGAGTCGGAGCAGACCTTTACCGTGTGCAGCGGCAGTCAAAAAAGCAAACAGGATGTTAGGAATCATTCAAAGAGGGATAGAGAATAAGATGGAGAATATATTATTGCCCTTATATAAATCAATGGTACAGCCACATCTCGAATACTGCGTACAGATGTGGTCTCTTCATCTCAAAGAAGATACACTGTCATTATAAAAGGTTCAGAGAAGGGCAACTAAAATGATTAGGGGTTTTGAATGGATTCCATATGAGGAGAGATTAAGGAGGCTAGGACTTTTCAGCTTGGAAAAGAGGAGGCTAAGGAGGGATATGATGGAGGTATATAAAATCATGAGTGTTGTGGAGAAAGTGAATAAGGAAAAGTTATTTACTTTTCCCCATAATATAAGAACTAGAGGCCACCAAATGAAATTAATAAGCAGAAGATGTAAAACAAATAAAAGGAAATTCTTCTTCATGCAGCGCACAGTCAACCCGTGGAACTCCTTGCCTGAGGAGGTTCTGAAGGCTAGGACTATAACAGGTTTTAAAAGAGAACTAGATAAATTCATGGTGGTGAAGTCCATAAATGGCTATTAGCCAGGATGGGTAAGGAATGGTGTTCCTAGACTCTGTTTGTCAGAGGCTGGAGATGGATTACAGGAGAGAGATCACTTGATCATTACCTGTTAGGTTCACTCCCTCTGGAACACCTGGCATTGGCCACTGTTGGTAGACAGGATACTGGGCTCAATGGACCTTTGGTCTGACCCAGTATGGCCATTCTTATGTTCTTATGTTTACAGGACCACATTAAATGTACCTTACCAGTTTGACAGTGAACCATTGATAACTATAATGCTGATTTCTTGTAAAACTGCTATAGTGTTAATTAAAAGGATGAAATTCTATTCTGCTCTTTAAAAAAAAGTGCATTTAATGTGAGCTTTAATTTCCCGACCTGTACAGCCATATTAAATACATATTTCACATTATAGAATTGATCAGCAGTCAGTTGGGCAATTATATAGTCCAACACTTTCCCTCAAAACTGGAAGATTCATCCTGGCAGCTTAGTCCTTTGAAGTCAGGACTCAAAAATCCAAACGAAATCATAGTTTAAGAAAAATCTCCTGGAAGAGAAATAGAGAGAGGAATTGGAGAAAATCGATTTATCAATAGTAAGGGTGTAATCAAAATAGTTTAGCAGAAAGAGGCTGCCTTATAGTGTTAACTAGGACTTAAAAATCAAATACTGACAAAAATCAGCAGAGTTTTGCCTTCATATTATAAGGGGGATGGATAGTCCTTTCATGATCCAGATTGTTTCCTTTTTCAATCAGGAGGACATAGCAAAACTCCACATGATGCAAAGTCAGAATGTGGGTAATAGTGAATCAGCAGTTTTGCAGTTCCCACAGGCTTTGCTTGAAGAAAAGAATCAAGAAATTGATCATTTGAATGAGCAGATTGAGAGACTCCAGCGTGAACTGGAGGGTGCCACAGACAATAAGGTGAGAATGTTTTTGAGATACTGGTTGCTTAATATGGGGGAACAGTGGTATTACTCTGTGTGTGTGTGTGTGTGTGTGTGTGTGTGTGTGTGTCTGGTATTACAGGTGGAATACATCTGATGTTTTGCCTCAAGAAAATAGATTAGCATGTGAGTAGTGTTACTGTCTTTAGGAGAAACAGTTTCCCATATTGAGTTACTTCCTTAGGGAGAGGCTTGTGCTACAAAGGGAGTCTTAAAAAAAGTGAAGAGCCTCTAGCCTGTTGCACAGTGCTGTGCACAGGAGCAGGAGAGCTCCTTTCTGGTCCCTACCAGGGATTAGCCTGAACTCTGAAACATGAGATTTGATTACTTTTATTACCGTGGTTTGTGTAACCACAGATGTTAGTATCCAAACACCAAGGCACAATATTCACTTTCGTGACCTCCAGTACTCGTCAGTCCCACTATGTGATTATAAATGGGGCAAAGAAACATTTCCTTTTTTTGATTTCTAACTTACTACCCTTTTAATTTCGTGTTCTCTTGTTATGTACTGTCAAGTGGGGTAAAAAAACAGATGTGCCTTTAATTTCCAGGGCAGGAATTCTGGATTTTATCAGTCAGTTATGTAAATCCCACCACAATTCTAATCACTTGTGTTATGTCGTCCTTGTCTGCTCATTTCCTATCTGTGGTGAAGTTTTTTTGTGCCATATGCAGTAACACAACTACAAAATAGGCAAGACCACATTTAGGAAGGGTCATTTATAAAGATGGCTTGCGAGACTCGGTGGGGATTTACTATTGTGGATATTTTGTTTTGTTGTTTGATTGACAAGCTGCTTTTGAGAGGGACCTGCTGCTGCTTTTATTTATCGTCATGGGTTGTATTTAATGGGTGTCAGTCTGAGCTGGGTGTCCCTTAAAATATTAAATCAAAATTAATAAAGTAAAGAAATAATATTTACTCTGTGCTATAGCCTAAGCGTTTTCCATGTACTTCAAAATTTGCCCCCTTTCAGCCTAAGCTGCCCTCTGTAAGGGGAGATGGTGGCATTGCCTAACACAGTGGGTCCTGATCTCCAGCCAGTGCCTCTAGGTGCTACGATAATAGAAATGATAAATAGTAGTTTATAGAATAATAATTTCTCTAAGGATAACAAACTTAATCGTGCAGCACTAATTACAGTATATTTCTACAGAAAGAACAGGAGTACATGTGGCTCCTTAGAGACTAACAAATTATTTGACCATAAACTTTCATGGACTACAGCCCACTTCGTCAGATGCGTGCAGTGGAAAATACAGTACAAAGATAGATATATGTATATATACACCCACACACAGAGAACATGAAACAATGAGTGTTACCATACACACTCTGACGAGATTGATCAGTTAAGGCTAAAGACTCATAGATTCTAGGGTCAGAAGGGACCAATGTGATCATCTAGTCTGACCCCCTGCACAAAGCAGGCCACAGAACCCTACCCATCCACTTCTATAACAAACCCCTAACCTATGTCCAAGTTACTGAAGTCTTCAGATTGTGGTTTGAAGACCTCAAGCTGCAGAGAATCCACCAGCAAGTGACCCATGCCCCACGCTGCAGAGCAAGGCGAAAAACCTCCAGGGCCTCTGCCAGTCTGCCCTGGAGGAAAATTCCTTCCCGACCCCAGATATGGCGATCAGCTAAATCCTGAGCATGTGGGCAAGACTCACCAGCCAGCACTCAGGAAAGAATTCTCTGCAGTAACTCAGGTCCCATCCCATCCAACATCCCATCACCAACCACTGGGCATACTTATCTGCTGATAATCAAAGATCAATTGCCAAAATTAAACTATCCCATCATACCATCCCTTCCATAAACTTATCAAGCTTAATCTTAAAGCCAGATATGTCTTTTGCCCCCACTACTCCCCTTGGAAGGCTGTTCCAGAACTTCACTCCTCTAATGGTTAGAAACCTTCATCTAATTTCAAGTCTGAACTTTCTAGTGTCCAGTTTATACCCATTTGTTCTTGTATCTACATTGGTACTAATCTTAAATAATTCCTCTCCCTCCCTAATATTAATCCCTCTGATATATTTATAAAGAACAAGCATATCCCCCCTCAGCCTTCTTTTGGCTAGACTAAACAAGCCAAGCTCTTTGAGTCTCCCTTCATATGACAGGTTTTCCATTCCTCAGATCATCCTAGTAGCCCGTCTCTGAACCTGTTCCAGTTTGAATTCATCCTTCTTAAACTTGGGAGACCAGAACTGCACACAGTATTCCAGGTGAGGTCTCACCAGTGCCTTATATAACGGTACTAACACCTCCTTATCTTTGCTGGAAATACCTCGCCTGATGCATCCTAAAACCGCATTAGTTTTTTTCATGGCCATATCACATTGGCAGCTCATAGTCATCCTGTGATCTACCAATACCCCAAGGTCCTTCTCCTCCTCTGTTGCTTCCAACTGATGCATCCCCAATGTATATCTAAAATTCTTATTATTAATCCCTAAGTGCATGACCTTGCACTTTTCACTATTAAATTTCATCCTATTACTATTACTCCAGTTTACAAGGTCATCCAGATCTTCCTGTATGATATTCCGGTCCTTCTCCGTGTTAGCAATACCCCCCAGCTTCGTGTCATCCACAAACTTTATTAGCACATTCCTGCTTTTTGTGCCAAGATCAGTAATAAAAAGGTTAAATAAGGTTGGTCCCAAAACCGATCCTTGAGGAACTCCACTAGTAACCTCCTTCCAGCCTAACAGTTCACCCTTCAGTACGACCCATTATAGTCTCCCCTTTAACCAGTTCATTATCCACCTTTCAATTTTCATATTGATCCCCATCTTTTCCAATTTGACTAATAATTCCGCATGTGGAACCGTGTCAAATGCCTTACTGAAGTCGAGGTAAATTAAGTCTACCACATTTCCTTTGTCTAAATAATTTGTCACCTTCTCAAAGAAGGAGATCAGGTTGGTTTGGCACGATCTACCTTTAGTAAAATCTTATTGTAATTTGTCCCAATTACCATTGATCTCAATGTCCTTAACTACTTTCTCCTTCAAATTTTTTCCCAAGACCTTACATACTACAGATGTCAAACTAACAGGCCTACAGTTACTCAGATCACTCTTTCTCCCTTTCTTAAAGATAGGAACTATGTTAGTAATTCTCCAGTTGTACGGTACAACCCCTGAGTTTACCGATTCATTAAAAATTCTCGCTAGCGGGCTTGCAATTTCATGTGCCAGTTCCTTTAATATCCTCAGATGAAGATTGTCTGGGCCCTCCGATTTTGTCCCATTAAGCTGTTCAGGTATGGCTTCTACCTCAGATGTGGTAATATCCACCTCCATATCCTCATTCCCGTTTGTCATCCTTTCATTACCCTTAAGCTCCTCATTAGCCTTATTAAAGACTGAGGCAAAGTACTTATTTAGATATTGGGTCATGCCTAGGTTATCCTTAACCTCCTTTCCATCCTCAGTGTTTAGCGGTCCCACTTCTTCTTTCTTTGTTTTCTTCTTATTTATATGACTATAGAACCCTTTACTATTGGTTTTAATTCCCTTGGCAAGGTTCAACTCTACTTGGCTTTTAGCCTTTCTCACTTTATCCCTACGTGTTCTGACCTCACTAAGGTAGCTTTCCTTGCTAATCCCACCCTTCTTCCACTCCTTGTAGGCTTTCTGCTTTTTCTTAATTGTCTCTCTGAGATGCTTGCTCATCCAGCTTGATCTACAACTCCTGCCTATGGTTTTTTCCCCTTTCTTGGGATGCAGGCTTGTGATAGTTTCTGCAGCTGCGACTTAAAGTAATTCCAGGCCTCCTCCACATTTAGATCCACAAGTTCTTCAGTCCAATCCACTTCCCTAACTAATTTCCTTAATTCTTTAAAGTTAGCCCTTTTGAAATGACCTTAACCGATCACTCTCGTCAGAGTGTGTATGGTAACACCCATTGTTTCATGTTCCGGGTGTTTGTTTGTGTGTGTGTGTGTGTGTGTGTGTGTGTGTGTGTGTGTGTGTGTGTGTGTATATATATGACTTCCTACTATATTTTCCAGTGCATGCATCCGATGAAGTGGGCTATAGCCCATGAAAGCTTACGCTCAAATAAATTTGTTAGCCTCTAAGGTGCCACAAGTGCTTCTTGTTCTTTTTGTGGATACAGATTAACACAACTGCTACTCTGAAACCAGTATAATTCTAGTTACCCAAATTCCCTATATCCAAATCCATAGTGTCCCCCCCTCACCCACATGTCTCCCTATGTTAATCGTATGCTAATAATTTATCAGTTCTTAGCACCTGTTAGCGCTATGTATTTATATGGTGGGTTCTGAGCAGTTAGTGAGACCTGATCCTGATTCAGCTACAACAGCAGCTTTGAAGGACCGTATTGGGGGAAGGAGGTGAGGGGAGAATCTGTGTTGGAGTCATAGAATATTAGGGTTGGAAGAGACCTTCAGGAGGTCATCTAGTCCATCCCCCTGCTCAAAGCAGGACCAACACTAACTAAATCATCTCAGCCAAGGCTTTGTCAAGCTGGACATTAAAAACCTTTAAGGAAGGAGATTCTTCCACCTCCCTAGGTAACTCATTCCAGTGCTTCACCATCCTCCTAGTGAGATAGTGTTTCCTAATATCCAACCTAGACCTCCCCCACTGCAGCTTAAGACCATTGCTCCTTGTTCTGTCATCTGCTGCCACTGAGAACAGTCTAGATCCATCCTCTTTGGAACCCTCTTTCAGGTAGTTGAAGGCTGCTATCAAATCTCTCCTCACTCTTCTCTTCTGCAGACTAAATAACCCCAGTTCCCTCAGCCTCTCCTCGTTAGTCATATGCCTCAGCTCCCGAATCATTTTCCTTGCCCTCTGCTGGACTCTTTCCAATTTGTCCACATCTGTTCTGGAGTGGGGGGACCAAAACTGGATGCAGTACTCTGGGTGTGGCTTCACCAGTGCCAAATAGAGGGGAATAATCACTTCCCTCGATCTGTTGGCAGTGCTCCTACTCGTATAGTCCAGTATGCCATTGGCCTTCTGGGCAACAAGGGCACACTGCTGACTCATATCCAGCTCCTCATCCACTGTAATCCCCAGATCCTTTTCTCCAGAACTTCTGGTTAGCCAGTCAGTCCCCAGCCTGTAGCGGTGCATGGGATTCTTCCTTCCTAAATGCAGGACTTTGCACTTGTCCTTGTTGAACTTCATCAGATTTCTTTGGCCCAATCCTCCAATTTGTCTAGGTCATTCTGGACTCTGTCCCTGCCCTCCAGTGTATCTACCTCCACCCACCCCCAGCTTAATGTCATCTGTGAACTAGGTGAGGGTACAATCCATCCCATCATCCAGATCACTGATAAAGTGTTTTGAAACTGCATCTCAAAATAGCACTTCTATTTAGCCAATCACTCAGTTATCCAAAACTTTTGACGATCCCTCAGGCCATTTGGATAAATGAGAGCATACCCAATGAAACTCATTCACTCATCTTGCTAACTAGGTTCCCAGTATTACCATAAGACCAAAGCTGTGAGTGATTTTCTGTTTTGGAGGCTCAAAATGAGGAGCGCGCACACAAAAAAATCATGTTATCAGGGTGTTGCTTTTTAAAGTGTGTCCCAGTGTACCACTTTTTCTAGATAATATTGGGTATTTAAAGGTGAACTGAACTCTAATCACTTCAGCTAATCAATTATGAATAGTTAGCTACCATTTTATCAGGTTGCTGACTTAGACCCATGTATTTCTTCCTTTTATTTCAAAGGAAAATATGTGAAAATCTCTGCAGCTCAGGTTGTTGCATAGCTCCAACCTATCCTCTTCTCACAGAGGTGTGGACTGGCAGAAGTGTAGCATGGCCAGGTGAACATGACCACCAAAACCTGTAATGGGACAAGAGCCATGGGAAAACTCAGACCCTCCTGGATATCAGCCTTAACAAAGGGATCACTCCCCTTCTTCCTGTACCCCAAATCCCTATGCTATTGTTAATACAGCTTGCCACGTCTTCTCAATAATCTGGAAAAACTTGCAGTAGAGCTTAAATTGTTGCATAGAAGGTTGCATAAAGACTTGTGCTGTTTTGAGGAAATGGTTCATTAAACAGTTGTTCTCTTTCCCCTTAATGCCCCCCTGACAAAAATATCCTGGTAGTACAGAGTTCAGCTTTCGATTTTAAGCTGTAGTAGAGAGTGGGGTGGCTACATGGAGGTGTTTCGGGAGTAGCTTCCCCTTCCAAATGTGGGTTTCTCAGTTTTGGTATGATTTGTACCTTCTCTCTTCTGGCGCATGCTGCTCAGGGGAGAAGCTGCTTAGTTCTTAGTCTTGGAGTTAAACACTTGTTGAAAATGTGTATTTTCATTAATTTTTTAAAAATCATATGTAACAAAAACCCCTTTAAAACACTAGTGAGTAGTATGTAATTATATAGTATATGTTATGTGGGTATGCTAATACTTAAAATAAATATTTAGCTATTCAAAGTCCATCTTTTTCAGCTGCGAGAAGAGTAAGGAAAATTGAACGAAAGTGAACACACTCATAATTAAGCTATTGTGAAAGATTTGATTTTGGGGGGGGAGGATGGGGTTGTCCTTGCAAGTCAGGTTGATGGACAGCATTCTTTGGGGAAACGGAGAGGTCCCACTCTTTCCAGCTGTGAGAGGGAGGGAAGAGGATGTACTGGCTTTCTCACCTGGGAACTATCTCTGGACTGTGCTTGGGAGTGGGGGCTTTTTTCATGTCTGTTAATGAAGTTAGTGTTTTAGCTACAAGGCACCAGGTAAGGTTTTCAAACCTTGCCCTTATTAAATCCGTTTTATTGATTGGCTGCTTTGAAGATGTGGTCCTTCTAGTAACTGAAATTGCACATATGTTGTTTTGGTAAATGAACTTTTAAGTGGTGGGAATTCTGATACTTCAACAGAAGTAACTCTGTGTACCATTGGCATTTCAGTCTTGTTCTTTCTCTCAGGTTGTAGAAAATGGAAAATCTGAAATTGATGAACTCAGGCTACTCGTTGAGCACCTTCGTGGTGACCAGGAAAGACTGCATAGGGATAAAGCAGAAGAGGTAGAGCAGCTTCATGGAGTAATTGAGAAGCTTCAAAAGGAGCTGGTACAACTTGGACCCATGTATCATGAAGTTAGTGACAGCCAAGATAACCTTAACCTGCTTTGGTTGGAGAAGCAGGCAGAGAACCTTCAGAATGAGTTGAAGAAAGGATCACTAGATTTTCAGGAGCATTCAGATAAGAATAAGAAAGCTGTATTGCTACATTCCAAACTGAAGGAACTTCAGGAAGAATTAGAACTTGTCTCAACTGCTAGAGAAGCCCTGCAGCAGCTGCTTGAAGAGAAGGAATCTCAGTTTAAAATGGAGGTGGAAATTTTAGAGCAAAATCTTCAAAATGTACAGGAGTCTTCAAGGCAGCACTTGGCAGAGTTAACGTCCCTAAAAGTACAGTATGATGCATTTCAGGAGGAGTACAGCCTTCTAAAAACACTCCTCTCTCAGAGAGATGGTGAAATCGGGATCATGTCCACTCGCATTCAAGAGCTTGAAGATACACTGAGAGCAAGAGAAGCACTTCTTTTAGAGAGCGATCTGCAGATTAAGACAGTAGCAGAGCAGAGAGTAGTGGAGGCAGCTGAATTACAGCACCTAACAGAAAAGATTGCAAGACTTGAAGATGAACTGTTAAAAAAGGATCTGCATCAGAAAACTGAGGCTGAAGAAGTTCAAACCCTTCAATCAGAAGTCTCCAGGCTTGATTTCAAGGTTCAAACACTGAATCAGAAAGAAGTAGTTTACCAGAGAGAAATAGATGAACTTCAAGCAAATGCTATAAAATTGAAAGATCAGATTCAGGAGTTTTTGAAAGAACTCCAAGCCCTGCGCTCTGAAAGAGATGACCTTTATTCACAGCTGGAATCCTACAAGGAAAAGGATCAAAGTAATGATCAAGAAGCTAAACTTCATAAATCGGTCTTCAAACAAGGAGAGGTTCTGGTTCATACAAATGGAATGGAGAGATTGGGAGAAGAGAGAGGAGCAAATGCTGATCAGTCATTTGCAGCTTCAGTTTCCCAAAGTGATAAATTGGTATGCATTATTTTTTAACAACTTTTTTTAAATGTTGAAGTATCAAGTCAGCTCTGATGTAGTACATTTTGTTTTTTATCTCTCTGGGTAAGTCTAAAAGATTTATTGTCTGATCTTATTAACTTGTAAAGTTAGAAACTTTATTCTGACACTGGGCACTAACTAGTATTAAATTCACGGGTGTGGTGATGCTAGTGTGACTGTTGGCTGTCACTGCATAAAACGTGTAGATTGAGGTATTTGGTGCTTTCACTAAGGATAAAATTTACAGTGGTGGTAGATTTCCTCCACCATTCTGGATTTTAAGAAAGGGTGAAGGTAAATGTCATGAGCACTAATAGTGTCAACCTAGATAAGCTAAGGAATTCAACATTGATAAACGAACTCTTGTTTTCTGGTAGTCTTGGAGATCTACTTAAAAACACATGTTTGTAGCTCATCTCTAAAATTTGACACAGCTGAAAAATTGTGAGGATATTGATCACCAAGGTTCCCTTTTCCTCCCTCTGTGTAGAATCAGTTGATCAGAGAAGATCATTTGATCTCAGTTAATTTCATTAGATGCCCTAACCTGGAGAGCACTTCTCTGGAGCATATTCTGCTTTGCCCTGCAGGTGCCAATTATGTACACATTTGCTGCCTGATTGAGGCTTCTCTGAGGTGGTGGAATAGAGCAAAGAGTGCTTTGTGGTATCAGGAGTATGCATAGCAAACCTGCTCTGGTTAAGCCCTCTCAGAGGGAGAGAGATTGGGTGTATGAATGCACATATGAGGTGGAAACCTTTCTGTGATTTAGGATGCCCACTTCAAAAGAACTATACTCATATAAAAGTCAGATTGGCAGGAAAGTGGCTTTTTTAGACCAGATACCAATTATGCTACGTGGATTAGGCAAAACACTTCTCTGCATTATTACAGTCTCTACAATGTCCAATTCAGGGCAAAACAACTGAGACTTAAGCAAAATAACTGATCATTAATTATGGTCTTACTGATATAAAACATGCATGCACACCTGCCATGAGGTCATAAAACATTATAGTTACATCATTCTACTTTCATATACTACTTCACAGTGCAAGCATCACAACGGTGTGTAGCTCATTATAGGTTGAGAAATTACTCTGTTAACATTTGGAGCGATTCACTAGTTAGGCTTTTGTAGCTTATCACTTAGGTAGCAATAGTGAATTTAGTTAGACTTCACTGATGTTGCATTCCTGTTTTCTTCAGGTACACTTTGGACATGGCAAATACTAATACTGCCTACATTCACTTGCATATATATTGTTCCTCTGTAGATGTGTGCTTCTGTACAATGGGTCTGCACCTTCTTAAGTGGTTATAGAAAGTATTAATCCTTAAGCAAAACAAATGTTTTAATAATTATTTGTATTACAGTAGTTGGAGGCCCTAATGGAGATCAATTCCCCATTGTACTACACACTGTATGGGCACGTGGTATGATTATTGTAAAGGACTTATTGTGCGAATAGATGAGTGAGACAGAGAGTGGGAGGGAAAACAGAGGCACAAGGTGAAGTGACCTTACAGAGGGTCACACAGCAGATTAGTGGCAGAACCAGGATGAAAATCCAGGTGTCTGAGCTCAGTCTGTTGCCCTAAGCACTAGACCACACGGCCTGTCCAAATGTTGCATTTGCTCAGCTTCTTAAAACATTAGAGAGGGTGACTGTTTTATATACAGCCATGCTTAGAACATGTGCTTTATACCTCTCCTCAGACCTTTCTTGTAATGAGTCATATAATAAATAGCATACGTATTCTGTTGGCATCAACATTAAGGAAGGCAGTGCTGATACTGCTATCCTGAAATAGGAATAGAATTATTTGATCTCAAATTGTCATTGGTTAATGTTACTAGAAGCTCAAATTAGTGATGGTACAGTGCTAATACTAAATACACACTTGGATTTATAAGCAGAACCACACAGGTTGTGCTGAAGATTATGTGGTGAAATCCTCCCCTAGTGTGTGAAGTGTATCTGTCCTCATTCTCTGCCTTTTGTAAAATAAACAGATACAGTAATAACTTGAAACACATTTTTGTTTAAACTCCATAAGTTATCAACACTTTTATAGAAACGTTGCTTATGGAAATTTAGTTTTTTTAAATGACAGTTATTGTAGTTGATGCTTGGATAAGGAATTCCAAAACTGACAGAAAATAAAGTCCACCAATGTGGAAATGGCTCACTTTTTAAAAGAGCAACCTACAATTGTTTTTTCTTTTACAGATTCTGGTACAGTTAGAGGCAACAAACACTTCGGAAAACCACAAAGATCTAATCACAAAGATGACATTGCATCAGGAAGAACTTAAGTCTGAATTAGCCTGTGTGAAAAAGGAATTAGAATTAAGTGAAGAACAGACTGGTAAAATACTGGAGGACATAAAGGTATGTTGGAATAGTAATAGGGTAAAAGGGACTGAGAGCTAATTTGGCACATTTTTCATCAATGCCCATTTTCTCCAATTGTTAATATTGAAGTGGTTTCAAAGAGAATCTTTGAGTCCTGGTTATTAAAGCAAAGGTTTCAGATAGAAATAAGATCCAAATGTCAGTGTTGGAAATGAGATCTGTAGAATCTCAGATCATAAAGGCTGCAGTACTGTTCAGATGTCCACAAGTTGTCTGTATTCTTCATGTTAATACTTTTTGTATATTATTTTATATATCCTTTAGTACTTAATTATTCATAATTGTAGTATTTTTAGAAGCTACTATTATAAATATAGAAGGCTAGAAAGATGATGGGTCAGATTCAGTGTGACTCTAGAAGATTCAGTTCTTCTTCGAGTGCTTGCTCATATCCATTCCAATTAGGTGTGTGCGCGCCGCGTGCACATTCATCAGAGACTTTTTACCCTAGCAACACTCGGTGGGCCGGCAGGTCGCCCCCTGGAGTGGCGCCGGTATGGCGCCTTATATATACCCCTGCCGGCCCATCCGCTCCTCAGTTCCTTCTTACCGCCCGTGTCGGTTGTTGAAACAGTGGAGCACAGCTTAGCTGTTCTCCACCTCCCTAGCGATTCACTCTCTTGTATAGTATTGTGTATATAGTTCTTTTACTATAGTTCTAGTTAGTATTTAAAGTTATTTTTTATAGTTGTGTATATAGTTAAAGAGGATCAGGGGCTCGCCCCTTCTCCTCCCCCGGTACCGGGGCCCATACCCGGTTCACCGGGTTTCAAGCCTTGTGCGGCCTGTCATCGGCCGATGCCTGCAGGAGATCTGCACAACTCCTGTCTGAAGTGCCTAGGCGAATCCCATCTTGCGGACAAGTGCCAGATCTGCAAGGCGTTCAAGCCCCGGACAAAGAGGGAACGGGACATTCGCCTAAAACAGCTTTTGATGGAGGCAGCTTTGACTCCTCCATCGTCGGCACCGACTCCAGCATCGGGACCAAGTATCTCTTCCGCACCGGACCGCCCGGCACTGATAAAGGCTCCACTCCCCCACCCTTCACCGGCCCAACACTCCAGCCGGCACCGCTCCCTTTTCCCGAGGAGCAAGAAGCACAAGGCTCCTGCCGCAACTACAGCTACACCGCAGTCGGAGCGTACTTCCAAGACGGACCGCCCGGCACCATCATCTGCTGCGGCACCACTTATCTCTGCACCGTTGATTCCAGCTTCACAGGAGCCGTTGAGTCCGGTGCCTACCAGCTCCCCAGCACGCGCTGTGGTTGAGCTTGTCGCGCCCTCCACGCCGGAGACCTTCTCTGCGGCGCGCGACCTTATCGCTCTGACAGAGCCCGAATTGCCCCAACCCCCGGCACCGCCGGTGCAGGTTATTCAGTCGTTGGGCAAGCCCACCATGGTGTGACCACGTTCACCGGGCACCACTGAACACCGTCGGTCCCGCTTTAGATCCCGAGATCACTCTCGGCCTTGTCATCGCTCAAGATCCCAGCGCCGCTTGCAGTCCCGGTACCGTTCTCCACAGAACCGATCGTACTCGTGGCACCACTCGAGATCCCGGTCGCCATCGTGGTACTCTCTGCACTGGTCCAGATCGTGGCACCAACATACTTACCGCAGCCGATCTCAGCACGACGATATAAGGCACTGATCGTCCTCCCGGCACCGTGCTGGTAGAAGGTCCCCGTCCTGGTCCCGCTCCAGATACCGCCATGGTTCCCGGTACCGCTCACCGGTACCACGTAGAGACGAGCTCTATAGGCGCAGAGACCTGGCCCAGTCAACATCAGCTCCTCCGTGGCCATCGCGTCACCCGTCCGCCTCCTCACACACGGACAGCACCTCCTACGAGGGTTCAGATGCACAGGCCCACCCAGACCATGGACCATGGAAGCCTTGGGCCTATCACCAAGCCCAGGGTGAGCCTATGGGCCCAGCACGCTCCAGCCACTCGGAGCACCGTGCACCAGAGGCCACAATCAGCCGGCCTCCCCACTCTGGTATGGAGGAAGACCCTGCGCATCCCCTGGTGCAGCATGACGTTCCAGAAATGGAGGTCCCCTAGGACGAGGCTTCAGTGCAAGAACCACTCTTCCCTGGGTTATCATCCTCCTCTTCCCCGTATGAGGCGGTAGCGGGCACATCATAATCGGGGCTCCCGCCAATTGATCTCCGAGCGCATCAGGACCTTCTGTGGCGTGTTGCCCAGAATATAAATCTTCCCATAGAGGAAGTTCCTGAAGTGGAGGACCCGGTGGTTAGCATATTATCCGCAGAAGCACCGACCAGGGTGGCCCTCCCCTTCACCAAATTGATCCAAGCCAAGGCAGACACCATCTGGCAGTCCCCAGCTTTCACCCCACCCACAGCCAGAGGAGTGGAACGAAAGTACATGATGCCCTCCAAGGGGTATGAGTACCTCTACGTGCACCCCGTCCCCTGCTTGTTGGTGGTACAATCAGTCAACGAACGAGAGCACCACGGCCAGCAAGCTCCCGTGCCAAAATCTAGGGAGGCCAGGCACATGGATTTGCTGGGCCGGAAAATCTACTCTGTGGGAGGCCTTCAACTCTGTGTGGTGAACCAACAGGCCCTCTTAAGCCGATACAGCTATAACACCTGGGAAGCTGTCGGCAAATTTACCGA
Organism: Gopherus evgoodei; assembly: GCF_007399415.2. NCBI lineage: Eukaryota > Metazoa > Chordata > Testudines > Testudinidae > Gopherus > Gopherus evgoodei. Next base: position 8,522,556 of record NC_044332.1, on the reverse strand, counting down.
GTTGGTTCCCCAGGACTCACGTCAGGAGTTTTCAGCTCTCCTAGAGGAGGGGAAGAGGATCGCTAGAACCACACTGCAAGCCTCCCTAGATGCTGCCGATTTGGCAGCCAGAATGCTCGCATCTGGCATAGTCATGCGTCGCATATCTTGGTTACAAGCGTCCGGCCTACCGCCTGAGCTACAATATATCATCCAAGACTTGCCATTTGACGGGCAAGGTCTATTCTCACAAAAGACAGATCCCAGACTACAGAGTCTGAAGGACAACTGGGTTATCATGCGTTCGCTGGGAATGTATACACCTCATACTCACAGACTGTCCTTCCGCTCACAACCTCAGCGCCTTTACCCCCCGCCTCGACCAAGACAGGATCTTGCCCGGCGACGAGGCCGCACGACCCGCAGACGTCAGTCTGGACCTCAAGGTGGCAACAATTCCAGTCCCACCAAACCACCGCAGGGACCTAAAGCAAACTTTTGAGGGTGCGCCCGAGAGCAGTGTACCAATTCCCTCCCTGGATCCTCTTCATTTTTACAGCCGCCTCTCTCCGTTCCTCCCGGCGTGGTCCCAGCTGACCTCGGATGTTGGGTCCTACGCACGGTGGAGCTTGGATACCGTCTTCAGTTTATTTCTCCCCCCAGCCCCTCTCCTCGTCCCTCTTCAGGGACCCCTCTCATGAGCAACTCATCATCCAGGAGGTTTGCAAGCTCCTATTCATCGGAGCTATAGAGGAGGTGCCAGAGGAGTTAAGGGGCTAGGGGTTTTATTCCCAGTATTTCTTAATTCCCAAGTCCAAAGGGGACCTCCGGCCCATCCTGGACCTGCGAGGACTGAACAAATTCATCAAAAAGTTCAAGTTCTGCATGGTATCCTTAGGAACCATCATTCCTTCCCTGGATCCCGGAGATTGGTACGCCGCTCTCAACATGAAGGACGCATATTTCCACATTGCAATTTATCCCTCGCACAGGAGGTATCTGCTCTTTGTGGTAAAGCAGGGTCACTACCAGTTTACTGTCCCTCCCTTTGGTCTTTCCTCGGCCCCTCGGGTCTTCATCAAGTGTATGGCGGTCGTCGTTGCTTCCCTGCCCCGTCATCGAATACACGTCTTCCCTTACCTCGACGATTGGCTTATCCGAGGGACTTCGGAGATGCAGGTGCTCGGCCATGTCGCCATCATCAGGGAGCTGTTTGTGAGTCTAGGCTTGATCATCAGCTTGGACAAGTCCACTCTGGTGCTTATGCAGAGGATAGAATTTATCGGGGCAATGCTGGACTCCAACCTTGCAACAGCCAGTTTACCCCTGCACCGGTTCCAAGCCATAGTCTCCCTTGTCGAAAGTCTGCAAAGCTTTCTAACCACTTCTCTCGTACTTGCCTTGCTCTCCTGGGGCACATGGCTGCATGCACCTTCGTCACGAGGCATGCAAGACTGCGCATGCACCCTCTGCAAACCTGGCTCGCGTTGGTCTATTGGCCAGGCAGGGACGCCATAGACACGATCCTGACGATTCTGCCGGATGTTCTAGGCTCCCTCGACTGGTGGAAGACGTCATCCCGAGTGTGTGCGGGCCTGCCGTTTCATTCTCCCCAGCCCTCCGCGTCCCTAACAACGGATGTGTCCTCGCTGGGCTGGGGTGCCCACCTAGGGCTCCTGCACACCCAAGGCCTCTGGTCACCACGGGAACTGACGCTCCTCATCAATGTGCGAGAGCTGAGAGTGGTCCGACTGGCATGCCAAGCGTTTCAGCACCATCTACACGGCTGTTGTGTTGTCCGTGAACAGCGCAACACAACGGCTATGTATTACATCAACAAGCAGGGCGGGACCCGGTCCTCCCCTCTGTGTCAGGAAGCAATACGCCTGTGGGACTTTTGTATAGCCCACTCCATACATCTAGTGGCCTCCTTTCTCCCGGGGGTACGGAACACCCTTGCGGATCACCTGAGCAGATCCTTCCTATCCCACGAATGGTCCATCCGTCCGGATGTTCTCCATTCGATTTTCTGGAGGTGGGGCTTTCCCCACATAGACCTGTTTGCATCCAGAATGAACAGGAAATGCCAGGTGTTCTGCTTTCTACAGGGTCGCTCCCTGGGCTCCCTGTCAGACGTGTTCCTGATCCCGTGGACGGGCCGCCTCTGTTATGCCTTTCCACCCTTTCCTCTTGTCCACCGAGTCCTGCTCAAACTCTGAAGGGACAGAGCTCACCTCATCCTGATTGCTCCTGCGTGGCCGAGGCATCACTGATACACCATGCTGCTCGACCTGTCCCTGGCAGAAAATTCCCCTGCCGCTTTGGCCGGACCTGATCACACAAGACTTCGGCAGGATGCACCATCCGGACCTGCAGTCCCTTCATCTGACTGCATGGCCCCTGTCTGGTTAAACCAGTCGGAGTTGTGCTGTTCCGCTGCACTACACCAGGTGTTGCTGGGTAGCAGGAAGCCCTCCACACACTTGACATACCTTGCAAAATGGAAGTGCTTCTGCCACTGGTGTAACCAGCATGGCCATTCTCCGCATTCTGCATTAGTCCCCACTATCCTGGGCTACGTGTGGTCTCTCAAACAGCAGAGATTCGCGATCTCTTCTCTACGAGTACATCTGGCGGCTATATCCACCTTCCATCTGGGCGAAGCTGGCAGTTCCGTTTTTTCTCACCCTATAGTTTCAAGATTCCTCAAGGGCTTGGAGCGACTATACCCGCAGGTCAAACGGCCTACCCGTACCTGGGACCCGAACCTTGCCTTAACCAGGCTCTTGGGGCCCCCTTTCGAGCCTTTGGCCACATGCTCGCTGCTGTACCTGTCCTGGAAAGTAGCTTTCCTAGTTGCTATTACCTTGGCTAGACGAGTCTCGGAGCTTCGTGCACTGACTGTGGATCCTCCATATACTGTGTTCCATAAGGACAAGGTACAGCTGCGACCGCACCCGGCATTCCTCCCTAAGGTCGTCTCCGCCTTTCATGTTAACCAGGACATCTTCCTGCCAGTCTTTTGTCCAAAGCCGCATTCATCACGACGAGAGCAACAGCTCCATACCTTGGATGTCCGAAGGGCTCTCGCCTTCTACATCGAGAGGACCAAGCCCTTCCGACGCTCACCTCAGCTATTTGTGGCGGTGGCAGAATGTATGAAGGGCATGGCAATCTCCTCACAGCGTATTGCATCTTGGGTTACATCGTGTATTCGGGCTTGCTATGACTTGGCTCATACTCAGTCGGGCCATCTCACTGCCCATTCTACCCGCGCTCAAGCCTCATCTGCCGCGTTCCTGGCCCATGTTCCCATACAGGACATCTGCCGTGCGGCCACCTGGTCTTCCATCCATACGTTTGCATCGCACTACACATTGGCCCAACAGTCTAGAGACGATGCCACCTTCAGCTCAGCGGTCTTACGTTCCGCAACGTCTCGCTCCGACCCCACCGCCTAGGTAAGGCTTGGGAATCACCTAATTGGAATGGATATGAGCAAGCACTCGAAGAAGAAAAGACTGTTACTTACCTTTGTAACTGTTGTTCTTCGAGATGTTTTGCTCATATCCATTCCACACCCGCCCTCCTTCCCCACTGTCGGAGTAGCCGGCAAGAAGGAACTGAGGAGCGGGCCGGCCGGCAGGGGTATATATCAGGCGCCATACCAGTGCCACTCCAGGGGGTGACCTGCCGGCCCACCGAGTGTTGTTAGGGTAAAAAGTCTCCGACGAACGTGCACGCGGCTCGCACACACCTAATTGGAATGGATATGAGCAACACATCTTGAAGAACAACAGTTACAAAGGTGAGTAACCGTCTTTTCTACTGGCTCAGGAAGCTGTTGAGAAATCATCCAATAGGTTACTAGCCAGAATACTTAACTTCCTTGTTCATGTGGTTGGTAAGAGGTGTGTAAGGGTCTGGGGATGGCTGACATGTTATATGCTGCTATGCACGTGTTCTCTGCGGGTTACTGCAGAACTAAAATTTGGGGGCAAGGTTGGTGGGTCCACCAACATGTGTATCCACCAGTTTCTGCCACAATGTGGATGGAACTGTCATAGACACTACTATACCCAAGAGGCTAGATTGGCAGTTACAGAGCAGCCTGTGGGGTAGCATTGCTTCCAAACGTCATAGGAACTTACTCTACTGTGCACAGAGTGGCTGTGCACCTACTGGCTGTGCACTTGGGTGAGGATTTGAGCCTCAGGGCAGTTTCATGACAGGAGCATCGAATCATAAAAACTAGGACTAGAAGGGGCATCAAGAAGTCATCAAGTGCAGCCTGCTGTGCTGGGGCAGGACCAAGTACACTTAGACCATCCCTGATAGGTTTTTGTCCAACCTGTTCTTAAAAACCTACAATGTTGGGACTTCCAAAACCTCTCTTGGAAATCTATTCCAGAATTTAATTACTCTTATAGTTAAAAAGTTTTTCCTAATATCTACAAATCTCCCTTGCTGCAGATTAAGCTGATTACTACTTGTCCTACCTTTAGTGGACATGGAGAACAATTAATCACTGTCCGAATGTCATGTAGGATTGTGTCAAAAGCCTTGCTGAAATCAAGATCTATCATGTTTACTGCTTCTTCCAATCCACTAGGCCAGGAACGTGTCAAAGAAGGAAATGACATTGATTTGGCATGATTTGTTCTTGACAGTTCCGTGCTGATTCTTCCTTATGACCCTGTTACCCTCTAGCGGCTTACAAATTGATACCTGGAAAGATACTGGATCAAATTATAAAACAATCAAAGTTAGGTTGACAGGTCTGTAATTCACTGAGTCCTCTTTGTTTCCCTTTTTAAAGATAGGTAGGAAGTTTGCTCTTGTCCAGTCCTCTGGGATCTCATCTGCCCCTCATGAATTTTCCAGGATAATTCTAATGGTGCCAGGAGTGCTTCAGCTAGCTCCTTAAGTACCCTAGGGTGAATTTTAGCAGGCCTCGCCAGCTTGAATACATCTTAATGTATTTAAATATTCCTTAACCTGTTCCTTCCCTATTTTGGCTTGTAGTCCTTCTCCCTTGTTGTTAATATTAATTATATTGAGTATCTGATCACCATTAATCTTTTTATTGAAGGCTGAAGCAAAATAGTAATTAAACACCTCAGCTTTCCTGATGTCATCAGTTATTAGCTCTCCTTCCCTGCTAAGTGGAGGACCTTCACTTTCCTTTGTCATTCTCTTGCTTGTAATGTATTTAAAGAACGTCTTCATATTGCCTTTTATGTCCCTTGCTCGGTGTAACTTATTTTGTGCCTTACCTTTTTTGGTTTTGTCCCTATATGCTTGTTCTGTTCTTTTGTAAACCACCTTAGCAATTTGTGTTTAGAAGAGCAGCCATGTTAATCTGTGTCCGCAGAAAGAACAGGAGTACTTGTTAGTCTCTCAGGTGCCACAACTACTCCTGTTCTTTTTGTGTTTAGAAAGGGAACCCTGCATTCGTTAACCTTCCTAATGTCAAATGAATGTAATCTTCACAACTACAAGGGATCAATTTAATTTTTTTAATGAGTAGTTCAGTTCTGTAGAAGTGGGTGGGAAACTCCCTTCTCTCCAACGAAAGCCCTGCTTCAGTGGAGATGTCACACATACCAGTGGTAATGTGTTTTGATGTCTCTGTTTAAAAATAAAACAACGAAAAACAAGTTGGCCAGCTACTTTTCACTATACCAGCGAAACCCAAAAGGGAAGTAATTACAAAAATTGACATCAACAGTTTACTTTACACATTGCTGTTGTGCCATGTACTAATATAATCTATATTAAATGTTTTTGTTTTACTGCAGTAGCTATTCTGAAGAGTTAGATGCATTAATTTATCTTGGCTTAAAGGTAAAAGAAAGGCCAAACTGGCATGAGAAAGTATGTTGAACTATTTCTTAGTTCTTGAAATCATAGCTAGGATTAATAACAAATTTGATACTTCATTTTAAAAGAATCTTCTCAGAAGCTGAATATTTTTTTCACTTTTGGGAACTTTTATTTTAATTCAGGAAACAGAAAATTGATGGGCATGTGTGTTGTTTCATTCTAGGAGAAAGATGCAGCTATAGCTGACTTGAAGACTCACAGCAGAAATCTGAAAACTCAGATTAAGCAACTGCAAGAGACACTCCTGACTCAGGAAGCAGAGATGACAGACAAGGCCAGAGAACTGCAAGATCTGAAAAAACAGTGTCAGCAAATCTTGGAATTTCATCAAACTCCAGACTCTATGAAATGCAAGTTGAACAATCTTTCACAAAACACAGAGCATGATAAAGAGTCACCCAAGGACTTTAAATGTTTAGTCATGGATATGACTTCATGGGACTCACCTGAGATTGTGAGAAAGCAGGAGACAAGCACAGAACTTCAACCAAGTCTTCACTTAACACCCTTCTCAGAAGTTGATAGTGTACACAGCACAGACTTTGAAATGAAGCACAACAAATCATCTGTCGTACAAGGAGACACCCCTGGGCTGTTGGGATATCAAGGTCTATATACTAATACTAATGAGGAAGCAGTGGTCAGACTGCATTTAAAGTCTCCAGCTTTCTCTGAAAGTACCTACTCTATCCCTGAGTACCAAAATACGGATAAAAGGATTCCGGTAATTATCAGGGTTTTAAAAAAATATTAGATGTAAGATCCTTCCTTCCCCTCCCTCCGCCAATAAGTTTTTATTGCTGGGTCATGTGCTCTGTTTGTTACCGTGGAAACTAATCTGGGTAAATATACATCAAGAAGAATAAATACTGTGTCATAGCAGTCATCTTTTATTTGTTCATCTCCTGGCTGGAAACAGTGAAGCATACATTAGGCTGTATTGAAACATCATTTTATCACTGCTCTCTCTCTGTAAGTGAAATTAGTTCTCTGAAAACTAAATTGAAGTGTAAGCCCCTCAAGGTAGAGGCTTTATTTCAACATGACTGTAGATTGGTGCTGTAATATAAATAATAGTAATAGAGCGTGGGTTTTATTTTTGAACTTCATAGTATCCTGGCAGCTTCAGAAAGTTCATAGAGATGGGACTCAGTGTGTCAGGCCTGGCAATTCAGAAGTGAAGGCCACAATAAAGTAATGTGACTGTTGGGATGAAATTTCTCTTGTAATCAATGGCACTCAAAGAAATGTTTACCTGTTGTCATGGGAGTCTTTAACATACTGCAACCATTGTCTGCATGTGACTATTTTTACTCAGTTTTTAAAAGACAGGTTTGTTTGAGGAGTCTCTTCCCAAATTGCCATGGTAATTGATTCTGTTAAAGGCAGTATTATTTATATTCTAGTGGTGCCAGCAGTGTTCTAGGCTCTGTGCAATTTCGTTAAAAGACAAAGACTCTGCTCTAAATAGCTTATATATTACCTTCTATATGTATTCATGCTTTCTTCTTGGAGGAGTGGTTATAATTATGTATCTACTGAGTTGTAATGTACAGAGTCTATTGGAAACTGTAGTGTGATATTGATAAACATATACTTCCCTCCCACCACTCAGTGCAGTGAAATCTCATCACAGACCCAGCCCTCAATATGAGACAACCTGTCACAGCCTCAGCTGCGACTACTGCAGGAAGTTGCCTTTCGTAGAGTTTATAATTCATTATTGATAATATTACAGTAATGCCTAAAGGCTCCAACATAGATTATGGTAGGCATGCTGTACATGCTCTAGTAAGAAAGAGTTGCTGTCCTGAAGCGCTTAGAATCTAAATAGACAAGGCAGGTCAGGCAAAGGGTGGCAGAAAAGAAATGTTATCCCCATTTTGCAGATGGGAGGCTGAGATACAGAAAGCCTGATCCAATGTCTATTCAGATTGGTGGATCCAAGGTCACCCAGAATGCCAGTGTCAACACTGGGGATTGAACTGAGACCTCTTGAGTCCCAGTCCAGTACCATACCCATAAGACCATTCTTCCTTGTAAATATTCATCAACAATCTCTCTGATAAGCATTGGAATGCTTTTTGGGTTTTTAATAAAGATTTAATACTTAACTGAATGTATAATAAGTGAATGGTAATTACACAGCAGAACATTCCTTTTTGCCAGCAGAAAAATAAGTTTTTCTTTAAATGAAAGTTTAAAATTTGGTGAATCCTGCAACAATTCCAAAGACTTTACATGTGAAATTTCAGTTAAACATTTTACAATTTCACTCATGAGATTGTCTTAGGAGTAGAGTAGCCTTGCCATTATCTGGCCCCTGGCAGGAAGAATATAGAACCTGCCTTACTCTAATTGTCTTCACATAGAGAGCAGGATTTCACTAGGGACTGATCACATCTCAGCTAATACCCCTACTGAGTGTCATCAGAGGTGATTTTTTTTCAGTTACTTGTAATTTCTATCATATCATCTCTGCCTCACAAAAAGAAGGCATTTTGTTCAGCATTTTGGGTAACAGGAGAGTAAAAATATCTTTTTATTATAGTTTCCCCAATTCTCCCATAACTAAAAGGTAATTGAAGGGTTTTCCCCCAAAATTCACATGTTGGCTATGACCAAGCATAGAAAATTTCAGCCCTAAAGGGAAATTTTTATGACCATTAGAAATAAGTGAAAATGGGTGGGAGAAGCTTCCAAAGGAACTCTGTACGTAGCCTTAACTATGGCAATAACTGATTTGATGACGTTCTGTAATAACTTAGTCATTTAGTGGTGGTTTTAAATAGTAAGGAGGGTGCAGCTGGATCCATTAGGACCAGAAATGACTCCTGATTCATGTTGTGTATATACTTTTTTAACAGGTGAGAGATGTTGACAACTTCACTTTAACTCCGTCTGATTCACAAGATGACCTACGATCAACAATGTCTGGTCTAGAGGGGGCAAGCGATGGATATGTCAGCAGTGAGTCTTAATTTCTATTAGTTAATGCATAACTCATTTTGCTTGTATGATAACTTCAGTAAGTGAGACCCAAAGTCTTTGAGGTGAAGAAAATAACCTACTTCAGATATTGAGACTCTGTTTAGAAAAGTAGTTGAATACTGAATTAATGAACAATATCTTGGTATCTTCCCATGTCATCTTATCTTGTCTGTGCTAGAAAGAGGTCAGGGTGTTTTAGCTAGTCACAATCTAATCATGACCTTTTCCCTAGCATAGAAGCAAGTTAACACTTTTCACTTTGATTCAGTTGGTTGAGACATCCCGGGTTGAACTCAACTAGCTAAATTGAGGAAAAGGATGTGAAATTGCATTTATGGTAGGGAAAAGGTCATGATTAGGTTGGAGCTGGCTAATACACCCTGACCCAATCCTCATACTCTCTTCTAATCTAGAAACACCCTGAATGAAACTTATATTTGGTTGTTGGTTCTCCCAGACTGAAATATTTAAAATCATTTGTAGTAATTTTGGGTTCTCAGTTACTTGCTTATACCAGTAAAGCAGGGGTTCCCAAACTTGGTTCACTCAGTCGCAGCCGCATGGAGCTGTGAGCGGCTATTCCTATGGAATCTCAGGTAAACAAGCGTCTCGCGGCCTGCCAGGGGCTTACCCTGAACAAGCCGCTGACCAAGTTTGGGAACCCCTGCAGTGAAGCTTAGGGATTTACCTATGTAAGTGTGAAAGGGGATACATTTTAATGAATTTGCCAGGGTGCCAGTTACATTTTAAAGCTGAAACCTAACAATTTAGGTTTGCCAGTTGGATAAGTGTGAATAGAATAACCCCTTTTTATTGAATCCAAGGAGTGTTAGCATTCTAGTTTTACTGGTGGGTTCTTTTCAGATCAGCTTTTAACTTGCACAGTATTTTTTCCAGTCAAGACACTAGCTTATTCTTAACAAAGCAACAATTTATTAATTCATCCAGAACAACATTAGTATACAATCAGCAGTTCACCACTGAAGTGCAGACAACAAGCAATGTTCTAGCTGTGTCTGACAACCACAATAGTTTTGCAAGCAGTTATCACAGGCTAGAGCTGAGTCTCAGCAGTTGTTATATCAAGGAACAATGCAAATTGCCAAAATTTCTCATTACATTTACTTATAATCATAAATTTGCCCTTCCTAACACATTTATTGGACTTCTGAGGATGCCCTTATCTTTTTAGGTACTTTTAAGAGGGAGGTTACTACTCTTTGACTGGATTGGTCCAAAAGGGACAAGTTTAGAATATTAAAAGTAATTGCTTAAAAGGTATTGTTCTAGGCCAATTCGCTTGAATTTATAAAGGAGTTAAAATCTAAACTATGGTTGCCTCAGGTCTCATTAGCGAGTCTAGGCTCAGAAAAATAACCTTCGGTTATTTTTATTATAGAAGGGGAAACACAATCTTTAAAACGAAATTTCACCGCTTCTTATCCTGTTAACCCTGTGATGGGGGAGAGTTCTTTCCACATGGCTGGTCCAGGTGTCAGTCATACTTAGGATTCTGCAGCTTCTTATTGGGTCCAGTCACCTCTCTTGAGTGCATGATGACTTCAGTTTATGTACCCTTGTGTCATATCTTGTTGGAGGGGTCCACCCTCTGATTCCTGTTGGACATGTGTCAAGTGCATACTCAGATTTCAGTTCGCAGAGGTATCTCTACACTGCAATATAAGCCCAGGGTTACTAGAACACAAGTTAGCAGACACTAGGGTTTGTTAACCTAGGGCTTGAGGGTATATGCTTATTTGTAACTCCAAGTTAGGAATTTTTGAACCCGAGTCCCAACCTGGAGCTCCAGTATCTACACTCCATTATGCATGCAGAAGTCCAACCACCCATATTCGAGACTTCCTAGCACCCTCCCAAAATGTGGCCACTTTAACCCTATGTTCATGGTGCAGTTGGAAAAAAACGGGACTTTCCAGAGGACAAAGAAAGTTGGTCCGTAGGATACTTTTGGCGAACTCCCAGAGCATGAGTCGAGTGAGGCTATGTCCACACTGCAAATCAGTAGGGCTTGAACCCTGGGTCATGACTTGACTCAGGCTTGGATTATCCACACCTGGATGGAAGGGGGGTTAGACTGAACCTGGAGTGTGAACCCTGGGCTTATGTTGCAGTGTAGACATACTCTTAGTTTCTCTGTTGCTTCCATTGGTATCCAGTAGATGATTTTGATGTACAACAAATTTCTTTAATCTGATCTTTTTCTTATTGGAGTCTTTTTCATTTGATTCATTTCAATGGTTGTATTTCATTGTTAGACCCTACTATTAATTGAGATCCCCCCTTTTAATCTATTTCTCTTAATATTCCAAAGTTATACCCTGGTTTTTATATCTTCCATCATTCCTTCTGCCTTGAGTCAAACAATTAATACTTTTAGAATACAACAATCATTTACAGTGAAAACCAACAAAATCCCTTATCTTCTAAATTTGGAGGATATACTCCATGTATTCTTTGGTTGTGCATAAGCATTTCACATTATTTATGACTTAAAATAGAACAAGAGATATCATCCACATACTGAAGTATGTAGATTTGACTCAGAAGGCAAGTAAATGTGCACTTCTAGTTTGGGGAGAAGGACAGATTATCCGTGGTATATTTGATTTACAAGGAAAACTATGTCTAGTTTGTAATTTGGGATAAAGACATGTGGTTTGGATTTCTTGGGATAACAGGCAGTTTGCCCAATTTGACCTTCAGTCTTACAGCCAGTCATATCTAGTTTGCTTAATTTGCTGGTATCCCACTCACAATGTGCAGTGGGCCACTTTGCGTAGTAAAGCAGGATGGTTTCTTGGAGGTCTGTTTAGAGAGTTTTATCCATATGCAGATTATGAGAGATTCTTGCCTAGAGGATTAACAATACTTTTATTTAGCCATTTTTATTTCTATTTTTGGAGAGATGAACTCCTGACTTTGGATGATCTGTAGGTTCCTTAGACAAAGTATCTCACGTGATGTGAACCATTTTCTTATCTTCTTAGGTGGATTCTGTTTTGGCATAAATAGAAGTGGACATGTTTTCTAATTATTGAGAGCCAGAAGGAATCTGTAGTTATTAATCATTCAAGGCATATCTCTTCTATAGAACCTTACAACTGCATCTCTAACTTTCGACTGTGGAATCTACTCTTTTGTGTCCACTCCTTTTATGGTTGCATTACAACAGATTTGTTTAATCTAATACTATTTTGTGTCTGTTTTCAGATGCCAGTTCAGATTTGGCAGCTAAACTGAATCAGGAGCTAGAAACTAGTGAACACCTGGATGCTAGTTTCTTGGCTTATCTGCAGTACTGTGGAATATTTCAAGATGCAATGGACTCAGTGACAGAAAAAGAAACTATTTCACCACAACTGAAGGTAATATGTGGTAGCAAGCCAGTGTACTAGGAATTGGTTGTGGTCTTTCATCTTAAACCAGAACACTAGGAAATATAAATTATGTAAAGCAGTTAGCTATGATTCAACTGCTCAGTTCATTACCCCATGTATGTTCATTAATCATTTACCTCTTGAGCTGGCTGCAATAAGGTCGTCATCCTCCTCCTCCCCATCTTTCTCTTTCCCTTGGCTCTCTCCAGAAGGAGGTCTACTGCCCTTTGTCTTGCCTTTCCATGGTGGAGTCACAGCTGCATTCACTGGAGTGGGGTGAAGCCCCAACATGCTAGTCTGATTTTGAGTCTCACATCCTGGTGGTACAGGTGTCAGCTGGTAGCAGTGGGGCATGGTTTGCTCTCAGACTCCAGAAAAAGCTGGCTCACAGAACAAACGTGATTTAGTGTGGTGCTTTCTTGGCTGCTTTACTATCCTGATGGGGAAACCCCATAGCAAAGTGTTGTACCAGGGGCCCAGGGAGTGAAAACACTTTGCAAATCCAGTTACTCCCAAGGCAGGGAAAGGCTAGAGACAGGCTTGAGATAGCAAAGTCTGCCTGTTGCTCTAAAAAATTGCAGAAATACAGGCAGAAATCTGCAGCAGGAGATGTGCTAATTGATGTCCGTTTTCACTGTTGGAGGCATTAAAAATGATAGATGGAACTTAAGGGCAGGATCTGGTGCCAGTGCACTAGCAATAGTACTCAACTGTCTCCAGTGCCTGCAGAGAGAGGGGAAGCATCCCACTGGTTGAGAGATGGGGGATAAATAGTTCCTCAGCAAAGAGTGTAGGAGAGCTAGGAGCTCTTATGGGAGACCCTGCATATATGGCTATATCCTAAGTTCATTCTGAGGGAGATGTCAGAATTCCGTCTGAACCAGGTCATCCACTTACCTGCCTTCTACCCAAAGCCACATGCCACTAGGGAGGACAGAAAATTCCACTCTCTGGATATCTGAGTCTTGGCTTTCTACCTACAGAAGACAAAATCCTTCAGAAAATCCCAAAAACCATTTGTCTCCTTTACCAAGTGTACGAGATGCAAGAGCTGTCTCCTCACACAAACTAAGTGGATTTCAGTCTCCGTCCTGCTTTTCTATGAATTAGCAGTGACCCTCCCCCATGCTTGAGCAGGGCCCCAGTGGCCTTTGTAGCTTCACTGCAAGACATCCCTGTGCTAGAGGTCTGTAGAGCAACAACAGGAGGCTACATGTGTTCATTCCTGGTGCAAGCTTCGACAGCAGATGCCTGCTTTGGCAGATCAGTCCTTCAGTCAGTTTCTTGCGCCCTCCTCCTTGATGAATACTTCTTGTGAGTCACCTCAAATGGAAAACACATAGGGACTATCACTCAAAGGAAGAATGGTTACTTACCTTGTACAGTAACTGGAGTTCATCAAGACTGTGATCCCTATCTGTATTTGACTAACTGCCCTCCTTGCCCTCTGCTTTGGTTCCTTATCCTAAGATTATTCGTGGTAGATGAGGAATTGGAGAGGCACTTGGTCCATTCTGCCCTGCTCCTTACACCTTTGGCTGGGAAGCCAAAGAGGAAAAGGGCACATATAACACTGCTAATGAAAAATCTTCCAGTCCCAGGCACATGGAGTACATTGCACCTCAAGTGGAATTCACATAGAGACTACACATCTCAAACGTCAGTTACTGTACAAGGGAAGTAACCCTTCTTTCTGTCTCCATCTGTTGGATGTGAGGAACTATAAACAAAACATCTGAACTGGCATAGAAGAGTGTGAAGTTAAGAAAAATTTCCCTTTCTCAAACAGAGGAAGTCCGTTATATGGAGCACACTATTGCCCACAGGCTCTCATGAAGCTAACTCAGGCCTGGTCTACACTACGCGTTTAAACCGAATTTATCAGCGTTAAACCGATTTAACCCAGCACCCGTCCACACAACGAGGCCCTTTATGTCGATATAAAGGGCTCTTTAAACCGGTTTCTGTACTCCTCCCCGACGAGAGGAGTAGCGTTGAAATCGGTATTGCCATGTCAGATTAGGGTTAATATGGCCACAAATCGACGGTATTGGCCTCCAGGCGGTATCCCACAGTGCACCATTGTGATAGCTCTGGAAAGCAATCTGAACTCGGATGCACTGACCAGGTAGAGAGGAAAAGTCCTGCAAACTTTTAAATTTCATTTCCTGTTTGCCCAGCTCTGATGAGCACGAGTGGCAGCTACCACGGGTGGATGCAGTCCCAAATCCAAAAAGAGCTCCAGCATGGACTGTATGGGAGATACTGGATCTGATTGCTGTATGGGGAGACAAATTCGTTCTATCACAGCTCCATTACAGAAGACGAAATGACAAAGCATTTGAAAAAATCTCCAGGCTATGATAGACAGAGGCCACAACACAGTGCTGTGTGACAAGCGTAACGGAAAGCCAAAGAATCAAAAGGACGCTCATGGAGGGAGGGAAGGGGTACTGAGGACTCCAGCTATCCTGCGGTCTCCGAAAAGCATTTGCATTCTTGGCTGAGCTCCCAATGTCTGTAGGGTCAAACACATTGTCCAGGGTTGTTCAGGGTATATCTCATCAATTAACGCCCCCACCCCCCTGTGAAAGAAAAGGGAAAAAAATTGTTTCTTGACTTTCTTCAATATCACCGTATGTCTACTGCATGCTGATGGTAGACGTGATCCTGCGGCACTAAACAGCAGCATCCTCTCCCCTCCCCTCCCCGGTGGCAGACGGTATAGTACAAAATGACTGATAGTCATCCTCATCATCCTGTGAGTGCTCCTGGCTGGCCTTGGTGAGGTCGGCCGGGGGCGCCTGGGTAAAAATAGGAATGACTCCTGGTCATTCCCGGCAGATGGTACAGAACGGCTGGTAACTGTCTTCATCATAGCAACTGGGGGCTGAGCTCCATCAGCCCCCTCCTTTCATCTCTAAAGAAAAGATTCTGTACTGCCTGGACTATCATAGCAGCTGGAGGCTTCCTCCCCCTCATTTTATTTCACTAAAAAGTCAGTGTTTTTTATTCCTACATTCTTTATTACTTCATCACACAAATGGAGGGACACTGCCACGATAGCCCAGGAGGGTTAGGGGAGGAGGGAAGCAATGGGTCAGGTTGTTGCAGGGGCATCCCCTAGAATGGCATGCAGCTCATCATTTCTGCGGGATCTGACACGGAGCGGCTGTGCTCTCTGATACACTGGTTCTCTAGTACACTTGCCCCATATTCTAGGCAGAACTGACTCTATTTTTAGATAAAACATAAAGGAGGGAATGACCCGGGAAGTCATTCCCATTTTTGTCTTTGTGCCCCCGGCCGACCTCAGCGAAGGCCAGCCAGGAGCACCCATGACAGCAGCAGGCGGTACAAAAGGACTGGTAACTGTCTCTGCTACCTTGCAAAGACAAATGAATGCTGCTGTGTAGCACTGCAGTATTGCCTCTGTCAGCAGCATCCAGTACACATACAGTGACAGTGACAAAAGGCAAAACAGGCTCCATGGCTGCCATGCTATGGCGTCTGCCAGGGCAATCCAGGGGAAAAGGGCGCAAAATGATTGTCTGCTGTTGCTTTCACGGAGGAAGGATTGAATGACGACATTTACCCAGAATCACCCGCAACAGTGTTTTTGACCATCATGCATTGGGATCTCAACCTCGAATTCCAATGGGCGGGGGAGACTGCGGGAACTATGGGATAGCTACCCACAGTGCAACGCTCCAGAAATTGATGTTAGCCTCGGTACATGGATGCACACCACCGAATTATTGTGCTTTGTGTGGCCGTGTGCACTCGACTTTGTACAATCCGTTTTACAAAACCGGTTTATGTAAAATCGGAATAATCCTGTAGTGTAGACTGGACTGAAGTTTTGGTGTTTAAATGCTCTCCTAAATATATAGCCTGGGATTTCATCACAAGTCCAGTGTTCTGCTTCTGTGCCTAAAAAGCAGTTCACTGTGCTTCTCTCTTTCTAATTCACTTTGGGGTAAGCCTCAGACCTGGCAGGCTGTTCCACCCCCCTCTCTCCTAGCAGATCAAAGATTGATCAACCTCAGCTGAGGTCTCAGAAGGGAATAGGTAAGGCTGTCTTGCCATCTATGGTTATGGATATTTACCTCCTTGGACCTGTTCTCTCATTCAGAAGAGAGGTTCACAGCTGCAGGAGCTTTTGTTGGTTCCCCAGTGGTAGTGGCATGGGACCCACCAGAGGAGCTAGAGATTTAGATGCATGTATTAATTGTTTTAAATATTTATGCTTATGGATTGCTTATATTAATGTTCCAAAAGTAAGTTGCAGCTACTACTATCTCTATATCCAGGGTAGGATATTTTCAATTAAAATAATCTATAAAAGGATTTATTTTAAATTTCAAATGACCTTCCTGGAATGAGACAAGGAAACATCTGAACATCATATAATAGTTTGGAGGCAGGGAATTCATACTGAGAAAAATGTTTCAGTGTGATAATTATACAGGAAACAATTACCAGTGTTCGGCTTTTTAAGGCTGTAAATATTTTGAGGATGCTGTTTTTGTGTAATCTGTTAAATTAAGTCAAGACCATCACATCTAGATTCATGATTCATTTCACTGGACTCCCTATTTAATGACAGTAGGGATTAATTGCATGACAGCAGTTTTAATAATTTTTGGTTTATTGTCAGAAATTTCCTTTGTTGTATTTGAAATATTCACCAAGTTTGTGCAGTTTTTCATCTCAGTCACATAGGCACATGGCGTGCATTGCAGCAAAATGCACTAGTCTAGGCCATTAATTGTATTCTACAATATCTGTCTAAGCTGTACTAAGAGTACAGTTTCTAGTGGGGAGGAGGGACATTCATGTTAGGTGTAGACACTATGCTGCCTGAAAATTATTGGAAAGTTGGCTGTTGCTTTTGTGTTAGCTGCCCTAGGGACAAAGTCTGAACTCACGATAGAGCTGTCAACCAAGAAGGACTGGTTTGTTGAAACCAAGTTCCCTGTCTCCCCCAAGGAGGTGAGAGGGAGGAGGACAGGAAGGACAGCATTCCTATCACCCACCCACAGGTTCTGCGTATCCCTACGCCATCCTGAGCAGCAGGTATAGGAATCTATGCAAAGTGTTTCTAACTACCATGTAAGAGAGGTTTCAGGGTTAGGTCCTGTGTAGGTAGTTTAGCAACTGCATTGTAGTAGCAAAGTGCCCAAGACACCAAACTTTGTAAATGTACTTGACAACTTGAATATGGTAACTGAGGGTTTGATATCTTCAAATTATGCTTAAGGAAAATGTGCATGCGCTGTGTGACTTTCACAAGGTTTATAATACCAGGCAATATAAGTTGGGGCTTGCAGGGTCTTTATTTGATAAATGTGTCAAACAGGGTGGATCTGTGACATTATGTAGAGATCATGTCTCAGATTTATATATAACAAACTACTTGCCTTTACTTTCAGGGCCCTTATGGCTAGTTATTGTGTGTCTCATATGCTATTGAGGTATCTACTCCTGCCTCCATTCTGCCTACAAAAAAAGTAACAATTGTTAGGCAGCTGGTCTGCTATGACCACTGTCTTTCATGCTAACCGGCATTGTCTCATTGTTTCCTTGTAACACCCTCGTCTGTATCTACCTGTTGTCTCTTGTTTTATTCTTAGATTATAAGTTCTTTGGAACAGGCACAATCTTCTTGTCATGTGTTTGTACAGTGTCTGGTGCAGTGAGGGCTTGGTCCATGACTGGGCTTCTAGGTGCTACCACAATAGCAACAATAGTACTTAAAATATTGACTAGGTGAATGGAGCTCTATAAAAAGATGCATCTCTAGCTTCTAAGAGGTTGAGTGGATGAGGCAATATTGTCCTTGACTTCTGTCTAGAAACTAAAATTTAAGATATTGTTTCAATTAATACGTAGTTTTTTTTCACGTAGGCATATATTTTACATGGCAACGTAGTGTCTTATTGCATATATTTAAAGAGGGTGAATATAAGAGACCAAAATAAAGATTGGTGTGAGAATTTTAACTTCTGATTTTCTTATCCCTAGGCCTTTGATGTTTTAACTTCTATAACTTTTACATATTAAAAATACTAATACAAATATATTCTTCTTTGAGTGACGGTCTCTAAGTGTATTCTACACGTGGGTGCACATGCGTGCCATGCACCTGAATCTGGAAGTGTTTCTTAGCAGTGTCCAATGACCCGCACATTCATATGTTCTCCGTCAAGGGTATAACAGGTAGTGTGCATTAATGCCTCTCCAGTTCCCTCTTACCATTGCATGTCCTGAGTCGGAACCCCTGTTCCTTCATGCTCTTAGCTTTGCTAAGAGAGTGATCTGCTTTGTCTTCATTGTATGTAGCTGTATCAGAGAATCATAGAAGATTAGGGTTGGATAGTGTCTATGGTGTTGTTTCTTTGTAGGTAGATAAATTATGATAGTTTTCCCCCTTTGGGGAGAGTTCTCTCTCCCCCTTTTCCCACCCTGGGGTGATGCCCTGGGTTCTGGGCTTTAAGAACTGTGCCTCTTGCCTGCGCTCATTCTCTGTGAGTGACAAGCACCAGTGTTGACTTTACTGCCTCAGCGAGGAACACACTGTGGCCTATTGTGCCGTTCACACCCCAGAACCAGGAAGCTCGAGAGCTTTGCCTCTGCAGATACCTAATGGAGGAAGCCATGCACTCGAGAGAGCATTTGTATCTGGGACTGGCAGAACCACTGGTGCAAAGACAATCACCAGTGGTGAGCACTCCTCTGAGCACTTCCCAGGCCCCGGATCTGTTGGTTCCAAAGATGATGGACAAGCCCCACCACGAGGATAAAAAAACATGGCCATGGGCATAAGAGCAGATCCTCATCACGGACTGCTCAGAAGCGCAGCACTCCCTTCCTAAGTCAAGCCAGGTCGGAAGAGAGTTTTTGTGCACAGATCCAGCACACAAACTTCTCTGGGTAGAGGGTAACGCCAATTGCAAGTGGGATCCAGCATTACCATGGCTGCCCTGGTATCCATGCTGGCATTGTCACTGGCATGTACAGTGCCTGTCCCACCAGAGCTGCTGCCCCGTGGCTGCCACCTGGGCCCTTCTGGTGTGTCAGGGACTCTGGGATGCCTTGAACCTTTGTAGTCAATGGAGGACCTCCTCTTCCCATATCCCCAGTCTTCTCTCCAGAGTGCTACACACCATCATCCTCCACTCTCTGGTGGACTAACCTCTGCTGCTGCTGACGGAAAAGCCTGTCCCATTAGTGCATTGCACCCCTTTAGTACCAGTGTTCCCCCCATTGCCAGAACCGTCTCCAGAGTCTGAGGGGTTCTCAGAGCTGGAGCTCTCATTTTCTCCTACGCTCTGTTGAAATCCAGGCTGCCTTACTGGTGCCCAGCCTATGATCCTGCAGTGGAGGCTTGGTACTGCTACCTGGGGGGCCCACCACTCCCCAGGGACCCTTCTTTCTGGCAGTACTGGGCACAGCTGCTTGGCACCACTGCTGGCGTCGTATCACCTGTTCTCTGTTCACCTAAGGCTGCCATTGGTCTATGAGGAGGAAGAGGACATGGAGCTGCTATCACCAGTTGCCATGGCTTCCTCCTGGTCACTGGACTAGGCACTTATTCCTCCCTTGCTCTCCCCATTGGATGACTGCTATCAGTACTAGGACTTGCTCCAGAGGGTGGTGATGGCCCTGGGGATCCCACTGTAGGGGGTTTTGGACATACAGCATCAGCTCCTGGACATTCTCTAACTCCAGGGACCCTCTCGGGCAGCTCTCCCCATTGTCAAGGCCATTCTGCAACTGGCGAGGATGGTATGGTACACTCCTGCCTACTATTCCCCCACACCGAAGAGGGCAGAGAGGAGGTATTTTGTTCCTGCTAAAGGGGCAGACATTTTGTTCTCTCTTCCATCTCAAGTCTCTCATGGTCTATGCTGTGGCAGAGCAGGCACACCAGCACCAGCAGAAGTCTATTTCCACCCAGCCCCTCCAAAAGGGCAGCAAAGAGGATGGGCCTGCTAAGCAGGAAAATGTAGTCTTCAGCCAGACTGCAGTTCTGCGTTGCCAGGCTCTGCTAGCCAAATATGAGTTCAATAATTACAACCGATTAGGACAAGCTGTCACCAGACCACCAGCAGCAATTCCAGCCAATGGGAGACGAGGGGTGCTTGGTGGTCAAGGTGGGCTTGACGTGGCTGATATGTCCTCACAATCTCAGGCGTCCAGGGTCGTGGTTCACCGAGTCTCTTGGCTACAATTGTCTAGATTCCCCCAGGGTTCCAAACTACTGTCAAGGACCTCCCCTTTGAACACAAGTTGTTCCTTGAGAAGGCACACAAATCCTCCACCGAAGCCATCCGAGGCACTCAGTGTGGTCTTTGGGGGCTGTCTCACCTTATTCACCCACAGTTGGGGCCAGATCACTGTGGACATTTGAGTACTGAAGATCATCCATCATGGATAAGCCACAGAATTCCTCTCGTTTCTGCCTCATTCTCCACACCCCAAACTTCCCCCAGGGCGCATCCCATCAATGTATTCCCCAACAAGAAGCAGATGCGCTGCACCTCAAGAGGGCCATATAGCCTGTCTGACCTCACTACAGGGGATGAGGCTTCTACTCCCCATATTTCCTCATGCCGGAGAAGGATGGAGGGTGGTGCCCCATTCTAGACCTTCAAGTGCTCAACACCTTCATCAGAAAATCCAAATTCCCTATGGTATCCCCTCTCTCCCCTGTGGATCCTAGTTCATGGCTTTCTACCTTCACAGGACTCAATTGCTGAAGCTCTTCTTGGCCATTGCCAAATGGTCCAAGGGCCAAGCCCTCTCCTCCCAGTGAATCTCCAAAAGAGTCTCAGTGTGCATCCAAGAATGCTACAACCAATCCGCCGTACCCCCACTTGATAGAGTTACCACTCACTTTATGCGAGCATAAGCTGCCATGTCAGCCTCACTAGCAGATGTGTCTCGGCAAGACATCTGTCATGCAGCCACCTGGCACGCCATCCACACCTTCACAATGCACGATGTCATCGCACAAGTGGCAGCTACAGACACAGTGGTTGGCCAGGCTGTTCTGAGGATTGCCCTTCCGTTGGCATCCTTGCACTCACCTCTGCTCTGATCACTGCTCGCGAGTCACCCACATGTAGAATACACATTGGGACCATCACTCGAAGAAGATGACGAGGAGGTTCCTTTCTTGTGTAAGTGGAGGTTCTTTGAAATGTGCAATCCCTATCTGTATTTCAGTCCCTGCCCTCCGTCCTCTCTGCTTCGGACTACATTCTAGGACAGTAAGAGAGAGATTGGAGAGGCGTCAACCCACACTATCTATATAATACCCTTGGCTGGGAACATGAGGGGACACAACGCACCATGCTGGTTAATGGGCATTGGTGTATGGTACTCATGCGCACCCACATGTGGAATATATATAGGGACCACATATCTCAAAGAAGCTCCAGTTACAGGTGAGTAACCTCTTCTTAACTTGGAATCTATATTATACTTTTTTCTGTTTCATCTTGGTTTTTTTTGTTTGTTTAAAGTTAATAGTGCAGACAACTCTTTCTGCTAGAAAACACTCTGAATATAAGATCATGTTTTTATGTTTAAACTTAATTTACAGAAACATGAATTCCAATTTGTTTTCTGGATCTTTTAGCATTTTAGATTCTGTTGATACTGTAACATCAGTTTATACAAAATGTTTTGTCCCTGTTCAGTCTGTGCTGAAGATGGTGTATGAGGACAGCCGCAGAATACTGGCTTTGTCAGAACATCCCTTTCCTCTTAGTGATCAAAAAAGCATTCAGCAGTCTGCAGCGGCTGAGGGATGGCGAAAAGAAGGACTAATCTTGCTGGATGCAATACAGTCATTGAGAGATTACCTTAGCAAAGTGGAAGATAGAGGAGACAAGGTATCCAGGATAAAGTGTGTTGTACCTCCCTTAAAATACCTGGGTTTTTTGTTTAGTTGCTAATAAATTTTCTCTGTTCTTGTAGGAATCTTCAGATACTTCTTTTGACTGGCGAGGAGAACTTCTCCAGGCAGTTCAGAGTGTGCTAGAGAAGGAGCGGAACATGTTTCAAATTGACTTGCAGTCTCACCTTTGCAATCCTGGTTCTGGGGATGAAGGTTCATTAGTGGAAAAACTGGAACATATTGTGAAACGACAAGTAAGACCGCCTTGGAGTATTAACACTTACATATCAGCCACTTTCTTTCCCTGGGTTTAGAGGTCATGGTTGTGGGCATAGTGCACGAATGCTTCCCCCATTTTCCAGTCTCATCTCTTATGTTCTTAAATCTAGTACTGCAATCTAAACAAGCTAAGAGCCATGGGTTTTTATACAGGCTTTGTTCTGGCTGCCATTTTTCTCTACATTTCATTGAGATCTGCTGATTGTAGTGTTTATCAGCCAATCAGTTGGTCTTCAGGAGATTGTGATCGTGGGAATGAAGTGCTTCACATGAAAGCAGACAACATCTACTCCTAGTTACACAAATGTTTCTTTGGCAAAATTCATAGCTGAATTAGTCCTGATGTGACTTTGGATAACTTCACACTAATAGGTTAGCATCAGGCCAGAGAGTTTGCAATAACTATCACCCTATTAGGGAAACCAATAAAGTGCATTCTTTTACTTAATTAAATATTTGAGAGTTAATAAAATGGGGTCTGAGTTTGATCATCTTAAATTACTTGTCTTCATTGTTTCAATAAAATTTGACCTACTATATAGGGGAGCATGACCTGTGGTAATCTCTAGGATTTATATTGTGGGAAGAATTGGGCTATGTGTAGGATTTTAATATTACTTACAAGTAACCCCCCTAATGTCTGCAATGGGCTTGGTCTGTTTTCAGGAAGAACAGCAGCGGACCGTTTTAGAGCACCTTCTGTCTTCTGATAGGAACAGCTTACTTTCTGAAATACAGGACCTTCGAGCTCAGCTACGAATGACACATCTTCAAAACCAGGAGAAGCTGCAGCAGCTACAGGAAACTCTTACAAATGCAGAGGATCGTGGGAGTAAACAAGAACACCAACTTCGGAGGAAGGGTAGCACCTAGGAAACACTTTCAATCTGCTCTTCCACTCTCTCTCTCTCACACACACAAAAAAGAGGGGGAGAGGCGGAAAGTGCAGTAAAAATGATGAGAAATGAATTCTGACATCAGATATCATTTTGTGAACTCATTTAGGGTTCTTGTGGGGATGGAAGTGCAGATTGTCAAAATAGTGGTGGTTTAGAAAAGGCTGTATTTGAAAAGTTTAAAATAAAAATAGAGGTGAATTATCTTTGATTTATCTTAAGCAAAGATGACATTCGGGGGGCGACTTAAATGTCAAGGAATGTATGAAGGTAGAAAGCTTAAGAATAGTGAGCAACCACTAGGGGTTTTCAGAAAAGTCTCCATACTGGTGTGTATATCTGTGTATATTGGTAAATGGAAATGTTAGTAAGTGGGTTATAGAAGCAGTAGATACGTGGCTGCTTGCAATTATTGTTTTATCAAAATAGTTGAAAGCCAAAGAGGAGCCATTTTTTTGATGAACCAATCAAAGCCAAAAAGAATGGGAAAGCTGAGTGAGAGACTAACAGTAAAACAGGAGTTATATAATCCTTTAAAATGTTTTTTATTTAAACATATTTAAAACTATGTTTGAAAAGTTGAGTTATTTATTAGCAGAGAATTGGGAAGAACAGTAGTAGCCATGGTCTATGTATTTGTCTGTACTTTTAAACCCATATAATTGGGAACAGAGTTGTTAAATATATTATAATACAAATGGGCTTTGTTTGTTTTCCCAGTTGAATTATTAGAATATAAACTTCAGCAGGAAAAAACCATAGCTAATGACTTGCAGAATTCTCTAAGTGAGGAACAGGAGAGGGCCTCTGAGATGCATGAACTCCTGAAGCAGGAGCGATCTGTAGTATCGGACTTGAAATCAGAGCTTTCTGAAAGCAAAGAAGAGAATGAAAGTCTACAAACATTCCTGCAAAAGCTTCAGAGGGAAATACTCCAGCTTCGGTAAGGAGTACTTTTTTGAGAGCTACGTTAACAATCTGTAGTGAATTTATGTTTGTTAAATCCAGAAATGGATTGGAATCCTCTGACATGCAAGGGTAATGAAGAACTGGTAACTTCTGCCAATCTGTACAGAAGTAAAGTTTAATGAAGTAATTTACTTTGAATGTTTACTGGCTGCTAATTTGTTGTTGATTTTTGCTCAGTGGTGCAAACTTGAAAATTTTACTGATGAGGTTGGGAGTTGCAGCTGATGATATAATGCCTCTGCCCATACAATGTATATCTTGGTGAGACTAGAATTCCTTCTAGGCTTTGACCTTGCTGACCTTCTACTTTGCCTCTGATACTACTTCCAGCTCTTATTCATTCCTTCCCCAATGGCCCTAGTCTGTCTGATAGAGCCAGGCAACTTCTCTTGGCAAAGTTAGTGGCTTGGTCATCATGGCTTGGGCCTGTTTTCTCTCTCCCCTGTAGTCCTTGTGCACACTAGTGGATTTTTTTCCTCCCATATAGCACCAGGGTTCCTCTGCCACAAGGGAAGGTAGCTTATCCTATTTATCAACAGCTGCTATGATTTCTAGTTCTGCTGAGGATAGCTGACTGCTCCCTTTTCAGAAGTTAAAATAAGAAGGGGGTTAACTTTAAAGGCACAGCTAAAGAGCAAAAATTAAAAAGAGAGCACAGTAGGCCAAGTAACAAAGTTATAAAATGTATCCCACTTGTGTTGAGTGGAGTCGCAAAGTGACTTAATTGCTCCTGCTTCACTGGAAAAAGAAAGGTTAAAAAGAGTGAATAAAAGATTTCTTTCCAAAACAATATTTAAAAACAAAAAGGATGATCCATTCTGAACTGAGCTAAAAGTATGATTTGTAACTTTGCTGAATGTTGCAGTTCTGAACTGGAAAATAAAGAAAAAGATCTGACAGTTGCACTCCAAGACCTACAGAATGAACATTCGAAACAGAAAGAGTTACGAAATATATTTGAAGAACAACACCTTCAGCAAAAGCTAAGAGAGGATGAAAAGACAAAAGCATTAGAGGTAACATGCTGCATGTTAATGAGATCCTTAGAGCTAATCTCATAAGTAGACTGACTTGTATTAACAAAATGTCTTTTGCACTTCTTTCCCCACACAGTTTTTTCCTATTTTTAAATCTCTGATAACCCTTTTCTTCTCTTGTTTGTTCAATCCCAGTGATTCTGGAGGACTTGCTCAAAATTGAAAGTTTTAAAATGTCATTTTTAATTGCACCCACATCTGTGTTCCCTCTTTTACAAAAACAAGCAACTTCTTGTGCCTTTTTTGTTGTTTTAAGAGAGACTTGTATTTAAGATAGTTTTTTACTTTCACTTGATCCTGCCATAAAGTTTAATTTCACGATTTGTAACTGCTCCCCCCGAGTTCCTAAACAAGCATGCTGTGTACTGTAAACACATACTACATGATCATTTAGGATTATGAGTGGAAAGCACTGTCAGAGGTTGGATGAGAATCAAGTAATTGGAAAGTTTCCAATAGAATACATATTACACAAGTCAGCTGAACTGCTTTTTGTTTCTGTTCTCTTTTTTCTAAGTTAAATTTAAAATAATCAGTGATTTTTATTATATCAAGTTGGGTTATGAATCAGTCCATGTACAATGATTATTTGTGTGACTAGATGGAGAAAAATTCAGTCAGGCTGTCGCTTGCTACCTCTACCTGGAAACTTGTTGCAGAACTTGTTGAACAAAACAAAACCAACCAACCAAAACTATTTTCTTAGCCTTGTCACAAATGTTGACTATGTTCTGGCTTGAAAAAGAGTTACTCTACAAGCTAGAAACAAATGGCAGCAGAATGTGACTTCTGGTAACTCCCCCATCTTAGGGTATGTCTACACTACAGCCTATGTCGGCATAAGTTCTGTTGCTCAGGGATGTGAATTAGCCCTCTCACCCCCCCGCAGCACGTTATAAGTTGCACCAGCACAAGTGCTGGTGTGGACAGTGCTATGTTGGTGGGAGAGCTGCTTCACTGTCATAGCTACTTCCACTTGGCAGGGCCGAAGTAATTAGGCCAACGGGAGACCTCTCTCCTGTCGGCTTAGAGCAGGTGCATTAGAGAACTTACAGCACCGCTGTAAACTCTCTGTTGTAGTCATGCCCTTAGCCTGCATGTGATCAGCCATTGTAATTACCTATGTGTCACGTGTCTTTTTTGCAGCCCAGAGTCTCCCATAAGGACATCTGGGCTGCTCTTCTCTCTCTGCTACTCAAGACTTGGTGCCATGCTCCCTCTGCTTTTGCTGGCTGCCAGATTCTCCACCTTCACAGCAGTATAGTGGCAGTTTCTTTTGTTCCCACCGTTTCTCCTTCTATTTTAACATTTCTGCTTAGTTTTTTGGGCAGTGGGAAGCAGTATTCTCCCTCCCCCCTGGGTCAGTTAACCCCTTGGGGTGAATCCTCTCCAAGCCTCTGTTGCAGTATCTCCCTTCCAGCTCCTCTGTCTCACAGAGGAATGACAGAGCTGCCAAGAAAATACTGGGTCAACCCCAAGGAGTGTTCTGTATGTGGGAAAGCCCTCCCAGACTTGGCAGATGGTACATTGTATTCAGCCTGCGCCCAGCCTTCCAGACCTAACTCCATTCAGTCCCGGGGCTGTGAGTCGGACGGGCAGATGGGATCCCATACCCACCAAGACATCCAGGACTCCAATGGGGGGAAAATGGACCAGGAACTCCAGTGCAGATTGAAGAAAACCCTGACTACTTGATTTATGGGGAAGTCCCAGGGGACCGAGGCAGAACAAAGGTCCCCCTGGGCTCTCCAAGTCTTAAAGTGGGTTCTCAGCACCCTGGGGAAAGAAGCAGGGCTTCTAATCAGCCCCCTTCCTTCCCTAAGCTAATTAGGAGGGCTCTGACAATGAGTTCCTCTTTTCCTGCTCCCAGTGGGAGTGGGACCCAGCGAGTGAGGATTCTGAGATGGACCTCTTGAATGGGCTCCAGATCCTAGGGAAAGCTAGCTGCAAGAGACCACACCAAAGCCACAGCAGAACTTC
This sequence comes from Gopherus evgoodei, assembly GCF_007399415.2. Taxonomy (NCBI): domain Eukaryota; kingdom Metazoa; phylum Chordata; order Testudines; family Testudinidae; genus Gopherus; species Gopherus evgoodei. The sequence goes on along the minus strand of NC_044332.1, from coordinate 8,495,231 downwards.
TGTGCTCTCAGAGCACACTAAAAAAGTTAAATCTAAAGGGCTAAACAGGGAAGGAAAAAGCACACAGAATCTAGGAGTTATCTTCTGACTCCTCTGACTCCTCCCCCTACTCTGAGCAGGTGCTATGCCAAGTTTACAGGCTCCCTCCTTTTTGGAGGAAAGCTGAATAAGGTTCTGGCTGACAGTGCAGCAAAATCCAAGCAGTCTGTCTCCTCCCCGGTAAGGTCCCTGAGGAGAGAATAGTAGACTGTTTTTTGACAGAGATGCTCCTCATCCTCACAGAGGTACCAGCAAAGGGATAACAGATTTCCCAAGGGACAACAGTGGAATTGTCGTGAAAGTTCAGAGTGACCTCAGCCCCACCCAAAATGCTCTTTGACAAAGATTGCACAGGCCTCTGCCCAAACCTGAAGCTACAGGGCAGGAGTTTCCATTTCCTAGAGAAATGGTTTTCATCGACCACAGACAAGTGTGTCAGGGAAATAGTCAGCCACAGATACTCCTTCGAGCTGCAGGCTCCACCTCATGTGTTCTTCACCCAGCTCCAATGACCTCATAAAACACAATCTGATCCACAATGAAACTTCTGGATATGGGAGTGTTAGAGAGCGTTTGAGACGGGGTCCCCGGGATGCAACCTGAACTGTGGAGATGCTGAGCCCTCCAAACCCACCAGCCTGGGTTGTCCTTCACACAGTGACGCTCATGTCAAGCTACAAACTTCTGGCAGGCACTGTGTTCACACAGCATCCACAGGCAGGGAAACACCCAGCTGATTTACAGGAATGATCTCCCAACCACTCAGGAACCAACAATAGAGGCTCCAGCCACTTCCCTCCGAGCTTTTCAGCCTTGCACCCCAGAGATGTACTGTCTTACACTGTTCATGGTTCCCTTGGACAGGGTAAACTCATTAGTCAGTTGGCCACTCCCTCAGTGTGGAATGAACATACACTACCCCTTGTAACCTGAGCTGAGATTTCACAAGCACTTCAATCCAAAACCACAATGTTTTTAGGTGAAATATAAAACAAATTTATTAACCTACAGAAAGATAGATTTTAAGTGATTGTAAGTAGAGTCATAGAGATCAAAGTTGTGTTGGCTAGCTCAGCTGGGTAGAGTGTGGTGCTAATAATACCAAGGTTGTGGGTTCAAGCCCTATGCTGGTCACTTGACAGTCCTAGGAAAGTGGTGTGTCTCCCTTTTAATTATATTCAAGGATTCTGTTCTGTGATTCAAATCAGATAAGAATGCCACCTTGGCTAAATATCAGAGTCACAGAGGCCAGTAGAGGCAAAAAGACATCCTTCAAAATTTGAAGTCAAATCTTAATGAGGCTACTAGGAAGGTGCACAAACTGGCAGTTAAGTATAATAAGACAGGCCAAGAAAGAATTAGTTAAGGATGCAAAAACCCAGGTTTGTGAGTTCAATCCTTGAGGGGGCCATTTAGTGATCTGGAGCAAAAAAAAAAAATCTGTCTGGGGATTGGTCCTGCTTTGAGAAGGGGTTGGACTAGATGACCTCCTGAGGTCACTTCCAACCCTGATATTCTATGATTCTACCTAAAAAACAAAAATAAATTTGCAGTCTAGTTCTAACTTAAACAGACTAAGCAGAATTTGAATGAAGCAGTGTCTCACTCAAACATATGGTACGAGCAGGTTACAGTTCCTCAGTACACAGACTGGACCACCTTCCAGCCTGGGACCACTCTTCCCTGGTTCAGAGTCTTCCAGATGTTGAGATTGGGGGAGAGGCCAAGTGATACCTTCTTTGAGCTGCTAGAAACATCCTTCTGTAACAAGGGGGTCAGTCAATCCCCATTGGTCAAGCAGTCGCCATTGTGTATGTGCCTTCTGTAAGGAGCCTTTATAGTGGATTGTTTTCTTCATGGGCCATTAATGCTGTCTGGTCTCTCCTTTGTTGCAACTGAAAGCTGCCTGTGAACGTTCCCAACCTCACAACATATTTCAGTAACACATCTAGCAATATGTAATAGTTTCACATACAATGATAGCACACACAATCCAACAGGATGTTAATGTTCAACAGATCAAGACTTTTAAAATACCACCTCACAAGGTATGCTTTGTACAGAACATATCATAATCATATCAAAGTGATGAATATGGGGGTTCCAGGGTGCTGCTTTGAGGTACAAATGTCAGTGTTCCCTCAAAAGAGAGGTTCTCTGGGTTCTATTCCATTTTCTTCATTGTACAGAAGCACATGAGGATTAGCAGAGCCATTCTTGATTCAAAAGACTGAACAAGTGGATGAAGAAAACAAAAGTTTCATATGGGGACCCTGGCCTCTAAGGTGTTATTTCTGTCATGTCTGTCTTGTCACTTCAGTTGATCTAGCAGATGCATATCTCCATATCCCCATGAGACCATACTACCACAGACTACAGAGGTTCGCCCACAGCAGGAAACATTATGAGTACTAAACACTCTTGTTTGGCCTGTCTTTGGCCTCCAGGGTTTTCATAAAGATGCTGCTGGTGGTAATAGCGAGACTCAGGTTGCTGAGAAATCATCTGTACCAGTTCCTGGACTACATTCTGATCAGCGGTCCATTGCAGTCAGCAGCGCTTGGGTGTCATTTCAGATGTTGAATCTCCTCCAGGCAAACAGTTTCATCATCAGTGCCAAGAAGAGTTCTCTGGTTCCATCCAGGAATTTATTTTCTTGCTCAGCCGCAGAAGGTCTACCATAGCACTATGTCTCCAGCTGATAGGACTCCTGGTGTCTTGCATAGGGATTACTGCACAGGCACAATTACACATCAGAAGTCTTCAAGCCTTCATACTAAAGGTGTGAGACCATTCCCTGGAACATAGGTGTTCAACTTTGTACAGTGGTGGTCAACCCACAACAGTGTCTGCAAAGGCATGCCTATCTGCCTTCCAAAACCTTTAGTCCTCCCAGCCAATGCCATTGTGGAGGGCTGGGGAGCTCACTTGACCCAAACAGCCCAGAGCCTCAGGAACAAGGAGAAAAGGGTCACAGCATACATGTCCTAGAGCTGAGAGAGGTCGAACTAGCTCTGCAAAGGTTCCGGCCCACCCTAAGGGAGAAACACATCGTGGTTCAATCAGACAATACAACTACAGTCTAAGGGGGAGCAAGGAATCCTGCAATACATGTGGAAGCAAAGGAAATGAAGAATTCTTCTTCAAGTGATTGCTCATATCCATTCCAGGTAGGTGTGCGCGCCGTGCGTGCACGTTTGCCGGAAACTTTTTTACCCTAGCAACTCCAGTGGGCCGGCAGGTCGCCCCCTAGAGTGGTGCCACTATGGCACTAGATATATACCCCTGCCGGCCCGCCCGCTCCTCAGTTCCTTCTTACCGCCGTGTCGGTTGCTGGAATTGTGGAGTGCGTCGTGCTGTCCTCCACGTACCTAGCTCTCCTGTACTCTGTTCATAGTCGTAGTTGTAAATAGTTTTATAGATAGTTTGAAGTAGTATATTAGTTAGTTGTTTATTATATATAGTTGTTTAACTTGTTCGCGGGTGGGCTGTTGCCCTCCCGGCGCCTGGCACCGGGCTCATGCCTGGTTCGCCGGGCTTCAAGCAGTGCTCGGCATGCAAGAAGCCGATGCCAACTAGCGATCCCCACGACGCGTGCCTCAAGTGCCTAGGGGGAATCGCACATCAGTGAGAAGTGTCGTATATGCAAGGCCTTTAAGCCTCGCACAAAGAAGGAGAGGGATCAAAGACTCCACGCTCTCCTAATGGAAGTGGCACTGACTCCGGCACCGGCGGCGCAACCGGCCACTTCTACTCCGGCACCGGACCGCGTCGGCACTGGCAAGACTCCTCGGCACCGTCCATCCCCGGCACCGGGAGCAGATCCAAGACCCTCGACATCTGCAACACCATCGAGGCAGACTCGAGTGGAACGCCCGGAATCTACCTTGGCCGCGGCACCGCCTGCAGGGCTGTTGTCGACTCTGGGTCCGGAAGGTCCGTCGAGTCCAGCCCCTCCTAGCTCCCCCTTGAGATCAGGGGTCGAGCTGTTAGTCCCATCTACGCCGGAGACCTTTGCCTCGGCATGGGACTTGATAGCGCTCACGGAGCCATCGCAGCCTCAGACCACGGCACCCCCTGGACGGGTAACCTCCAGAGGCAAACCGATGCTGAGAGCACTGTCTCCGGAGTACCGGCACCGATTGCCCCAGAGACGGGAACACTCGCGCTTGGGGCGCCGCTCGCAGTCCCGGCACCGTTGTCCCCGGCGGTACCGGTCGCACTCGCGGCGCTGATCAGCATCTGCACGGTCCCGGTCTGGCTCCTCTTACCACCGGCACCGAGACTCTAGGAGCCGTTCACCTCGGCGTTCAGCTCCTCGGTCGACCTCCTGGCACCAAGCCGGTGGTAGGTCCTGATCCCGGTCGGCCTCCCAACACCGCGTCGGTGGCAGGTCCCGGTCCCCACTGCCATCCCGGCACCGCGCTGAACGAAGTTTGCGGTCCCGCTCTCGGCACCGACCTCGAGGCAGATCCCGATCTGGATCCCGGCACCAACTACCACGCCATTCCCGGTCCCGATCCCGGCACCGATCCTCGGCACCGAGGAGAGCGTCGGCGTCGGCATATAGAGAGGTCTATCAAACTGGCTCAGCGCCTCCGTGGCCTTCAAGGGAACCATCCATGTCCTCTCAGGCAGAGAGCGCCTATGCATTGGGCCAGGACAGACGCTCGGCCCTGTTTCAGGACCCTCCACCTCAGGAACGAGGGCCTCAACAGTGGGGGTTTTGGACCCCATGGGCGTACCGCCAAGCCCAGGGTCCACAACATATTACTCCCCACCCTGCGGCGGAACGCAGGCCACCTGAGGCAATGGTGTCTAGACCCCCTTCCTCCCTGGAAGCAGAAGACAGGTCCAGCCACCAGGACCCAGAGCTCCCTCCAGTGACGGAGGTGCAGCCTCAGACAGAACCCCCCGTGGATGCTCTGTTGCCGGGGATTTCCTCGTCGTCTTCCCCGGATGAGGCAGTGGCGGGTACCTCGTCCTCCAGCCCTCCCCCTCTAGATCTTAGGGCACACCAGGACCTCCTCCGACGAGTGGCACAGAACCTGGACATTCAAGCAGAGGAGGTCTCTGAAATCGAGGACCTGGTGGTGAGCATCCTCTCCGCCGATGCCCCCACCAGAGTGGCCCTGCCTTTTATCAAGACTATTCAGGCCAACGCCGCTACTATCTGGCAGTCACCAGCCTCCATCCCTCCGACCGCTCGAGGAGTGGAAAGGAAGTATATGGCCCCCTCGAAGGGCTATGAGTACCTGCACGTTCACCCGACACCCTATTCCCTTGTGGTCCAGTCGGTGAACGACAGGGAGCGCCACAGTCAAGAGGCCCCGGCACCCAAGTCGAAGGAGGCGAGACGGATGGACCTCCTGGGCCGCAAGGTCTATTCAGCGGGGGCGCTAAGCTCAGGGTCTCGAACCAGCAGGCCCTCCTTAGCCGCTACTCCTTTAACTCTTGGGTAGCGGCGGGAAAATTTGCAGAGCTGTTACCACAGGATGCCTGCCAGGAGTTTACCACCATCCTGGATGAGGGCAAAAAGGTAGCGAGGACCTCGCTACAAGCCTCCTTAGATGCTGCGGACTCGGCCGCTCGGACCCTTGCCTGAGGGCTTACGATGCGCCGAATTTCCTGGCTTCAGGTCTCTGGCCTTCCGCCAGAGCTCCAGCATACTATCCAGGACCTCCCCTTCGAAGGCCAGGGCCTGTTTTCCGCTAAAACAGACCCCAGACTAAAGGACCTTAAAGACAATAGGGTCATAATACGGTCCTTGGGGATGCATACGCCTGCGACACAGCGCAGGCCATTCCGGCAGCAGAACCAACAACAGCAGCGTCGCCTGTATCCTCAGTTCCGTCCGCGGCAGGACCTCACCAGGCCCGCGGCAGGAACAACTGACGCAGACAGTCGGGTGGCCAAACGGGGCAAAACCAAGGCTCCGCCAAGGCCCCTCCTGGACCCAAGCCTTCATTTTGAAGGTGCGCCCGAGGGCGCAGTACCAGTTTCCCCTCCGGATCCTTCCCCGCAGTTCTCCAACCGTCTTTCATTTTTCCTCCCGGCGTGGACCCAAATAACATCAGACCGTTGGGTCTTGCATACTGTGCAGGCCGGTTATCGCCTGCAGTTTTCATCGCCCCCCCCCTCCATCCTCTTCCCTCTTTAGGGACCCCTCTCACGAGCAATTCCTCCGTCAGGAGGTGCACACGCTCCTCGTCAAGGGAGCCATAGAGGAGGTTCCAGAGAGCGAGAAGGGCAAGGGGTTTTATTCCCGCTACTTTCTAATCCCCAAGTCCAAGGGGGGCCTCAGGCCTATCCTCGACCTGCGGGAACTCAACAAGTATATGGTGAAGTTGAAGTTCCGTATGGTATCCCTTGGAACCATCATCCCATCCTTGGATCCCGGAGACTGGTATGCCGCCCTCGACATGCAGGACGCTTACTTCCATATCGCCATATTCCCCCAGCACAGGCGTTTCCTCCGCTTTGTGGTCGACCGCCAACATTATCAATTTGCGGTCCTCCCATTTGGCCTCTCTACGGCCCCGAGGGTGTTCACGAAATGCATGGCAGTCGTCGTCGCACACCTCTGGCGCTGCCGCATTCACATGTTCCCCTACCTCGACGACTGGCTGATCCGGGGCACATCGGAGCTGCAGGTCTGCGACCACGTCCGCAGGATCAGCAGCCTCTTTGCTGCCCTAGGCCTCGTGATCAACATGGACAAGTCTACTCTGCTCCCCATGCAGAGGATAGAGTTCATCGGGGCCGTTCTGGACTCTATCCTAGCCAGAGCCTTGCTACCCTTACCCAGGTTCCAGTCGCTGTCGGCTATCATTCTGCGCTTGCAGGTGGCCCCGCTGACCTCTCTAAGAACATGTCTGGCCCTCCTGGGCCATATGGCGGCCTGTACGTTCGCGACAGCGTACGCCCGACTCCGCATGAGGCCTCTTCAATCTTGGCTCATTGCGCGGTACCGGCCAGCCAGACATTCGTTGGACACAGTTGTCACCATTCTCCAAAGGGTACTGGACTCCCTTCGGTGGTGGCTGGACCAGTCCATAGTCTGTGCGGGGCTCCCGTTTCATCCATCCCAACCTTCGGCATCCCTGACTACGGACGCCTCAGATCTGGGCTGGGGGGCGCACTGCGGCACCCAAAGAACTCAAAGCTTGTGGACCCCTCCGGAGCTGGGCCTCCACATCAACATACGGGAGTTGAGAGCGGTCCGTCTTGCTTGTCAAGCGTTCGTCCATCACCTTCAGGGTCGTTGTGTCGCGGTGTTCACCGACAGCACGATGTCCATGTTCTACATCAACAAGCAGGGCGGCACCAGGTCCTCTCCCCTATGTCTCGAGGCGATGTGTCTCTGGGAGTTTTGCATAGCCCATGCCGTTCACCTTTCCGCCTCCTATCTCCCGAGAGTACGAAACACTCTAGCGGATCGACTGAGCAGGTCCTTCCGCTCGCACGAGTGGTCCCTCCGTCCAGACGTCACCCTCTCACTCTTCCAGAGGTGGGGTCGTCCCCGGATGGACCTCTTCGCGTCCAGGGACAACAGGAAATGTCGAACTTTCTGCTCCTTTCAGGGTCGGGATCCCGGGTCTATAGCGGATGCCTTCCTGATCCCATGGGCGACCCACCTGTTTTACGCGTTCCCTCCCGTTCCGCTGATACACAGGGTTCTTCTCAAGGTGCGCAGAGACAGAGCTCGGGTGATTCTCATAGCTCCAGCGTGGGCCAGACAACATTGGTACCCCATGTTGCTGGACTTCTCAGTAGCCAACCCAGTTGCCCTGCCCCTACATCCGGACCTGATCACCCAGGACCACGGCAGGCTCTGTCACCCGGACCTTCCGTCTCTGCACCTTACGGCATGGCTCCTGCGTGGTTGACAGGCTCCGAGCTACGCTGCTCTATCCCGGTTCGGGAGGTTCTCCTGGGCAGTAGAAAGCCTTCCACCAGGGCTACTTACTCGGCTAAGTGGAAGCGTTTCTCCTGTTGGTGTTCGGAGAAAGGTCTTCTCCCTATGGAGATTCCCATCACCACTATTCTAGACTACATCTGGTCCCTCAAGGCCCAGGGTCTGGCGTTGTCGTCCCTCCGGGTCCACCTAGCAGCTATCTCCGTGTTTCATCCTGGAGTGGACGGATGTTCCATCTTCTCCCACCCTATGATGGTGAGATTCCTGAAGGGACTGGAGCATCTCTATCCACAGATCCGCCCTCCTGCCCCTTCATGGGATCTCAACCTGGTCCTAACTCGGCTCATGGGTCCTCCATTCGAGCCGTTAGCTACTTGCTCCCTGCTCTGTCTCTCATGGAAGACCGCCTTCCTAGTGGCCATCACCTCGGCTAGACGAGTGTCAGAACTACGGGCCCTCACAGTAGATCCCCCGTATACGGTCTTCCATAAAGACAAGGTGCAGCTGAGACCATACCCTGCCTTCCTTCCCAACGTGGTCTCAGCTTTCCACATTAACCAGGAGATCTTCCTCCCCGTCTTTTTCCCAAAGCCCCATTCGTCCCGCAGGGAGCAACAGCTCCACTCGCTAGATGTCCGTCGGGCGCTAGCATTTTATGTGGACAGGACCAAACCGTTCCGCAAGTCCCCCCAGTTATTTGTGGCAGTAGCGGACCGGGTCAAGGGGCTACCGATTTCCTCGCAGAGGATATCTTCCTGGGTTACCTCCTGTATCAGGACCTGTTATGACCTGGCCCATGTTCCGACGGGCCGTGTGACTGCTCACTCCACCAGAGCACAGGCATCATCACTGGCTTTCCTTGCCCGCGTGCCAATCCAAGAGGTTTGTAGGGTGACGACCTGGTCATCGGTCCACACATTCGCTTCCCATTACGCCCTGGTTCAGCAGTCCAGAAATGATGCGGCCTTTGGCTCTGCAGTGCTCCAGGCCGCGACTTCTCACTCCGACCCCACCGCCTAGGTAAGGCTTGGGATTCACCTACCTGGAATGGATATGAGCAATCACTCGAAGAAGAAAAGACAGTTACTCACCGTTGTAACTGTTGTTCTTCGAGATGTGTTGCTCATATCCATTCCGCACCCGCCCTCCTTCCCCACTGTCGGAGTAGCCGGCAAGAAGGAACTGAGGAGCGGGCGGGCCGGCAGGGGTATATATCTAGTGCCATAGTGGCGCCACTCTAGGGGGCGACCTGCCGGCCCACTGGAGTTGCTAGGGTAAAAAAGTTTCCGGCAAACGTGCACGCGCGGCGTGCACACCTACCTGGAATGGATATGAGGAACTCATCTCGAAGAACAACAGTTACAATGGTGAGTAACCGTCTTTTCAGTGGAACGGTTCTCCTTTCCTTTGGAGCAGTCCACATCAAAGGTGACCTGAACCAAAAGGTAAAGTGGCTCCACAGGTACAAGGTCAGCAACTACGGTGGTACCTGACTCGGAAGATTTTTTACCTCATTGTTCACACATTCAGCCACCTTTCAGCTGACCTGTTTGTAAATCATATGAACAAAAAGAGGCTGAAATACTGCATAAGTGGGGCATACCCCACATCCATGGGGAGAGATGCCTAATTGTACAGTTGGCTGCAGGGCATACTTTATGAATTTCCACTACTGGGGAAGGTGGTCCTGAAAATAAGACAAGAACAGGCAGTGGCAATACTGATAACTCCTCATTGGCTGACAAGAGCCAAGGTCTCTGACCATATAGAGCTGATATTGAAGCCCCCCACTCCTGCTTCCATGGAGACCGGACATCCTTCTGCAAGGTCCTTTTCTTCATCCAAACCCCAAATGGTGTCAGTTTCAACTAACAGCCTAGCTGTTGAAAGGGAGGTACTAGAAGGTCTCAGTCTTTCTTGCAAAGTCATTAAGACATTGCTATCTAGAAGAGTATCAGCATGTCATAAACAGGTAGTTAAGGGTTAATATCTCTTTTACCTGTAAAGGGTTAACAAACAGGGAACCAAACACCTGACCAGAGGACCAATCAGGAGACAAGATACTTTCAAATCTTGGTGGAGGGAAGCCTTTGTTTATGTTTTTTGGGTTTGGCTTTGTTCTCTCTGGGTCCTGGAAGGGACTAGACGTGCAACCAGGTTTCTTGCCAATCTCCCTGCTACAGTCTCTCATATATTCAGAATAGTGAGCATTTAGTAAGAAAGGTGGTTATAGTCTTTTGATTTGTTTTCTGTATTTGCAAATGTGCAGTTTGCTAGAAGTATTTTGAATTGTATTTTTGCTGGGGGGAGGCTTCTTTCTAGTGTCTATAAGCTGACAGACCCTGTAACTTTAACCATCTAAATTGCAGAGATAACTTTTACTTTTTTTTTTCTTTTTATAAAAGTTTTTCTTTTAAGACCTGTCTGATTTTTCCCCTTGTTGAGGCTCAAGGGAATTGAGTCTGTACTTAACAGGGAAGGGGATGGGAGGGGAGAAGGGTGGAATCCCTTTGTTTTAGATTCACGGAGCTTGAATCTGTTTATCTCTCTAGGAGCCCAGGGAGGGAACACCTGGAGAGGAGGAGAAGGTGGGGGAACAAACCTAATTTCTCTGTGTTGTGATTCAAGGAGTTTGAATCACAGTGACCTTCCAGGGTAACCCAGGGAGGGAAATCCTAGGAGAGGCACGGGTGAGGGAAAGAGTTTACTTTCCTTGTGTTAAGATCCATGGGGTCTGGGTCTTGGGGGTCCCCAGGGAAGGTTTTAGGGGGACCAGACTGTATCAGGCACTGGCATTCCTGATTGGTGGCAGCTTATCAGATCTAAGCAGGTAATTAAGCTTAGAGGAATTCATGCTGGTATCCCAACTTTTGGACTCTAAGGTTCAGATTGGGGAAAGATACTATGACACAGCACTAAAACCATAATTCACTGTCTGGTCCAGATTCAACAACTGGTGCCAAGAGCACAATGCAAATCCCAGAAATTTGGGATTTCCAGCCATTCTGGACCTTTTGCAAGAAAATGTAGACAGAAGCCTTCCACCAGTACCATTGCAAATCCAGCGTCCGCTCAGAGGATACATCTGTGTTGGGTTCCCCCTGGGGTACCACCTGGAACTGAGGTACAGCTGAGCCCTCTGTCTCACCAATCTGGGTTCCCGCTTGCACTGAGACATTGACAAGCTGCAAAATCCTCCAAGCTTGCACTCACACCAACATCCACAGGCAGGGGCTGCACCGAGCTGTGTTCATGTATGCTCTGGCCAGCCACTCATGAACTCGCAATGGAGAGGCTGCAGACAAAATTCTCCCCAGCCTAGGACCCCAGAGTTGTACTGTCTTGCCCTGATCAAAAACGTGACCAGTATGAATTTATTACCTGGTCCTCCACTTCTACCAAAGTAAGTGGGCGTGTGTCAACTTTTGTTATTGAGTTGAGATTTTTTCCCCAAGCACTTCAAGCAGCCCACAATGTTTTAGGTAAAAAGTATAAAACAAATCTATTCACTACAGAAAGATAGCTTCTGAAGGATTATAAGTGACAGCAAACAAATCAAAGCAGATTACCTGCAGTATTTGAATCAAGCATTATCTCACCCAGTTAGATAGTACAAACAGGTTAGGCTTCCTTCTTTCCTGCCTGGGACCAGCACTTCACCTTAGTTCAGTCTTTTTCTTCCAGTACTTTCATGTGTGGTGTTGTGGGGAGAGTGAGGGCCAGCCATGATGTCACTTCCCCCTTTTATATCTTCTTCCAACTTGCTGAAAAGCTCTTTTGCTGTTACCTGGGTCAAACAGTTCCCATTGTGTAGTACTATCTCTGAGATATTTCTAATGTACATATTCCTGGAGTAATCCTTGTGCTTGTGTGCATTTCCTCAGTACACCCCAGACAATACAGGTAGCCAGATTCATTTGAACAGTCCAATTAATCAGCCCGTTGGTCGAGCCACTGTTCCCAAAATGGGGCCTTCCACTAGTTTTGAGGGGTCTAACAAGCTATCCCTCTGAGCCTCTGACTTCAGTGTCAATCTTTTATTTATCCATTAAGACTTGTTTCTTAGTACTTGTCATGTCTGCCAGGCAAGTATCAGAGCTGGGCAGCATTATCGATGCAAGAGCTTTAGTGCATGTTCCGTAAGGACAGGACAGTGCTCTGGACACCAAAATCCTTTCTTCCCGAGGTAAATTCCTACTTCCACACTGCCCAAGAGATTGTGCTTACTTCATCCAAAACCCCAGCAGCCCCCCGTCAGTGGTCTTAGAGCAGGAAAAATCAGCAAAGGACCAGCTCTGTGAGGAACTTGAGATTGAACACTCCCTCGGTGAGGCCGCACACCCAGTCAGGACGGTCTTCAAATGTTTGCTTCAGGGTAGTTTAGATTTGCTGGGTGTCTGGGCAACAAAATGGCAGATGAAAATTCAATGTTGATAAATGTACAATAATGCACATTGGAAAACATAATGCCAACTCTACATGCAAACTAATGGGGTCTAAATTAACTGTTACCACTTAAGAAAGAGATCTTGGAGTCATCATGAATAGTTCTCTGAAACATCCTTTAAATGTGTAGCAGCAATCAAAATAGCCAACACAATGTTAGGAACTATTAGGAAAGGGATAGATAATAGAAAATAACATAATGTCACTATGTAAACGCATGGTATGCCAACACCTGGAATACTGTGTGCATTTCTGGTCACCCCACCTCAACAAGGATATATTAGAATTGGAAAAAGTAGAGAGAAACAATAAAACGATTAAGGATATGGAGCAATTTTCATACAAGGAGAAATTAATAAGACTGGGACTGTTCAGCTTAGAAAAGAAACGATTAAGGGGGATATGATAGAGGTCTGTAAAGTCATGAAGGGTCTGGAGAAAGTGAATAGGGAAGTGTTATTTTTCCCTCACATAGTGCAAGAACCAGGGGTCACCCAATGAAATTAAGAGGCAGCAGATTTAAAACAAACATAAAGAAGTACTATGGAACTCATTGCCAGGGGATGTTGTGAAGGCCAAAAGTATAACTGGGTTCAGAAAAGAATTAGATAAGTTCATGGAGGATAGGTCTCTCAATGGCTGTTAGCCAAGATGGTGAATGATGCAACCACATGCTTTGGGGGTTCCTGAACCTCTTACTTCGAGAAACTGGGATGAGAGAATAGTGCAGAGATCAGTCAATAAGTTACCCTGTTCCGTTGATTCTCTCTGAAGCATCTGGCATTGATCCCTGTTGGAAGACAGGATACTAGGCTAGATGAACCATTGGTCTGACCCAATATGGTCATTCTTACGTTCTTATGCTGAGGGGTGGACAAATAGATCAAATGTTCTGAAGCGTAATGTTCAGTCCCCCTTCACCATCAGTTACGAAAATGTCAGATGTATCCAACAGTGGACAGGGAGCCCATTTAGCTCAGTTTACAATCTGAGGTCACTGGGCTTTTTAAGAAAAGAGCTTGCACATCTGTGTGTGGGAATATAGCTAACGGAATGACTGTCAGAAGATGATTCCTCCCTCATATAAAGGGGAAAGTTGTTCAAGTGGAGACTGACAATATAACCACTACATATTATGTGAACCAACAAAGGAGACTGCATTCTTTCCACTAATATGCTGATGTGGTCAGATTAGGGGACTCAGGGGCATTCTTCTCGAGATCTCCATTTAGCAGGAGAGAGCAATAGGCTATCGGCATAACAGGAACAGTTCTCAGATTCACAAGTGATCCATGAAGGATCAAGTAGCCCAGGATATCTTCTTGCGTTGGGTCAGTCAGTGTAGACCTGTCTGCTACGAGATTCAACAAAAAAGTGTCCTTTCTCCTGTTCAAGAACACTCAGTCCATCTTGGATACCTTCTTTCTACACTTGGGATAGGGCCTTCTGGATATGCTTCTCCCTTTGCATTAATTGAAGAAGCAGTCAAGATGATTTGTCAGAACATGGCAGAAATGATATTGATTGCCCCAGCTTGGCCAAGAGAATGGTGGCATACAAACCTGCTTCACCTGTCAGACAGGCTTTACATGAGTCTTCCTCTGTGTGCAGATCTCTTGTCACGGCAACAAGGCAACATCCTTCATCTGGAACCACAGTGCATTCACCATGAGAGACTGAGCTATCAGACTTTAATTAGTCTCGTTCCTTGTTGGAACAGAATGTATTGCTTAATATTACAAAACTGTCTCCTTTTAAAAGTGTTACTGTTTAAAAGGGGCTGAATTTGTTGCTTGGATGCATGGACAATCTGATTCTCCAATTTCAGCTTCCACACCCTGTATTTTGGAATATTTAATATACTTAAAATCTGAAGGGCCGTCTAATTCTTCTTTAAAAGTTCTCTTAGCAGCTATTTCAGGTTACTGTGTTTTAGTAAATGGTACAGTATATTGCTGTTTGTACATGATTCTGTTAAAAGGTTTATAAAGGTCCCTAATCTCCTTTAAGGGATCCAGTCCCATCTTTGAATCTAAATTTGGTTTTACGTGTGCCTGAGGTCACCTTTTCAGCCCCTGGCAAAATGTTTATTTTATTTATCAACTAAAATGGTCTTCGTTATTGCTATGACATCAGACAAAAGGGTGAGAGAATTGCACACCCTGAGGGCTAACTTGTCATTTATGATTTTACATGAAGATAAGGTGGTTCTTAGACCTAACCGATGGTTTTTACCAAAAATAGTGTCTGATTTTCCTATCAGACAACTAATTTACCAGGTTTTTCCCCAGAAACCTCATGATAATAAGTGGGAGTCTGCAGGTATTTCTAATTAAAAACCCATGGTGGGCCCATGTCAGCTGACTCAGGCTTACAGAGCTCAAGCTCGGGCTGCAGCCTGAGCCCCGAAGTCTACATTGCAATTAAACAACCCTGCAGCCTGAGCCTTGTGAGCCTGAGTCAGCTGGCAGGGTCAGCCGCATGTGTCTAATTGCAGTGTAGACATAGCCTGTGTTACATAATTTAGATGCTGGAAGGATTCTCGCATGTTACTGAAATAGAACCAATAGTTGAAGGAAGTCATTTAGATTGTTTGTTTCTTATACTAAGAATTATATGGGTCATAGTGCTCCTGCTCAGACTGTTTCCAGAGGGGTTAAACAGTGCATAGGTCAGTGTTACAAATTAGCAGAAATTCCTGTGCCTTCTGTGGTACAGTCTCGTTCTTCTAGAGCAGTAGCAGCATCTTTTGCTTATCTTAAACATGTTCCTATTAGTGAAATTTGCAAGGCTGTTACCTGGAAGATAGGATACACATTCACTAAACATTATTTTCTGAATGTAGCTTCTAGACTGGATACCAAATTTGGCAGAGTGGTGGTGATTTAATTAGGACTTTGTTCCACCTCCTGGGTTTTCAGCACTGCTTGTCAAACTACCTATAAGTAGGAATATGCAGAGCCACTCGAAGAAATGGAGGTTATTTTTTTGTAACCAGGATTCTTCAAGATGACTCTGCATATTCACATTTCCTACCACCTTCCCCACTTTCTGAGAGTGTTATTATGGTCTCTCTGGGTTAGCGGTGGAAGGAACTGAGGAAGTAGAGGACACTGTGTCCCCTTATGTAATCTCACCCATGGAACATTCAAAAATACTGAGAAGAGGGCTAGGAGGCGGCATGCACGTGCTCCAACGGGCACTGCTTGGAAAAGGTTCTACTGTTAGGCATCACCAGGTGGTACAGTCTTCATAGGTGGAAATATGTGGAGCCACTCAAAGAACTCTGGTTGTAAGAACCTTCCTGTCTTAAAAACAAAGTATGCACATGTAAATAACAGTTCACCAATTCTCCTTCTTTGTCCCAGTAAGTGACTGAAAGAATTGTCAAATCTAGAACAGAGGCATTCTGCTCCCATTTGTTTCAGGTTTACATTAGAGCATCTAGTCTATAATGGTACTGTCTTGGTGTAGCTAGACACAACTTGTTGAGATATAAAAGTCAGCACTTGTCTGTAATTAGTTCCTCCTACTTCCTCCCCAGTTAGCAGGAGTTGTTGCTTGTTAATTGCTGCTGCAGAATATTCTTCCTTTTCTCTTAGAAATAATTGTCTTCTGTATTTGTGTAAATAAGTGATTGCTTCTGGTAAGCCTGAGTCAAATTAGAAAAACCCGGGAAGTGCCTCTCAAAAACAATACTCACTTGTTTTTCCTCAGTAAGTCACCTTATATGTATAGCTCATATGTTTTTAATTCCATCTTGTCTGAGTTTCCTTTTGGATCTGTCTCTTTATTTATATTCTTTTCGGGGAGGGGGTGGTGGGTTCTGCCATAGGGATAGATGTGGGGTTGTCATCCGAAAGCCTCCAGAAGGAGCTTACAAAAAATGTATTGAAGCAGGGAAGAGAACAGGCCACATTGGCAAAGACAAAAGAAGACCAAAAGTACCCTGACCTTAACTTCCTCACTCTTCTGCAGGAAGGGCTATGAGAGATTGACTTAGACTAAGAGGTTGACTTACAAGAAAGGATTCAAATATATTTACTGTTTTCAGAGTACTAGCTTTCTTAACAACCAGAAGCTGTAAAGTCCAAGGACTCGCCTCCCCTAGTAGCAGAACCTCATGTGAGGTGGTTTGTTTGTTTGTTTTTTTGTATCTTCCACAATGAAGATGAACCTAGCCTATTTCTACTGTAGATGTCATTTAGGCAATCTGATTGGCTAATGTAGAAATTGTCACCCATTAAAATATTTTTAATTGTCTATGCTTTCATTTTATAACTGTTTAGTATGAAGAGGAAAAAGTGTGTTTCTGGAATTAATCACCAGGTGTGATGCTCCTCAATCTCGCCTGAATTCCTAGCACATCATTAAGCATTGAAAAATGTCCTTTGTCTAGATTTTGTTTAATAGTAAATTATTCTAATTGCTTCTTAATTTGTTTTAAATGCAATAAATAAGTGCAATGTAGAAATATTACATTAGAGAGTCTGCATGGCCTGCAAATAAACATTTGTGTTATAATGTTAATGTGTGTCCCTCTCTTTAATAGGAATTGCAGGCTGCTTTGGAATTGCAGTGTATTCAGAATAATCAAATGTCAGTGGCCTTAGAGCATGAAAAATCAGCAAATGATAATCTCCGTAAGGAACTTCAGATTGAACACTCTCGATGTGAGGCGTTACTGTCCCAAGAACGAAACAAACTGACAGAGCTACAGAGCAATTTGGAGGTTGAGAAGAATCACTCCTTAGAGCTTTTGAATGCCTTGAACCATGAACGTGTTTTGACAGAACAACTGAGTATGAGAGGAAATGAAGATTCTTCTTGTCAGCATAAAGAATCATTGGTGGAACAAACCTTTGTGCAAGAACTGCAGGCTCAGCTGGATGCAGAGAGATCCCGTGCTATGGAGCTAGCTGCTATAATTGAGAAGACACACCAGCAAGCCATTCAATCTAAGAGGCAGCTAGAAGCTGAGGTACAAATGTGTTGTGAAGAAACACAAAAGGAAAGAGAAATCAGTACCAAGTTACGAGCTACATTGGAGTCTCTGCAGAGTCAAAAACAGGAGGTAATCCGCTCCTTGGAGATACAGAGGGAAAGAGAGGCAAAACTGAAAGTTGATTGGGAGCAATTGCAGACACTTTTCAGGACAATGAAAGAACAGGAGAAAAGCAAGAAAGAAGAAAGGGAAAAAGAGAGACGAGAAGAGCAAAGGGCAGAATTTGAGAAATGGACGGAATGGCAGAAAGACAAAGAGAGAGTGGTGAGATTTTCAACTTCAAATCTGCCATTATATTGAAACAGCCAGATAATTTTGCTATACTGTATGGTAGATCACAATATGTAGAATATATTCTTTCTTAGCGCTTGTGTCAAGTATTTCATTTGTGGAACTGGTCAGAAAACCTTTGAGGAAGCCATTTTCTGTAGAAAATGCAGTTCTGTTGAAATCAAAATGCTTTGTGAAATCGTGTTAAAGTTCACCAATAGTTTGTTTCACAGAGAGGAGAAAAGTTCTGACAGTATCCCATTCTGACTGTTGAACATTTCATTTTGATTTTTCCTTTTTAAGTGAATTTGTTTTGAATTTTTATTTTGTATATTAATATATACTATAGTATAAAATAAAAGTTGAAATCAAAATGAAATGTTTTGATTTTGTTGAAATGAAACATTTTGATCTGAAATGAATTTCTAGGACAAATTTTCTTCTGTGAAAAATATTGAAATGTTTGAGTTTTGTTCCAAACCAGAGTGAAAACAAGTTTCAGAACCTCAGAATTCCCAATGAAATGGAATTGCCATTTTACACAAAGCCCTGTGTGTTTCACTTCAATGGTACATAGCAGTCTTTTACTTTGGAAGTCACTTAAAAGCCCACATTAGGGACAGTTCCCCATTTCTCAAGATGTCTTTGGGCAACCTATGCTGTTTGTGAATTGCCTTGGGTTTGGGTAGTATGTTGTCCATGTGACCACAGGGTTCCTTGATGATGTTGAGCAAATCTGGGCACATATGGGGGCGTGGGAGTGGGATCTTCATCCTGGGAGTGGAAAAGGCATCTAGTGTTGACCACATTTCTCCTCTGATTATCAATACAGAGTCTTGGAGACTGTTAATTTAAAAAGTAGAATTCTCTGTGCTGAAAGGGCAAGAGTGACTTGCTCAGGTTCCTCATTGTCCCTCCATCCTCAGAGTATTCTCCTTCTTCAGATGGACATTTCTCTCCTTGGTTTCCAGACTGTGATTGCTGTCTTCAGCAGGACTAGGAAAACAAAGGAGTGTGTGTGTGTGTGTGTATTGTTTTTTTGTTGGGTGGGTTGTGGGTTTTTTTTTGGGTGGCTGGGGAGTTCCTCTGTTGGACTGAAGCACTGATGTGCGACTTGTCTTTGTGACCGTGCCTCCTTTTGGAAAATCTCTTAGGGGGAGGGGAGTGTAAGTGCAAGCTATGCCTGCTCTTAACAGGGCTGTTTTCAGGAGTATTTACCACAGTAAGATTTTTCTCCTTTGTCCTTGTCAGAGGAAGGAGGTGAAGGGATAGGGAGTGGCTATAAGGGGGTTATAGGAAAAATGACCCCTTGAGCAGGATCCCTGTGCAGCCAGCTGCTCCTGAGACTTTGTTTGCTATGATAGTGCACGGAGGGAGCGTACCTGAATGTAGCACAGTGCACTGGTTCTCATAATAAGTCAATGGTCCCCAACCCTTTCGTCTAGTGGGCACCAGATGAAGGACCATGGCGGCGGTCGAGCATCCGCCGAAATGCTGCCGAATTTCGGTGGCATTTCGGCGGCGACGCTTCTCGATGACGTAGCTTGTCAGTGGCAAGTGGCGTCATCGAGAGGTGTCGCTGCCGAAATGCTGCTGAATTTTGGCGGCGACGCCTCTCGATGATGGATGCTCGACCGCTGGCCAGGACCCCTGTAGTGCATTGCCTGGAATGCAGCTGCAATGAACAAGCCTGATCTTGCTCCTGCACAGTTTTTGAATGGGAGAGGGCTCTGAGGTTCAACCCTAGTATATGGAGAAATGAGCCTGGGTCAGGAGAGGCAAAATATCCCAGCTTCTGCCTGAGAAAGCCCTGCTGCACATTCTTATGTACAACCTCCCTGTCCTTGGGAAGGACTGCAGCAACCATCAGAGAGCAGAAAATGGAAGGTTCACAGGTAGAAGAGCAGGAGCTTTGAGGGCCAGGCTGTGTTGAGGGAGTGGTTCTGATGCCAGCATTGTCTTTGGAAGAGTCTCCCTCTCTCCTGTCTGTGGCAGAAGAGTAATTCTATGTGCAGGAAACTGAAGCAGAAATTAATATTTTAATTTTAACTTTTTTTAAGTGAAATAAATTAGACAGGTACCCTCCTCCTTGCAGTATTCTCTGGCTATCTGGTCTCAAAGGCTTGGTCTACATAGTTCTATCAGCAAGGGTGCATGTCTTAGAGCTGTGGTTGTTACTTAGTAATATCTGTAGTGTGGTGTTTACTGACAGTCTGTACATGACTTCTTATTCTTATTCCAATAGCATGAATTGGAGTTGCAACACCAGAGGGATGAACACAGAATCAAGGAGCTCCAGCAGACACTGGCAGAATTAGAGAAACAAGAAAGAAATCTTGCCTCTCAGAAAAGTCAGCGAGAGCTTTCTTCATGTCCCATAAAAAATGATTATAATGCCAACTTGTCCTTAACAACTGAGACTGAAGCATTGCACCTGCAGCAGCAGCAACTTGAGAAGATAAGGCAACAGTTGCTTTTTGCTGCTGTCCACCTAAATGAGTTCATATATAAAACTGTAGACAAGTGAGTAGTAAGAATATTTAAATCATTTTAAGCTATTGTTCTTTGAAATAGCTTGCACTGGCCACTGTTGGAGACAGGCTGCTGTACTAGCTGCATCACTGGTCTGATCCAGTATGGCACTTCTGTTTCTTAATAGGATTTCTCACTTCTCTGAGTTTGCACAATAAAGGCTCGAGTTTCAAAATTTAGGCCTCTGCGCTAAAACCATATCCGGCACTATTTTGAATTTCCTACCCTAGGAGTTAAGAAACATTGCTACTCTCAGCCCACCACAATTAAATTACGCCTCTAAAGTTCCAGAAGTAAAAAGCTCACTCTAGTAAAAAGTTATAATTAATGTTGTTGTGTTATCTAAAATAACAGCAAACAAAGCCACTTACTGAAAACCTGATAATTTGTATTTAACAGAACAGTTAATGATTGGTCTGCATCAAATGATGAAGCTATAGCATCTTTACTGCATACTTTAAAGGAGCTGAAATCGGAGTTATTGACCTCTTCTACACCTCTGGTAAGGGAGACATATATATGTTTTATTTCAATCTGCTTCTATTTCTGCTTTTGGTTGCAATTTTACATGTAAACTGCAACTTTGCACAACTCCCAAAGGAACTAACTCCTCCCTTCCCTTGGGGATTGGGGGAAGGCGGAACAGTTTCGTACTTATTATCTTACTTCTGTTGAGTTGATGTGTGTTCATCTTATGGTATGTCTATACTACCTGCCAGATTGGCGGGCAGCAATCAGTCCAGCAGGGATCTTTTTATCATGTCTAGTCTAGACATGATAAATTGACCCCCGGGCGCTCTCCCGTTGACTCCTGTACTCCAGCTCAGCGAGAGGCACAAGCAGAGTTGATGAGGGTGCGGCAGCAGTCGTTATTCACGTAGCTGAAGTTGCGTATCTTAGATTGATTTTTCCCTCCCCCCAACCCCCACCCCAGTGTAGACCAGGCCTTAGACTCTTACTGGCATTGCTATTGCAAAGGCTGCTTCTCAAGTCAGACAGTTTTTTTCCCCCATGGCACATGTTGCTTCCTGTTTTATAGGCATCCAGAGACAGATTTACCTTTTAGCAAATTTTTCAGTAGTTTTCCAAAAGCACAGTTGTGGCTTGAAGTCACAGGACGAAGGATTTAATTGAAGCATCCATAGTATTTTGGATATTGTATTCAGTCTAGGAATAGTCCAAGACCCAAGTTACCTAGTGCGGAAGAATTTACTGGGTACAAAAATATGTCTCGAACTAAATATAGCTTTAAAATCTTCCAAAAACATTGCCCTGTCATTCAGGTCCTTTCCGTAAGTCATATTTCAATCCAGTTCCGTGTAAATGGAGAAGGAGATCCCCTAAACCCAATCTGTCCAGCCTTTCTTAAGTGCTTTGAACAAAAAAGCCTAATCTTGACTTTGTGGCTATAGCCTGCCTTTACCACTCTTTCAGTAACATGCTCCTAGAAAAACCTTGTGAGAAATATTTGAAGATGACTTTTGAGAACCTATCCCTCTGACTCAAAATCTCTGGGTGTGTTTTTTATAATTAGACCAGTGCTACAGAGCACAGTCTGAGAAGAAAACTTGCTGTTTCTCCATGAAGAGCTGGTCACCTACTGCCAATTCTCATTGTTTCCAACTATTTAATCACATTAAAAGAAACAAAAACCCCACAGTACTTTCGTTTTATTACTTTTCAAGTAAGTAATTGCTGTAGTTGTCAAAGGGATGTTGCTGATCATAATGGGAAGGTAGGTGGAATGTGTGATTGCGGATGGAAGGAGAGTAGTCCATGAGACAGTCATAGAATCATAGAAATGGAGCAGCGGAAGGGACCTCTAGAGGCCAGCTGGTCAAGCCCCTTGCATTGTGGCAGAACCAAGTGTGCCTCAGCCATCCCTGACAGATTTAGGTCCAACCGCTTCTTGAAAATCTCCAGTGATGGGGATTCCACAACCTTCTTTTCTAATACTTAAATCTTCCTAACTATAAGGATAGTTTCCTTTTATCATTTAATCTCCTTGCTGGAGATTAAGCACATTACTACTTGTCCTTTCTTCAGTGGACATGAAGAACAATTGATCACCATTCTCTTTATAAAAACCCACAACACATTTGAAGACTATCATCAGGTCTCCCGTCATTGTTCTTTTCTCAAGACTAAATATGTCCATGTTCTTTAACTATTCCTCATAGGTCTGTGGTGTCCTGCATCTGAGGCCTGGAGCCCCAACACCCACTTTGGGGCTCACAGCAGCCGGGAGCTGCAAGGATGCAACTCTGAGTCCTGTACGAAATCCCTGAGCCCTGGTCCTGCCACAGGGCTGAAGCCTCAAGCCCTGGTGCTGTGGGAGGGGGGGCAGCCGGGAGCCATGGGCTGAAGTCTTGAGCCTCGGTGCTGTGGCGGGCTGAAGCTGGGAGCTATGGCTGAAACCCAGAGCCTACCTGCTTCCACAGGGCTAAAGCTCGGAGCCAGGGCTGAATCTGAGACCCAGTGACCATGCTGAAGCTAGCCAGGGGCTGCAGCCTTGTGCCCTGCAGGGAAAGCCCTGCCCCCAGTAGGCTGAAGCTCAAGCCCCAGCTTCCTGCGGGGAAGGTCAGGGCTCAGACTTCCGAGTCAGCCCCTGGGGTAGGGGTGACCCAGCCTACCAGGTGAGCCTTGAGGCCTTCTGGGTCTGCGCCCAGAGACTTTGCATGCGAGGTTTCTGCCCTTGGCCCAGTGAGTTTGTCACTAGCCTTGCAAGTTAGCTAGCTCCCTTTACTGGTTGTAAAGGAGCTCATTCAACAGGAGCAGAACAAGTTCCACGGCACAGGAAAAACAATTGTAAGTGTAAATAATAAATACCAGACGCGGATACATTTTTAATTCAACCGTCAGCTTCAAAACAACAAAATCCACAGGGCAATGATGCCGAACTTCCTTCAACAAGTTCAACCACCATAATGCCTGAAGAACATCAAGGAAGTGATGTGAGTAAGAAACATAAAGCTGCTATTAGCCTCACAAAATTTAGGAAATATGAAGACAGGTATTAGAATTTCAGTTTTATTTGTTCTGGAAGTGGAGGTACACCTCAACCGCAGTGTGTAATTTGTGCACAGGTATTGTCCAATGCATGTTTGAAACCTTTCAAATTAAAGGCATTTAATTACAACAGATGACATCTATAAGGATAAGTGCCATTCATTTTTTGAACGAAAGGCCAAGGACCTGCGTGATACTAAAGCAGTAATGAAATCCACAACTAATGCAGATAAAAAGCTTTTAAGGTCATCCTACAGAGTGTCACAGAAAATTGCAAAAACAAAAAAATCACATATGCTTGCTGAGATTTTGATAATGCCATGTGTTATGGAAATAACAAGGGAAGTGTTTGGAGAGAAGGTGGCCAAGGTACTGACTAAAATACCGATGTCAAATCACACTGTCAGATGACAGATTGTTTCTATGACAAAAGACACAGTTTCTGAGGGTATTGATTGGCTGCGTGACAATGATTTTGCTATACAACTAGATGAATCCACAGACTTTTCAAAAATGTTCCATTTACATGTCTGTGTTTGGTATGTGTGGAATAAGGAAATAAAGGAAGACTCTTGGTTCCTCAAAGAGCTCAAGACGACAAAGTCAGACGACATTTTCAAACTGTTAGATGATTTTATGATTTCAGCAGAAATCAGCTGGATTAATTGCATTGGGGTCTGCAGTGAATGAGCCGCAGCAATGACTGGAAAGCATTCTGGTGTTCTGCAAAATAAAAGTCGGTGTACCTTGCGCTGTTTGGACATACAGCTTTTTACACCGAGAAGTGCTTGCTGCAAAAGATACTGAACGAACCAGGTCTTCACAGTGTTCTGAATACCGCGGTAACACTAGTTAATTTTATTAAATCCAGAGCAACAAACTCCAGGTATGTTGCTGCCCTTTGTGAGGAAGTGGATGCAGAGCACCATTCCTTGCTCATGCATACAGAGGTGAGGTGGCTATCTTGAGGCAGAATGCTTTCCCATATATTTAATCTCAAGGAAGAGTTATGTACTTTCTTAGTTGATAAGAGAACCGAATTTGCCAAAGTGCTGAAAGATGCTGTGTGGCTGCCAAAACTGGGTTATCTGGCAGACATATTCAGTGAAATGAATAAACTGAATAAAGCGATGCAATATGGGAATACTAATTTTATTGCCCAGCATGAAAGAATCAAGGCATTCTGAAGAACACTACAATTCTGGAAAGTTCGTGGCTGTGGGGCACTACTGATATGTTTGAGCTCTTACATTCTTTCATTCAGGAACAAAACATTGACTTTGACGTAATTAAACCTCAGCTAACAGCGCATCTGTCTGGTCTGCTTAACAAATGTAATGCTTATTTTCCTGCACTCACAACAGAATAAGCTGCTACACTCGTGGACTACAAACCCTTTCAGTGAGAACATTGAAGCTAAGCTTCCATCCGATGTTCCATCAGAATTGTTAGAAGAGCTCATTGACATTTCATCAGTCAGCTCCCTCAGAACCAAATTCAAAGAAATGCCACTGGAGACATTTTGGTATGAGTGTTACGATGAATAAATCACTGCCTCTTCTGCGCGCTGAAAGTTTTGACCCCCTTTAGTGCCACTTACACATGCAAAGTTGGATTTTCAGCCATGACATCAATGAAAACAAAGTACTGAACCAAGATAACTATGCACATGTGCTTGTCAAAGACACCCTCACGTCTTGACAGAATTGTTGTTCAGCACCAACAGGAAGTTTCACACTGAGTAAATAAAATAAATATTATTAAATATAAATAAAAATATTATTTATTTTTGTGCCTATATTGTCCTGCTTTGTATATGTTTTATGTGTGTGCGTTTAACTGTATAACAATCCATTTAATACAGCTTTTAATCTCTGGGATGTGCAGGAAAAACATTGTTGTGGCACATTTGGGCCTTGGAGTTTTTGTAGCATTGTCAGGGGGGCCTCAAAAAGAAAAAGGGTTGAGAACCCCTGTCATAGGTCATGTTTTCTAAACCTTTTATCATTCATGTTGCTCTTCTATCCACATCTTTCTTAATGTGGTGCTCAAAACTGTACACACTGCTCAAGGTGAGACCTAAGCAGCGTGGAGTCAAGCCCAACAGTTACCTCCTGTGCCTTCTATACCACAATCCTGTTAATACACCTCATAATGCCATAGCTATGCCAATATAGCTTTGTGTAGTGTAAACCAAGCCTGAATAATGTGCCATATCTTCAGCTGCTGCATATCAGAAAAACTCCATTGAAGTCCGTAGTCCTGATTCTCATTTCTATGAAGACTTCTTTATGCCTTTTTCTGTGTAAAGCAGCCTTACAGTAGGTACAAATATAATTTATTCCTGTTTTAAGGCTCCTTTATGCTGCCGGGATAGTATAAAGTGACCTTAGAATAAATAATAACTGGCTCCAAAATTATCTACAATGACTTGCACCAGCTTATGATCTGGCCCAAAGAGTCTAGTTTTTGTTTTGTGGCACAATTCCTCCTTAGAGATCCATGTTAAATTGATGCATCTGGGATGGCAATGGCTGGCCTCGCTCCTCACTGCACCCCTCAAAAAAAGATTTCTTGTGTGCCTTATGTACACGTACGACCATAGTGGTGGTGTAATGAAGTTCTTCGCCTCTAATTTTCTTGTGGTTTGTTTTTCAACAGACGTTGCAATAGTGTACATTTTAAATAAATGGATCCGCATAAAGTTATTTGAATATGCAAAATTCCAGGTACACTACAATGCAGTATATAATTTAAAAAGTCAGTAGAAAATTGTTTACTGTGCATATAGCAGGTTTGGTCTCGTTTTGATTGTTGGGAATAGTGTGCAGATGCTGGCTGGTGGTGATGGTCTATGCTATTCAAGAGATAAGACTAGATCTGATGGGCCCTTCTGGCCTGAAATTCTGACTCAATGATTGTTAGGCAACAATGTAATACTGTTTTAAAAAAAAAAAAAAATTGTAAGAGACCAAAGGTATCGTTTATAAGCTCTTTCTAATTAATTTCAAGACCTTAGTTTTGCTGTATTTTGTTTTATAGTCATATTTTTATTTTAAGTGCTTGAATAGTAGAGGTAGTGGAAAAATGTGAATGTTTTTAAAAAAAAATTTACTATTTTTTTGAAATTTCATTGAAATTTTTCACAATAAAAACATCTGACAAACTATAACTGGTTGAAACCTTTCAAAAATTCTCACACATTTTGTTTATCTTTTTTCCAATTTTCTCCTTTCAAATTGTCAAAAAGTTGATAGTTGGAAGATTTCTGCTAGCCCTATAAAATGGTTGATTTAACCTGTTTCTCAACTGTGTTTTTTTTATAGAGGAGAGGAGCTCTTCATGCTTTGCCTCCTTCTACTGTAAAGTTTAAAAATGAAAATTACTGGAGTCTGGTTTATTGCTTGGGAAGCTATAAATGTTAGTAGAACTCACATTTGTTTTTCCCCAATTCTTTAAAAAGAAACCACTGCAAGGTTCAGTTTCTCTGGTAGACTTGTTGTTGAAAGAAAATGGAGAACTTACAAAGTCTGTAACAACACTGACAGAGGAGAAATTAGAATTAAGAGCAGTGATTTCTCAACTTGAGAAGAATCTTCAGCAGCATCATCGTAGAGGAATTAGTAACAGACAGGTATATATTCATTTTAATTTGACTTACATTTTTCTCTTTGCTGTCACACAGCTGTATACATGGCAGGAGACTGAAAGCAACTACCTGCTGGCCTGACACTAATAAAATACCAATATACTAGACCTACATAGTCTAGTACATATTGGGGTTTGCTGTTCACCAGATATGCTGTGCCCTTCGTTGTTCGAAGTGTGATGGTATATACTGATATATTGATTATTGAGAAATAATGCCATGCACACTGATAAAGCTCAAGTCTCCACAACAGCAGCTCTTCCGCCAAGTAACATAGGTCACTGACAGCATGTCACCATGGTGCACTATTCTATGCCCTGCTTTCTTGAGCAACATAGACTCCAGTTCAAAGCATTTGACCTAGCTCCTGAGAGATTTCCCCATCCTTTGTTGCCATGTCCTATTGTGATAGTATCAGAGGGGTATCCATGTTAGTCTGGCTCTGTAAAAAGCTACAATGAGTCCTGTGGCACCTTATAGACTGAGACGTATTGGAGCATAAGCTTTCATGGGTGAATACCCACTTCGTCAGATGCAACTATTGTGATAGTTACACTTTCATTCCAACCCTGGAAGTGTTAACCAGTAGAGGGATGCTTGTGAGCACAAGAGACTGATCTTTCACTGGAACTGGACCTGGAGCAGGGAACTCATCCCACAAGAGATGAGAGCGACCATATTAGATGAGAATAACTGCTCTCAGAATTAAGTGCAAAACCCACTTTTTCAAATTCATGTGTAAACTATGAGCAAAAACTATAAGCAAATCAATCTATTTCTGCTACAGGCTGGGAAGGAAGACTGAGAGATCAGTATGTCTATTTTTAAATATTTTGGAGTCTCTCTGGTATTAAGGTGAATGGAAGCCATATAAGCTAATAAGACTAAGATTTTTAGGCAAGGACTGTCTAATTTTCTTTACTTGTTAACATGGACTGAAGTTCTACTTGAAATTCCCATCCTGTCTGGATAACATCTCGTTACTGCTGGAAATTTCCAGTATAGTTATTCTGGCATTTTAGTTTTTCCATAAAGTCAATTTACTGTTGAATTTGACTTAAAACAACTTTTATATTCCTTTGGAAGTAGTGAACCTTGATTCTTATTTTATATTCTTTCTTTGAATTTAATTTTTTAGATCCGCTCTACAGATGATGCTCACTCAGTCCAGGAATCAGAAAGGGCTTCCTGGCAGCGAGAAAAAACTTTTTTGCAGAATGCTTTGAAACAGGCAGAATCTGAGCTGGCTAAAGCTACTGTTGAAATAGAAAACAAGCCAGTTATGGAAACTTCCAACCCAAAGGTAAAATGGATGATGCAAAATATGGCCCTCCCACTCCATCTGTATCAGCTCAGGATACTTTGGAAGTCAACCCCTAAGTAAGGGACCTACCAGTGGGAGTCTACATCCACTGTCCTGGGCTATTTCCTACCATTGTTCCTTCAATTTGGGGCATAGCCCTATAATCCAAGTTGCAGTGGTGGTTTGTCTCTAGTAGTGCCCCTCAGACTCTGGGTGGTGTCCTGTTGCGGTCCCGGGGCAGCTGTAAGGTATGGCAGGGTCAGAACCTTCTTTTATCTGGGTCAGTCTTAAGCCAGCTCCTCCTATGCGTCTTCCTTAGTCTTCTCTGGCCAGGGAGATTGTACTTGTTCCCTGGTGACTGCCTTGGCTGGCAGGCTAGTGATCCTTCCCCTCAGATAGAGATGCAGCTAACGCCTCTTGAGATAGTCTCCTGTGCAAGGATGATCATTTTTGCAGGAGATTAATGTTGAATAAAATTGTTCAGTGAAAGACTGTGATACTTGGGCATCATTTTAGTACTTGATGTGAGGAACTGAGACTGATCTTGTCTGAGCCCTGTTCAAATGGCTAGTAACAAAGATTTAATTGAAGTATGTGTATAGTTTTAACTAGGGCTGTCAATCGTACTTAACTCACATGATTAATTCAAAAAATTAATCATGATTAATCACACTGTTAAACAATAGAATGTCAAGTGAAATGTATTAAATATTTTTGGATGATTTTCTACATTTTCAGATATATTGATTTCTATTACAATACAGGATACAAAGTGCAACAAAAGAAATAGTATTTTTCACCTGACCTCATACAAGTACTGTAGTGCAATCTCTTTATTGTGAAAGTGAAAGGTTTTTTGTTACATAACTACACTCAGAAACAAAACAGTGTAAAACTTCAGAGCCTACAAGTTCACTCAGTCCTACTTCTTGTTCAGCCAATTGCTAAGATAAACAAGTTTGTTTACACTGACGGGAGATACTGCTGCCTGCTTCTTATTTACAATATAACCTGAAAGTGAGAACAGGTGTTCACATGGCACTGTTGTAGCCGGTGTTGCAAGGTGTTGTGACAAAGTTCCTCCTCTACCTTGGTGGGTCCTGCGCTTATTGGCAGATTTGCTCACCTCAGTGATCTTCCCCACAGTCTGGATCACCTCCTCCTGTGTCTGATCAGGAGTTGGGAGGTTTGGAGGGAACCCGGGCCCGCCCTCTACTCCAGGTTCCAGCCCAGAGCCCTGTGGATTTCAGCTGTCTATAGTGCCTCCTGTAACAGCTGCATGACAGCTACAACTCCCTGGGCTAATTCCCCATGGCCTCCTCCAAACACCTTCTTTATCCTCACCACAAGGGCCTTCCTCTTGGTGTCTGATAACACTTGTACTCCTCAGTCCTCCAGCAGCACAGCCTCTCACTCTCAGCTCCTTGTGCCTCTCGCTCCCAACTCCTCACATGCACTTCCTCTCCTCTGGCTCCTCCTCGCCTGACTGGAGTGAGCTCCTTTTTAAACCCAGGTGCCCTGATTAGCCTGCCTTGATTGGCTGCAGGTGATCTAATCAGCCTGTCTGCCTTAATTGGTTCTAGCAGGTTCCTGATTACTCTAGTGCAGCCCCTGCTCTGGTCACTCAGGGAACAGAAAACTACTCCTCCAGTGACCAATATATTTGCCCTCTACCAGACTCCTGTATCCCACTGGTCTGGGTCTGTCACAGTATTTACGTGCCAGATATGCTAAACATTTGTATGCCCCTTCATGCTTCGGCCATCATTCCCGAGGACAAACTTTCAAGCTGATGATCCTCATTAAAAACAATAATGTGTTAATTAAATTTGTGACTGAACTCCTTGGGGGAGAATTGTATGTCTCCTGTTCTGATTTACCCGCGTTTTGCCATATATTTCATGTTACAGCAGTCTCAGATGATGACTCAGCTCATGTTCATTTTAAAAACACTTTCACAGCATATTTGACAAAACGCAAAGAAGATACCAATGTGCGATTTCTAAAAATAACGACAGCACTAGACCCAAGGTTTAGGAGTCTGAAATGCTGTCCAATATCTGAGGACGACAAGGTGTGGCGCATGCTTTCAGAAGTCTTAAAAGAGCAACACTCCGATGTGAAAACTACAAAACCTGAACCACCAGAAAAGAAAATCAACCTTCTGCTGGTGGCGTCTGACTCAGATTATGAAAATGAACATGTGTCGGTCCGCTCTGCTTTGGATGGTTATTGAACAGAACCCATTGTCAGCATGGACGCATGTCCTCTGGAATGGTGATTGAAGCATGAAGGGACATATGAATCTTTAGCGCATCTGGCACATAAATATCTTGCAACATTGACTACAACAGTGCTATGAAAATGCCTGTTCTCACTCTCAGGTGACATAAAAATTAAGCGGGAAGCATTATCTCCTGCAAGTGTAAACAAACTTGTTGGTCTGAGTGATTGGCTGAACAAGAAGTAAGACTGAGGGGACTTCTAGGCTTTAAAATTTTGGATTGTTTCATTATTGAATGCAAAAGCAGCAAAGAATCCTGTGGCATCTTATAGACTAACAGACGTTTCAGAGCATGAGCTTTCGTGGGTGAATACCCACTTGCTCTGATGCATGTAGTGGAAATTTCCAGGGGCAGGTATATATATGCTAACAAGCAAGCATATACCTGCCCCTGGAAATTTCACTACATGCATCTGAGGAAATGGGTATTCACCCACGAAAGCTCATGCTCCAAGACGTCTGTTAGTCTGTCAGGTGCCACAGAATTCTTTGCTGCTTTTACAGATCCAGACTAACACGGCTACCCCTCTGATTTTTGAATGCAGTTATTCTTTGTACATAATTCTATATTTGTAAGTTCTTCTTCAAGCATGTTCATGTCCATTCCAATAGATGTGTGTGCACACGCCATGTGCATGATTGTTGGCAGGTTTTTCCCCTAGCGGTACCTGTCGGGTCAGCTGTGGAGCCCCCTGGAGTGGCTCCCTTATGGTGGTGTATATAAGACACTGCTGAACTGCCACCTGCTTGGTTCCTTCTTACCACCAATGACGGTCGTTGGAGCTTCCTTCAGTGTCTTGCTTTGCAAGTGCCTACCTCGTGGTTACCTTCTAGTTAGTTGTAAATAGTTCTTAAAAGTTGTAGTTAGCCTCTTTTGGGGGGTTCTGCCCCCTTCCCTAGCTCCTCAAACCGGTGTATGCCTCAGTCTCAGGGGTTTAAATCCTGCGAACGCTGCAGGAAGCCTATGCCCAAGCGTGATCCACATGTGTTGTGCCTTAAGTGCCTGGGTGAGGGCCATAAAACAGATAACTGCTCCATTTGCAGGCTGTTTAGACCCAGGATGAAGAGGAACCAGGACTATCTCCTCAAGCTCCTTTTAATGGAGGCGGTTCTTCGCCCTCAGCTGGCACCGGAAGCGGCACCAGCGACATTGGTGCACAGCACATCAGCTTCGGAGCGGGATGCCTTGGCACCGAGAAAAGCAGGGTTTTGGAGCGGAGCCCGGAGCTGGAGTGTGGAGCAGCTCCGAAGCAGTGGAGCTGCAGATTTTTGCCTGGAGCTGGAGCAGAGCCGGAGCACAACTCCAAAGCCCAGGAAAAAAGACTCCTTCAGGGCTGCTGCTGCAAAGCGGGTTTGAGCATGTGGCACCACTCTCAATCCCTGGTGCTGCATAAGGAGAAGTTGTACAGGGATCAGTCCCCCGTCAGCAAACAGCATAGGGATCCTAGTGAGGGGCGTCCTATGTCAGGGCACCCACAGCCTGGCCCTCAAATCCTGGCACAGTCAACTCCAGCCCTGCCAGGGGCTCCATTGAGTCAGGTGCTTGTGAACTCCCTGACTTCGGAGGAGTTGGAGGATGAGACTGATCTACCCTCCACGCCGGACACCTTAGAGGCCGTGCAGGACCTTGTTGTCATGACGGCGCAGTCCCCGGCCCTGCAGGCACAACCACCAGCACCGGTCCAGGCAGCGGCAACTGCAAAGGCACTGGCAAAGTCTACGGCACATTTTGCGACACCAGTGGCGGCACCACTAACCATTCAACACCAGGACAAGCCAATGATGCTACGGCATTGCTCCCTGTCACTACGGTATGTTCCCCTGCACAGTCGGGCTCTGCGCCTCCATGGTCTGGCTCAGACTATTAGTTGCACTCCAATAATGACTCATCGATCTGCAGACATAGTCAGTATCGGTCTCGGTCCTGGCATTGCAGATCGTGGGACGTGCCAGCGCCGGTGATATCCTGGCCCCTACAGTGGCCCTTTTGGACTCCTTTGGGTCTACCATCAGGCTCAAGGGCAGGGCTTCTGGGCTGTGTCCTTGGTGTCCACGCCCCATGCTTCTCCTTCAGCCACGTCGGTGGCGCACCATACACCCATAGCACCTGAAGACCCCCTCACGTGACAAGGACCCTGGGCCTTTGCAAGTGGATGCGACTTTCAAGCCGGCACCCTACGTGGTACCAGCACCACAGTCCGCCCCAAATAGGGCAGACCTACCAGAGCCAGGCTTCAGGGAGCCTGAGGGTCAGGAGGACTCGCGGGCCTCATCATCCTCTTCGCTGGATGAGGTGGTGACTGACACTTCTACCACCACATTCCCTGCGCTGGACAATAGCGCGCACCAGGACCTTCTTAGGATGGTGGCCCAAAGCTTACCCCTCCAGACTGAGGAGGTGTCAGACGACTCAGACCCAATGGTGGACATCCTTGCCCAGGAGGGTACATCTAGAGTAGCCTTGCCCCTTATAAAGACCATACAAAACACCACAAAGGTGCTATGGCAGACTCCATCCTCCATACTTCCCACAGCCAAAAGATTGGAAAGAAGGTATTTTGTGCCACAGAAGGGGTACGGACACCTTTTTACCCACCCTCAGCCTGGAACATTAGGAGTGGATGTGCTGAACCACAAAGAGTGGCAGGGTCAACCGGATCCTGCCCCAAAGTCACGGGACACTAAAGCTGGACCTCTTCTGCCGTAAAGTCTACTTGACCTAGGGGGGTTCCAGCTTCGCGTTGCTAATCAGCAAGCAGACTCCATCGCAAATGCTTTTCTCCTCACATGGATGAGTCACATGCTCTGTGAGTTCCTGTCCTTCCCTCTCATACACAGAGTTCTTCTGAAGGTCCGCCAGGACAGGGCTTTGTTGATCTCCATCGTGCCGGCGTGGCCGTGCCAGCACTGGTTCACTTCGCTGTTAAGCCTATTGGTCGACAGACCAGTAACCCTTCCCTTATGCCCAGACCTTATCACTCAGGACCACGGCAAGCTCCAGCACCCCGACCTGGAGTCTCTCCACTGCACTGCATGGAAACGCCATGATTGAACCTGTTGGCGTTCCAGTGTTGGAACTCAGTGAGAGAAGTTTTTCTGGGAAGTAGGAAACCTTCCACGCGAGCCACATATCTGGCAAAGTGGAAGTGATTTTCTATTTGGTCCTTGTGAAAGGGTATCCCACCTGAGCAAGTGCCAATTCCTCTCACTTTGGGCTATTTACTGGACCTGAAGCAACAAGGGCTGGCAATATCATGTATAAAAGTGCACTTGGTTGCCACCTCGGCCTTCCACCCAGGGGCAGTGGATAAATCAGTCTTTGGAAACCCCATGGTTGGCTGATTCCTCAAGGGCTTGAACAGGTTTTATCCCCATGTGCAGCAGCCCATTCCCCAGTGGGACCTCAACCTAGTCTTGTCCAGACTCCTGGGCCCTCCATTTGAGCCCATGGCCACCTGCCCTCTCTCCTACCACTCTTGGAAGGTTACCTTTCTGATGGCTATAACATCGGCTACAAAGGTCTGTGATCTCAAAGAACTTACCTCCAAGCCCCTCTGTACTGTCTTTTACAAAGACATGGTTCAGCTGCATCCTCACCCTGTGTTTCTGCCCAAGGTGGTCTCCTAGTTTCATGTGAATCAGGACATATTTTTACGATCTTCTTCTCTAAGTCTCATGCCACTGACAGAGAGCGAATGCTCCATTCCCTGGATGTCAGGTGTGCCCTCCCCTTCTACATTGAACACACAAAACCATTTAGTAAGTCACCACAGCTCTTCATTGCAATCGCCGAAAGGAGGGCTTCCCGTCTCATCCCAGCACATTTCGTTGTGGATCATGTCCTGCATTAGAACATGCTACGACCTGGCCAAAGTTCCGCCCCCACCGTTGACAGCATACTCCACAAGAGCTCAGGTTTCATCCACAGCTTTCCTCACGCACGTCCCTGTTCAAGACATATGCAAGGCGGCAACATGGTCTTCCATTCACACCTTCACGTCGCACTACGGCATCACCAAACAAACAAGGGATGACAAAGCATTGAGAGGCTGGTCCTACAATCAGCAATCAGATGAACTCCGACCCCTCCTCCAGAGAAACTGCTTGGGAGTCACATATTGGAATGGACACAAGCAAACACTTGAAGAAAAACAGTCACCTATCTTTCGTAACTGTTGTTCGAGATGTGTTGCTCATGTCCATTCCAAATCCCACCCGCCTCCCGTCTGTCGGAGTCTTCCGGCAAGAAGGGACTGAGCAGGCGGTGGGTTGGCAGTGTCCTATATAGACCACCAGGAGGGCACCACTCCAGAGGGCTTCACAGCCGACCCAACACATACTGCCAAGGGATAACCTTCCGATAACGTGCACGCGGTGCGCGCACACACACTTATTGGAATGGGCATGAGCAACGCATCTCGAAGAACAACAATTACGAGAGGTAGGTAACCAGTTTTTCAACTTTCATGATAAAGAGATTGCACTACAGTACTTGTATTAGGTGAATTGGAGAATACTATATCTTTTGTTTTTTACAGTGCAAGTATTTGTAATCAAAGATAAATATAAAGTGAGCACTTTACACTTGGTATTCTGTGTTGTAATTGAAATCAATATATTTGAAAATGTAGAAAACCAAAAATATTTAAATAAATGGTATTCTATTATTGTTTAACAGCGTAATTAATTGCGATTAATTTTTTAATCGCTTGATAGCCCTAGTTTTAACTAAACTGGTTACTTCATGCAGTCAAGGTGGATTTTCAGGGATGAGGCCGTTATGCTTGTTTGCTCTATCTAAAGTAACTGTAACCAAAGAGTAGAGTATGTGTGTATTTTGTGCCTTCTATAGCACATTGTTTAAAGTTAGTCCACTGTTTTCTCTTTAGAGCCAGTCAGTTTCCTGTTGTTTGGCTCTTTCACATGTAACATGGGAAGAAAAATCTTTAAAAACATTGTTAAACAATAGAAATTGGCTGTGGTAATATTTAAACTACTTAATATGTTTTTTGAAATTCACTAGATTTCAAATTGATGGTATCCTTTAAATCATATTCTAGAAAAACTAAACAAGTAGGTTTTACTTTACTTCATGAACATAGTTATCCTCTGCATAGATCTAATCTTAAATTTGAATCTAAGCATATATTTAATTAAAAAAGACAAAACCTCTTGAATAGGATTCCAAGAGTAGATAATGTATATACGCATTGTTAGTAATGCACTCTGTTGGTTTTAACAATTTGAGAGTTACCACATCAAGATCCTTGATTTTTGGGAAACCCAGGCTGCAGTTTTCTTGGTAACTGCTAAGTGAATAGAATCATAGAATATCAGGGTTGGAAGGGACTTCAGGAGGTCATCTAGTCCAACCCCTGCTCAAAGCAGGACCAATCTCCAGACAGATTTTTGCCCCGAGCCCTAAATGGCCCCCTCAGAGATTGAACTCACAACCCTTTAGCAGGCCAGTGCTCAAACTACTGAGCTATCCTTTCCCCTACCATAAAGAAGGTTAAAAAAAGAAAAATTATTCTATTCTGAATCCTATTTGAATTCTCTTGGTTTATGATAAATATGATAGTACTTGCTGTGGCGAAGGAACCAAGATCTCTGCATCTCATATTCGTTAGGATATTAGGTAATTTTCATTAAATATAGAATTGTTTTTCTGCTGTATAAACTGCAATTATTGTTTGCACTTTTAGAATCTTACAAGTTTTCAGTTTTTAGGAAAATCTTTGCAG
Organism: Gopherus evgoodei; assembly: GCF_007399415.2. NCBI lineage: Eukaryota > Metazoa > Chordata > Testudines > Testudinidae > Gopherus > Gopherus evgoodei. The sequence continues at coordinate 8,459,032 of NC_044332.1, read as the reverse complement.
TCAACTTTCAGAAGATTGTTAGTGATAGATAACATGTAGTTCATGAGGCCATTCAAAAATACTCTTCCACATATGTCTTTGATAAGACAGGTTGTTGTCTTTGATAAGACAGTTGTTGCCAGGTCTTAAAGACACAAATTCCTCTGTAAGGCTCAGGCATCTCTCTCTGATCTAAAAGTTGTCTGAGGGAGACACAAGCCTCTTGTCTGTCACAAGAACTTACCCCAACCATCCATGAATATCATGTATTCAGTGCATAGTTTCCTTTGAACTTCAGAAGCATCTATTAACGCTTTGTGACAATTTTATTGTGATCAAGTTAGATTAATATTGAATACTCATTAATATTAACTAGTTAACACAAATCCTTCTCTAGAAGGTAAACAGTGAAACCATTTTCCCAGTGTTGGGTGTGAATATGGTGTTCAGAAGCTCACAAATGTTAAGACAATTGGACTGTCCAAAATCAAATGCCTGTAAAGTTAGTTACATAAGGCCTTGTCTATGCTAGGAAATTGCTGTTGTTGTAGCTGTCCCCATATCAGCAATACTGGAAGCACTAATGTAGATGTCTTCTGGCAGCTGTTCTTAGAACCTTACTTGACTGGTCAAGTAACCCAGCAAAAATTCCTTGGTGTAGATAAGGCCTTGTAGACAGGTAGAGGTATGGCAGACTTACAGACCATCATGTAAGGCTTCCTTGGTGCCATTATCACAAACACTGTTAATTTTCAGTAAATGGTCCGGATCAGCAGGAGCTTCAGTAATCCAAATTTTAATTGGAAGTTTCATTTTCAAAAACATTATACAGTTTACTCAAAGTTTTAGAAGCAGTTCTTATTATATGGCCTTCCGCGCAATTTTCCAAAGCAAAGCAGCTTTAGCTAGCTTTTGTCAAGCCACGGACAACAGATTGTGGGAGAACTTGTGGGAGTAAACAGGTCTGGCTATGCAATTTCAATGACTTGGGTTTTTTTCAGCTGCAGAAATTATACAAGAAGTATCTGCGAGCAGAAAGTTTTAGAAAGGCTCTCGTTTATCAGAAGAAATACCTTCTTCTGCTTCTGGGTGGATTCCAGGATTGTGAGCAAGCAACACTATCGCTGATAGCTCGTATGGGAGTCTATCCTTCGCCTGCAGACCTGCAAGTCTCTGAATCACGTTCCCGTCCTTTTACCAAGTTCAGATCTGCAGTGAGAGTGGTCATTGCAGTATCAAGGTAAAAACAAACTCACATAATAATTTCCCTATGTTTTTCTTGTAAATGTTACAGCATCCACAATACATTCCCCAGATTTTTCATTTGTAGAACTGCTCAGTTGTCGTTCACTTACTCTGGAGTGAAAGGTTTGTTCAACGGTTATTTCAGAGTGTGTGTTAGACAATGATTATGTGTTTGACCAATATAGCATGTTCAAGGCCAATGTGTTTCATGTGCGCCTTATTAGAATACTTCAAAATATTTCTTCCTCAAAGCTGCTTTTGTCTATTTTTATACTGCACCCAGCCCCATGGTATCTGAGAACCTGCATGCAGCACCTGTGAAGGAATGACCCATTCAGGCAATATCACCTCTTTCTGGGCTTACTGAGTGTATTCTAATCCATAGTAGACTATTGTATCACCAGTCACTGGCCTGATGTATTAATTCTTCCATCTGACCTCATTCATGCTTCATCAGCGATGAGTATGTTCCTCTGAGTTCTGCCAACAAGTCCACTTTTCATCAGTCACAAAGCTTGTCACATTGATTTATCCACAAAGGATCAATCTATAATAAGCAGATAATTTCAAGATGCAAAACCAAGTTCCCTATTGGTTGGAGGTCACTGAAATATTACTTTTTTAAATTTTAAAATAATTTTGTTCTAAATGTAACAGGTGGTTCCTCCTGAGTCTTTTCCCTCACTTTGTAAAAGTGTGATTGGCTGAGGTTAATAATTGCCTGATGTGAGTCTAATTAGGGAGTTAGTCCCAGCACAGGAATAAGTCCTGTACTTTGTTATACCTGAGAGGGAAGCTTGCATTGCAACCGCAGCAGGATGACATGCAGGCATGCAGGAAACCGGTGACCAATCCTGTGAAGCACGAGGTCCTGCCCTTGGGCTCCCTAAGGCTGTGGTATAGTGGAGGGCATCCTCCAACATCATGCATACATAAGTACGGAGGAAAGGAGCCACAAGCCTTCTGCCCATGCTGAATAGGGAGCGAGAAAGGGAAGGATCTGCTACGCTCAGAGACGAAACAAAGGGAAGGCAGGAACTGTAGAGGGGGATTGGTGTTTTTAGGCTGTTATAATTGTATTACCCCACTTGTTACTTTTCTTACTGCCACATAAACAGTCTTTTGGGACTGGGTTTCTGTTACCAGGGACTTGCCTTTGCATATTGTACGTCACCAAACATGATTTTTTTTAACGTTTTAGACGGACACACACACAAAGGAGGAAGGGAGAAAATGTCAAATACATTAAAATGAAAAAGTAAATTAAGATTTCACTATAAGAAGCTTGTTTATGCCTTTGTTCCTTCTGTCTTATCCTGCCCCTGAAAGTCTCCTAATGGCATCTTAATGTCTTTGTAGGGAATATGTTAGGATAGGTTCCTCATCCTGTTCCTTAGTATTACACCTTTCTTGTTTGTGTTCACTGCATTGTTACAGCTGGCAGAGCGGGTGAAACTTAATAGGGTTTTTTTAATTGAGATGACTGTGGTTTCTCTCAACTAGGTGCAATGTAGAGAGAAGCCCTGCTTTAAAACCAGTATCTACATTCTCAATTTTCTTGTCTGACTCCATCAGCTGTTTAATAAATATTGGAAGGACAGTTAACACAGTCAACTATTTGATAAGCCTATGCCCAGGAGACTTAAGACTTAAGGGGATAGCTCAGTGGTTTGAGCGTTGGCCTGCGAAACCCGGGGTTGTGAGTTCAATCCCTGAGAGAGCCACTTAGGGATCAGGAGCAAAATCAGTACTTGGTCCTGCTAGTGAAGGCAGGGGGCTGGACTCCATGACCTTTCAGGGTCTCTTTGAGTTCTATGAGATAGGTATATCTCAATCTATTAAGTTGAATATCATTGTGCTCCCGTTCCTTTCTGGGCTTGTTATTTGTACTGTTTAAGATGTTCACATCAGCAATAATGTTTAATATTTCAATTCAGTGAATTTTTGTTTTTCTGCTGTTTTTAATTTGTATACACTCTTTATATTGTTTGCAAGGTTAAAGTTTTTGGTGAAAAAATGGCATAAAGTAAACAGAAAAGGGGCCCAGGGAGAAAACATTTCTCACAGTATTGGACATAACCCAGGTGAGTATTTCTTTTGAAAAATAATTATGGTTTATTAATATTTCTTTGCAATAGTATGCGTCTTTATTAATTAGTAACAAATAGACTTTAATAGGGAAATGGTTTGATATTTTATCATAAAAAGCTGTTACAACATCAGTTCCCCCAACTTAATGGTTGAGATCCTACTCACCATAGTTGGGGAATTCAGAATTTATAATTTCAACAGCAGCTAATTGTTTCCTCTTATGTAAGGGCACAGATAGTGAGACTGAAAAGCATTTAAAGTTGAACAAAGGAAATTATTTTTCATACCATGCACAGTCATCCTATGGGTGGAACTCATTGCCACAAGATATCAGTAATGCAGAGACTGGACATTTACACAGATAGCAATATCTCCAGAGTTGTTAGCATAAATATTCAAAATCTTTTTTTTTTTTATTTTTAATGACATGAGCTAGTTAATGGAAGTTGGGAAAGGACTTTTCCTGTTGGTAAGTTATTCCATAAGTGCTTTCTGTGGGATTTCTTGTACCTTCCTCTAAAACAGCTGTCACTCACCATTATTAGAGATCAGACCATTGGTCTGATCAAGGGGTAGGCAACCTATGACACACGTGCCAAAGGTGGCACGCGAGCAGATTTTCAGTGGCTCTCACACTGCCCGGGTCCTGGCCACCAGTCCAAGGGGCTCTGCATTTTAATTTAATTTTAAATGAAGCTTCTTAAACATTTTAAAAACCTTATTTACTTTACATACAAAAATAGTTTCATTATATATTATAGACTTATAGAAAGAGACCTTTTTAAAACTTTAAAATGTATTACTGGCACGTGAAACCTTAAATTAGAGTGAATCAATGAAAACTTGGCACACCACTTCTGAAAGGTTGCCGACCCCTGGTCTGATCCATTTTGGCAGTTATGTTCCTACGCCTAATCTTATAGATGTGTTATGAGAACCACATATTTTAATACATGGACTTGTGTATATAATATCTCAGATGTCATTTTAAATTAATTCATTGTTTTTAACAAAAAATTAGATTGCATATTGAACTAAATACAGATTTAACCAGTAAAATAGTGCATTTTCCAGTTCCCGATGTACATGGGACGTTACTTTTCATTCTTTATACTATTTTTAACTTACTTATATCACTTTTATACCTCAACAAATATATTTCAAGCTTTGTATTTCTCGTTAAGGTCTAGGTACCTCCCAAATTTGAATCTTAAACATTTTACTGGTTTTATTACCTCAGTGCAAAACAACATCTCGGCAGTTTCCTCAAAAGCCAATTTTTGTGATCTGTTTTTCATGGTCAAATGGATCCGACTGACTAAATGGAATTTCTTGGACTCCTGTCTCTTCTCCCTCATTTAAAAAAACGTGTGGATATATATATTTCTCCATATCTATAGCCTTATATCCATATTGTGATATAGATGAGAACAAGCATGAGATGTTAGAATTGGTTGAGAAAAATATTTGGAATTAAAGGCTTTAAAATAGGAACCGGGAATGAAGGTGCCTCTGGTGTTATAATAAAATACAATAATGAAAAATGATTGTAGAAGGGAGTCACAAGGTAGCTTTCAAAATCATGCATGTGCATGATTTGTCAGAGAGTTGTATGTGTGGAGTGGTTGTATTACTACAAACATTAAAATGTCGGCCTCGTTGAATACTGTCAAAAACAGTTGTTCAACACAGGGACTCAGCCTTTGACTTAAAAACCAAAATAAAAGTTGTTTTGCTGTCATTTACAATTTTTGGTACATATTGTGTCTCTCTGGGAATAGTTTCATTTGTTGACTGTTACTTGTTTAATACAGTTTCTGGTGCTAGGACAGAAGTTTTAAGACAGCAGCAGCTCCCAAGTGTTAATGTAAACTCCCCTCCTACCCGAGATATTGGATCGTGCCACAGAACCAGTTCTGCTAGATTTGTGAACCACTCTCCGAAATCCTCTTACTGGTTACATAACAGGTACTAGTATAACATAATATATTGTATTTGTTCTGCCAGATAGTAATCTTTCATAAGAATATAACCTATTGTTGGGAGATT